>NC_134861.1:21162500-21467500 GCF_049852395.1 Peromyscus maniculatus bairdii | reverse complement strand
TGCTTGCTCTTCCTCTCTGTTCTTGATCCAGCTGGGATCTCCCGCTCGCTCTCTTTCCCTCTACCCTCGCCCTTCACTACACCCACTCATGTCCAGGTTTTCATGTAGATCTCAGCCATTTCTCTGTCATTGGGCGATCCCCATGTCTTTCTTGGGGTCCTGTTTTCTAGGTAGCCTCCCTGGTGATATGAGTAGCAGTCCAGTCATCCTTGTTCCACATCTAGTATCCTCCTATGAGTGAGTACATACCATATTGTCTTTCTGAGTCTGGGTTACCTCACTCAGGATGATTTTTTCTAGATCCCTCCATTTGCCTGCAAACCTCATGATGTCATTGTTTTTCTCTGCTGAGTAGTATTCCATTGTGTATATGTGCCACATTTTATTTATCTATTCTTCAGTTGAAGGGTATCTAGGTTGTTTCCAGGTTTTGGCTGTTACAAACAATGCTGATATGAACATAGCTGAGCAAGTGCTCTTGTGGTATGATTGAGCATTTCTTGGGTATATGCCCAAGAGTGGTATAGCTGGATCTGGGGGGAGATTGATTCCCAATTTTCTAAGAAAGTGCCAATAGGAGACCATGGTAAATGAAGACCATATGAGAAAAGGAAGAAACAAAGTACTAGAGAGGCCCACAAAAATCCACAAAGATACCCCCACAATAGACTGCTGTCAATGGTCGAGAGACAGCCGTAACTGACCTACTCTGGTGATGGGATGGCCAAACACCCTAATAGTCATGCTAGAAACCCCATTGAACGACTGAGGGATCTGGATGCAGAGATCCATGGCTAAGCCCCAGGTGGAGCTCCAGGAGTCTAATTAGTGAGGAAGAGTAGGGTTTATATGAGCGAGAATTGCTGAAACCAAGGTTGGATAAAGCACAGGGACAAATAGCCAAACGAATGGAAACACATGAACTATGAACCAAAGGCTGAGGGACCCTCAACTGGGTCAGGACCTCTGAATAGGTGAGACAGTTGATTGGCTTGATCTGTTTGGGAGGCATCTAGGCAGTGGTACCGGGTCCTGTGCTCATTGCATGAGTTGGCTGTTTGAAACCTGGGACTTATGCAGGGACACTTGGCTCAGTATGGGAGGAGGACACTGGACCTGCCTGAACTGAGTCTGCCAGGTTGATCACAGTCCTAGGGGGAGGCTTTGCCCTGGAGGAGGTGGGAATGGGAGATGGGTTGGGGAGAAGGGGAGGGGGGCAGGAGGGGGGAGAACAAGGGAATCCGTGGCTGATATGTAGAACTGAATGGTATTATAAAATAAAATAAAAGGAAAAAAAATAAAATGCTTGCTCTCAAATATTTAATGAACTTTAGTCATGATGGCCAAAATTGGAAAACGATCCCAATGCCCATCAGTATTGTGGATGAATGAACAGAATGGTGTGTTAATAAGGCAGCTAGACCTGAATGAGAGGGAAGACTGCATTTATATGTGAAACAATATCTCTGCTCCAAAGGCAACATGATAAGCAAAAGAGGCCAGGCGCAAAAGACACCATACTGTGTGATTTCGTTTGCATGAGATTCTATTGTAAAGCTACCTACACATACAGAGGTCAAGTTCAGTGGTTTCCATGGCCCGCAATGTGAGGAAACCCATGGAGTTTAATGAGGTAAAAGTTGATTTTTAAGGATCAGAAAAAATTCTGTTTATACAGAGTTGTATGACATTGCTCAGTAGCTTCCTCAAAACTCACTGAAGTGTGTACTTTGTATATAAAAGGTATATAAAAGAAGCACAAAAATTATGGCCCTTAGTCAGAATACAGCCAGTCAGCAGAAACGCGATGCTGACAGGAAAGAGATGGTGGAACTAGCAGCCAGGCCTTAAAATAGCTATTGCTAAATGGAGAACGTTCACTTATTTAGTTTTACTTTGTAAAGAAAAGAGGTTTCTGTAGCTCGTGGTTCTGGGGTCAAGAGCTTGCCACTGGCTTAGGAATAGTGGTGGCCTGAGGTCTCATGATGATACGGTGTTTGGCATCATGGCCCGTGTGTGTGTGTGTGTGTGTGTGTGTGTGTGTGTGTGAGAGAGAGAGAGAGAGAGAGAGAGAGAGAGAGAGAGAGAGAGAGAGAGAGAGAGAGAGAGAGTGAGAGAGAGAGAGGAGAGCACCCTGAGATGGGGAGAACAAGGGACTCAGGGCTACAGATCATTACTTTTATAATAATCAGTGCCAAGCATGCAATTGCACAGAGGAATAGAAGCAAGAAGCCAGAGAAAGGTTCTTGTTTTGTTCAGAATAAACATAGAGGAAACCGTGGCAATCCACCTCGTAATCAAATGCTGATAAGCAATGACCAAGGGACAATTTTGAAAATAAGCCAGAAATACATGGCCATCAATCTAACATCTACGTACAAAGGAAAGTCCTGAGAAATATAAATCTCTAAAACTCACTCAAGATGGAACAGATACTTGAATAGGTGTGTATCTGGTAAAGGAATTGAAGTCCTAATTAAAAACCCTCGAAGAGAGGCAAGGCTCAGATGTGTTCACCAGTAAATTCAATAAACATCGAAGAGGGAGATGGAGCCAAGCCCACACCAAGTTTTCCAAAAATAGAAACAGGGGTGATTTTTATTTTACAGAGTTGCATTACATTGCCCGTGTATGAAGGCTGACAAAGGAGAGTCACCTGCCAGCCAACGGGCCTTGTGAACGTAGAGGCAAAACCTCCTATGATGTAACAAGCAACTTGAATACAACAATACATAAACGGGTAACACATAATGACAAATATGGGTTTGCTGTGATAATGGGGACTGGTCCGATATTTGAAAATCAATCGGTGTAAATCATCATGTCAATGGACTGAGACTACAAGAGCATAAGACAACAACAGGTGTGGTAAAAGCATTTGACACAATTTCACATCCATTCGTAATAAAATACAACGGTGAAATAGGCAAAAGAGTTTTCTAAAACCTGATAAAAAATATCTCCTAAGGAGGAGAGGACCAACCCTTGTAAATTGTTTGCTGACTTCCACTACTGTGTAGCAGCACCAAATAAACAGTTGTAAAAAGTAGAGAGGAGTAACTACCAAAATCAAAAGAAAACTTTACCTACAGCTAACATAAGCTTTATGACAAAAATCTTATGCTCTTTAATGTATGTATCAAATAGAGAAACAATTCAAACTTACTACAGGTCCTAACGATTGTGACTAGGAGAGAATAGTCAAGGGAACACAGATTGGATAGCTGGAAGGAAACTTGTCTTTGTAAGCAATGGAGGTAAAACATCCTAAGAACCTACGGAAATGTTAAGTGTACAAAAGTCACCAGATCAAATTTTCTGTACAGAAGTCAATATGTATTTATATATTAAAACAAAGTCAGAATTGAAATTTTTAAGAAGAACCATTTTAAATAGCAGCAACGTATCTGCAAAATTTACACAATAAACACCAGGAAACATGGGTGAGAGATCTTAATGAATTCATGTAGCAGTGATGTGCCATGCTCACACATGAATTATAAGCCCAATATGAGAAATATGAAATGTTTCCCTAAATTAATCTGAAGGTTTAAGATAATCCTACTTAATTGAAATGCCTCAATTTGAAAACTGAAACACTGAAACTGCTAGAAGAAAACATAGGCGGGACCCTAAAAGACAGAGGTGCAGGACAGGACTTTCTGTGCAGGACTCCACTTGCCAAGGACTTAAGGTCGACAATGGACAAGTAGAACCACATCTAACTGAAAAGCCTCTTCATAGCTAAGCAAACCACCAATAAAATGAAGAAGAAACCCACAGAATGGGAGATGATCTTTGCTGGATACACATCTGATAGGAGATTGATATTAAAAAAAAAAAATCAGTCAGATAAACAAATGACCCAACTCAAAAGATGTCTAGAGATCTGAACAGAGAGTTCTCAATAGAAGAAATAAAAGTGGCTAAGAACTACCTCAAAAAAGCGTTCATTGTTCTTATCAACTAGGGAAATGCAAATTCAAAAAAAAAAACTCGGAGATTTTATCTTATCCTAATCAAAATGGCCAAGTTTAACATCACAACTGACAACATGTCCTGGAGGCACAGGAAGAAAGAGGAACCCCCATTCCCTGTTGGTGAGAGCACAGATCAGTAAAGCCACTCAGAAAATCAGTGTGAAGCATCCTCAAGAAAACTAAATATGAATCTACCATACAACCCATCTCTACCACTCCTTGGCGTACGCCCCAAAGGACTTGACATTCCATCCACAAACACTTGCTTTGCAGTGTTTTTAGCTGCCCTATTCACAATAGCCAGGGAATGGAAACAACTTAAGTCATTCAACAGATGAATTAATAATGAAAATGTGGTACAAGAATACAATTCAGTATTATTCATTTGCAAAGAAAAGTTAAATAATGGGATTTTCGGGTAAATGGATGGACCTAGAAAAGGTTATATTGAGTGAAGTAACCCAGATCCAGAAGGACAAAATGCTACATATTCTCTCTCATCTGAGGTTCCTTGTTCCACATGCTCAGATGAGGATGTATAACATGGAGTAACCACAGGAAACAGGGAAGTTTATGGGACGTTAGCAGGAGTGGGGGGGACAGTAGGATACAGGTGGTATAAAGAGGGGGAACAGAATAGCAGGAAGGGAGAGGGTTCCAACTGGGGAGGGGGGGCAGGAGGGAGGGTAATACAGGACGAGGGGGGACAAATAACACCTATGCTGATTGATAAAGCCTCAAGGGATCAGATAATTTTATATTTACCTAAAATCATATCTAACACACACACACACACACACACACACACACACACACACACACACGCGCGCACATCTTAAAGGAAGTTAAGTCACTTGGGCTGACAGTGCTCCTCACAAGAACCAAGAAACCTCCTATTGAAGGGTTGGTCAGGGTAGTCCATGTGACTCCTCAAACAGTATAGCTCATCAATGAGGCCCTCAGTTGCCTCTCAGGGGTTGAGGGCGGCCCCTGTCACTGAAGACATTACACAGGCAGGACACGTGACTCAAATGACCGGAAGCTGGATCTGACCGGAAAGCCTCTTTCCTGCAGTCTGACAAGGGAGGGGAGCATTAAACAGTCCTACCCAGCTGCAACACCTATGAACTGTGACAATACCAGCATGGCAAGATATTCCTAAAGGTACGGGAAAAGTGGTACTCATATGTCAGTGGCATCCAACAACTAATTAGACTTATGGCCCTCTCAACAGGAGAGATATCATGACTGGTAGTGGAAATGTAGCCAGATTCCCAGAGTTAGCAAGGTATAGATAGTAGAAAAGAATCACTTTGCTAGGCCAGCACAGTTCCTTCCTACATTCTAAAGCTTATACTTCCACCTACAGATAGATAATCATAGCCACCTTCCCTTATCAAAGAAGCTTCCCTTGCAGCAGATTGAGGCCATCCCAGAAAACCACAACTGAACACAATGTGGAGATAAACATATCATGGGGAACTCAGCCCCAACAGATATATCTACTGTTGGGACTTCTTCATCTACTGCTCAGGGAACATGGTGGAAGAGAGGGCAGAAAGAATGTAAGAACCAGACTCTAGGATGTCTATTGTGGCAGTCTCTCTTAGAAATGGCTGCATAGACAAGACTGTAACAGTGGCCATGTTGGGGAACATGTTAACACAGAAAGGGGAAATTTTGTGGGATCCCACCACTTGACAAAGAACTACAGACAACTACTGACCACGGAGAGAAGGAGAGTTAGCTTCTCCTAAGGATAAGGCCCTTTACCTGTGTCCAAGCAGAGTGGCCAGCCCTCAGACCATATATGTACAACCAACAAAAGCATACTCTGTAGATGCTGTTTATATGTGTGTGCATACAAATGCATCTACACATATAGGTATGTAACAAATATAATCAAGTAAAGAGAAGCTGTCAGCTTGAGAGTGTGGGGCATTGGGAGGGGTTCCAAGGAAGGGACTGGGAAGGGCTGGAGGGAGGGAAGGAGGGGCAGGGATGTAATTCTATTTCAATTAAAACATCTAAAATAAAGACAATCCCACTTAAAATCAGGAATTGTCTCAGTTCAATTCTTAGAGTTTACTCACACAACACTATTGGAAAGTGTAAGAAGCCCAGATGATCAAGAATAATTGTGAAAAGGAAAATGAAGAAAGAATGTTAACTCTCTAGAGAGCAGTACTAATAAAGACAAAGGACAGATATCAGAACAATGGAACCAAATAGAGATTCCAGAATAGACACAAACTTAAATGATAATCTGATTTTTAAAAGAAGCACTAACATATAACAAATAGTCCTGAAGCAATTGTTTATCCACATGTAAAAGGGGGTCCTTAACCTTTTCTTCATATTGTGAATAAAACGAGTCAACGTGGATCACATAACCAGACCTAACTTCAAAAAGAGTAGAGCTTTCAGAAAGTTCAAGAAAGTATTTTGTGGTTTTGTTAGACAAAGGTTTATTTTAGATAAGACATTAAAATCATGAGCTATAAAATATAAAAATGATCTGAACTTCATTAGAATGAAAATGTGTAGAAAAAAGACACAGCAGAGAAAGGAGCAGAGGATATTAGGGCCAGGACTGTGACCACAACAAACATTGTAGTCTGGGGAAGGCCCAGGGACAGTGTGCCGTTTACATAGAAAAGGGAGTTGAATGAGTTAACTTGCTGACATCTGGAGGAATCATGGTCCAGGAAACAGAAATGTTGGATTTATTTTTAAACCTAAGGTAAAACACTTTTTTGTAGTTTGAAAAAAAATCTACTCAAAAAACCCAATGTGGCCAGCGAAGGGTAAGAAATATAGGAGTGGGCCGGGCGGTGGTGGCCCACGCCTTTAATCCCAGCACTCGGGAGGCAGAAGCAGGTGGATCTCTGTGAGTTCGAGGCCAGCCTGGGCTACCAAGTGAGTCCCAGGAAAGGCTCAAAGCTACACAGAGAAAGCCTGTCTCAAAAAAACAAACCAAAAAATAAATAAATAAAATAAAAATTAAAAAAAAAAAAAGAAAGAAATACAGGAGTGAGGCTGGGAAGATACCTCAGTGGACAGGGTACCTGCTTCACAAGCATGAGAATCTAAGTTCAGATCCCCAGCACTGGTATAGAAACAAACAAACAAACACTGGGTTTGATGGTGCACACTTAGCAGACCCAGGAAGCTTTCGGGTCTCACTGACCAGTCAGTCTAGCAGAAACAGCGAGCTCCACATTTAGTGAGAGACCCTGTCTCAAAGAGGAAAGTGGCAAGAAACTGAGAAAGACACCCATCTCTGACCTACACACACACACACACACACACACACACACACACACACACACACACACACACGGCCGGGGTGTGTATGGCGGGAGTGCAGGGCAACTTTGAGATGTGAAAGGCGCTAAAGTGGAGTGGTAACAGATGAAGTCTTCTGTCCACTGTACTGAGCTGATCCTCTCAAAGACATGGCAGTCCTTGTCCAAAGTGCGACATGACATAGAGCGACTGGGGTGAGCACAGACTATAGGTATCAAGGGCAGAATCAGCGTGGTGAGTTAGAGATGCTGCTGGTTCACTGAAGTAAACCATGATGAGGACTTGGACCAGAAGACTTCCAGTGTAAGTAGGAAGATGTGGTCATGATTTATGTATATTCTAAAGCTAATAGCCAACAGGGTTCCCAGCTCAGTCAAAGGCAGGGCTGGGTGAAAGATAAAACCGAGCAACAGGAAGACTGGAAAGGCCACTTTCTGAGACAGAGAAGTGGTGTGTGAAGACATATCAGGAGCTCCATTTGGGAGGAAAATGTCTGTGATATGTTTAGACTTCCAAGACAGATGTCAAGGAGGCCATTGGATCTATGAGTCTGAAGTTCAGGGCCGAGGTCTGTGCTGGAGACATACATTTCCAAGTAGTCAGTGCTTTCTGGTATTCACAACCATAATTCAGGATGAGATCACCCAGGCAGTAAGTAGAGATACAGAGAAGATAAAAGGCCTGAGTCTTCTTGGGCATCCAGCTGGAGGGTCACTTCAGTATACTATTGTTGTGCAAATTTTGTCCCCTGTTTTGACTGCTGTCAGTTAAAGATAACAAGTATAGGGGATTCCACCCTCCTCTGGACATCATACGCATATTCTCAGCATCTCCTATAAGCTCTCATCATGGTGTGTGCAGAGGTGTAACCTCGTCTGCTGCGTCCACTCTGCCATTTATTACATTCTGCACACCTTTTCCTTTTTAATGGCTGATAAGGGCAGGCAGGAATTGGCACTGGGCCCACAGCAAAGACACAAAGGGAGGGTGCAAATTCTGCAAATTCTGAGGTTACTATAGGCACCTTTACTGAAGTGGTGGAGAAAATAAAGATACAGCCCAGTGGGGGAAGCAGAGACCTTTGATATTATGAGCCTGTGTGAATCATCCAACAATTGTATTCAACAGTGGCTCCAAGATGCTGTGAGAAGACACATTTCTGACGTCCAGAAAGGAAAAACTCTGGTCGAGAAGAGGTTTCCACAGGGGACTGGGAGAAGCGATACAGTTAGTTCCACCTTGTCCAAAAACCAAGAGAGCTCTTCTCTCCGAAGTAGAACCACAAAGTGTGTCCCTGCTGTGCTGACAGATGTCAAGGAGACCACTGGATCTATGAGTCTGAAGTTCAGGGCCGAAGTCTGAGCTGGAGACATACATTTCCAAGCAGTCAGGGCTTTCTGGAATCACTTTCTCAGTTTTCCTCAGACTGTCAGTTTCTAACATGCCACTGTTTTGCATTTTATGCAATCAAATCCAAAGATATTTCAAGTTTTCTTTCCATTGTTCTTACACTTTAAAATAGTTCCCACTCTTTAGAATGGCCCTCGGTACAGATTGTTTCTAGGTTTTTTTTTTAATTCAAATTTACATAGATATTGTAGTCACATCATTTTCACTCTTCCTCCTCCCCATCTCAACTCCTTCTGTGTGCCTCCACCCCTCTCCCTCACGTTCATACCATTCATACCCTCTTCTGTCACTACTTCTACATACTGGATCCATTTGGTGTCACTCATACAGACACATGATTAGGGCTGACCACTTGGAATGAGATAAACTATCAGGAGCACATCCCAGGAGAAGAGGGATTCTCTCTCAGCAGCCATTGCTTGCCTTTGGCTTTAGGGTGAGACATTGTGTAGGCTTTCTCACACATGCTGGCACGGTAACTGGTATTATCATTGTGCACATCTTGTTTAGTCAACTGCATTCTTGAGGTGTCATGGGTGTACCTTCCCTGTCATCTGTAGGAGACACAATTTGACAGCTGGCATCATGGTTCCCTGGCTCTTACAGTCTTCCTACCCTCTCTTTTCTGATGTTCCCTGAGCCTTAGATGTAGGAGTTGTGTTGTAGTTGTAACAAGTAGCATTGGGCACCATTTGGTCACTTATTCTCAGTACTTTGATGGTTTGTGGAGCTCTGTAATAGTCTCCATCTGGTGCAAAAGAGTAGCTTCTCTTATAAGAGCTACACTCATGTCTGAGTATGCAGATGGGTGTTTAGACTACAGCTAGAAACTATGCTGGTTCTCCTCCAGGGTCTATGATCTCTCTATCCATGGGTTCTTGGTTAGGTTTAAAGTACTGGGCATAAATCCTCTCCTACTGAGCAGGACTTTAAGTCCAATTAGGTGACTGTTGGTTACCCTCTAGATATAAATGTTACAAACGTGCTCTTGGGTGTAGCTTGCTGTTCTGGTCATTGTGGTTCATAAGCATCACAATTGGGTAGGGTTGTCCATTACTTTTCTCCTATGGCAGCTTGCATAGCATCTTGGGATACTATGAGCAGTAGTCCTCAGGGAGTCTAGGTCAACTCCAGTTCAACTCCTCAAAGTCTTGTGTCCAAAGTGCATGGCAGATTCACCAAGCATCATACCAATAGAATAGTATCATTTTTCGAGGTTATGTGGTATTCTGTGCTCTATTAGTAAAATTTTATTGTTGCTCTTGGAGTCATTGCTTTCTATCAGGTACTGTCCCATTGATGTTGGGCCAAGCCTTGTGTAAATAAGATCTTTATTGTCTGAAGTCTTCTTCCCAAATCAGACTCTTCTACCCCACACATTCTTCTACTCCAACTGAAACCCTGATGATCAACAACTTTTCAATAGCAGAATGACTATAGACAAGTTAACATTATCATTTCAGAGATGCATTCACACACACACACACACATACACACACACACACACTCTGAAAGAGCTGCTGTTGTACTTTATTGACTGATTTTTCAACTACTTTAGTTTCTTATTCTGTTCTAAGACATGCACATTCCAAGGGATTGGCATGAGGGGTTCTGGTTCACTTGATGGCACTGTATCTCTGAGTTTCTGACTCCTGAAAGATCTGTTTTGCTTGAGCTGATGAACTCTCAGGGACTCTTGAATGGAAGAGTCTGCCCTCCTCCCCTTCTAAAAGGCTATGGGCCATGGCAGTGTTTGAAATTCTGGGTCTACCCTTGTGGCTCAGTTCTCGTCTTTAAGTCTGATGGCCATGGATGCAATGTTCTTCCATGCCCGACTCAGTGTGTCACCCACCAAAATTTGATCCATCCATCTGGGTCTTACTGCCCTCGTCTATCAAATGAGGACGAGGAACCCCGCTGCTTCTAAGATTACTCTCAGGTCAGATGACCTGCTACCCTTTGATTTAACATCCTCCAGCACTTTACACTGTTTTCCAGGGAAGGTAAAGTAAAGTGAGAGGGGGCACTGCCAGCAAAGAAATGGACTTGCCTAGAAATATTGCCAGGACGTTGCCAGACTCCAGTTCTGAGGAAGAATTATGCCCCTAATGCCTTAGGCTGTTCACTGTGTGCAACGAATTAGTGTTTTTTCCCTGGGCACCTAGGATGGCACTGATTAAGTACAGCCTTGGAAAACAGTTAGAAACCTTTCTGTGTTCAGTGGTTTATTTAAGGAATCCCAGTCAGAAGCCTGCATAAGGCTCTGATGCAGTAGCTGGGGGGACTGTGTCAGTGTATCTGTGTGCACCTGTCCGTATATGTGGTTTTTATAGACATTGAGATGGAGGAAAATTGCTTTTGAAAGACATCAGATCACGCAGATAGTGAAGTCTTTCTGTCTTCTCTAGGATTGTGAGCTGTAGCCCCAATGTCCTTGTGTCTTCTCCATAGGAAAAGCCAGTGCTACCCAATTCACCCCAATTCTATGAAGCACGTCCTCGTGGACTCTTCATGTGAAAGAATGCTTGCTGCATTGCCTGAAGGACCGGGACAAGGTTCTTTGTGCAATCTGGCAAACTTGGGTTCAAGTTTCTCTATTACAGTCCATTCCAGCGTCTTTGACTCACTAGACGCCTCTTGCTGCTCAGGAAGGGCCTTCATCAATGTCTGCTACTCTGTATCTCCTTGACACTCTGCTGGAGGATGCCTTACTGCCAATGCTCCTGGGACAAAGCTGGTACCCTCCAGTTCCTCGAGAGCCACCTCAGGAGACTGTATTTTGAGTCTGGGTTACAACACTGAACTGATGCTGAAGGCAGATTGCAGTGAGGACTGTCTTGCTGTGCTAGAGGAAGCTTTCTTCACTGACGGCCTTTGTCAGGAGTGTACACGGTACCTGCCTGTCAAGGTGAGGTATTCCTGCTTCCGTTTGCCATCTATAGTCCATGTTCTGGGTTGCTTTGGGAAGAAAATCTAGGAGATAATGCTAAGAGCTTGCCTGATGTTTTCTGAAGAAGCCTTTGACCTTCTCTCCAAAGCTGTATAAGGCAGAAGCTAATCGTTCTAGTAACATCTCATGAAGCAACTGCTACCCAAAGGCCAAAGCTTTCCCTACGGGGTACGCTCTTCAACACTGCTTCCGCTGTGAATGTAACCCTTAATCGAGCTGTAACCGCCTTACCCTAAATCCAGTAAGACAACCACAAAACCTCCAAGCGACGATAATAAAATGAATGGGGTAGGTGTGGCTACGTAAGCATCTCTGTAAGCAAATCAAAACGAACTTTCAACTTTAAAGGAGCTCTGCTAATTGTAAACTCTGGATTTTAAGGCCTATCATTTCTCTAGCGTTCTAAGAAAGTAATACTCATTTCAAAGCCACAATGAACAGAAAAGGTTCACCTCCATATCTTAAACGAATATCTACAATTCTAATTATTGTACTAGTTTATTCATAAGGTTTTGTTGCTTGAAGTCTTGATTTGAGCTTCCTATTTAAAATTACTTTAAAAACAAATAGTCAGATTTGCATAGACCTGTAAGAGCAAAGGCCCGAGACACAAGGGTAACCAGCACACGGAAGCAGTGAAAACAAAACCCACTCACTCCAACCTTCCCTAGACCAGCTCTGAAGGAGCCACGGAAAGAGGCTTTTGATGAACAACTGGGGACCCGACCAAGAGGCCCAATTTCATTTTCAACAAGTCATCAAATGCTGTATGAGTCAATTACATAAACACTGGAATTTCCCAACATCTGACTTCAATAGCACGAGAGCAGCCCAGGTTCACAATGGAGATTTCTCAATAGGCAATGCCGTTTTCCAGGTAATTAAAACTGTTTGTATAGGAGGTAGATTTATCTTCTGCAACCATTTTAGCACGAGTGCCCTCCTGAGTGGTATCAGTTGACACACTGCATAATCTAGAACAGACTAATTGCTGCGTGATTTCTAATTTTTCTGCAGCCATGTAAATGAGCTGCAGTCTGCGCAGGTGGAGCCCATTAGAGTGAATGATTTCCCTCTCATGTTGTTATCTTCATTTGCTGTTGTCTTATCAACTCCGAGTAGGAAATCCGCTGTCATGAAAAGCAGGCGAGGGAACAATGTCTGCCTGCAAAGTCTTGTTTCATTATTTTTTAATTCATATGGCCTTACCTGCTTAATGCGGTTTTCTGATTAGCATGCTAGGCAGCCAGTAATGCGGTTTTATTCAAATAAGGAGGCAGGGCTTTAATTTAAACTAAAAAAAAAATCATCTCCATTTCTTATCAGGGAACAAGGATTCATGATTCAATAATACATGAATTTAATAATGCATACTGGTAGACTTCACAGGTACTAAATGGCAATACCAGAGTGGGTTAGTATGCTCTGTAGGTGGCCATCTGAAACTCCCAATCGGGTTTAGCCACAGCCCCTCCCACCAGCTCTTCCATTATTTCCCTTCAGGAAAGGAGTTATGCCATTTGCCATATTCCTCTGATGCTGCCAAGAGCCCAAATCGCAGGATGCATCCTCACTTTACGAGCGTGTTTAATAGCTGTTAAGCTGCTGGACTTTAGCCTTTGCAAGAATTCCCAAATTGGACTCGAGGGAGATTTGAAAGGATTGGGAGGGAAGGACCGGAGAAGGCAAACGAAGGAACTGCATTCCCTACCACTAATGGCCTTCTCCACCGAGGTATCTGTCTCCTGCCCCATTTCAGCGAGCCAAGAGTCTACGGCGGATGTGCAATGTGCAGGGCCACAGAATCGTTTTCCAACTCTATTTATGTTTCCTGCTCGCAGACACCTGAACGTGGCATTCAGCATTCTTTCTTTTTATTGTTTGGGGGATTCTCTTTGCCAATGGCTGTCCGGAGGCCGCCCCTCTGTCTGTTGTCTTGAGAGTAAAGTGTGTGAAGAATTTCAGGAGCCCAGAGGAATTTTCTGAGGGGTTTGACTCCCTGGAAAGTTGAGTGAATCAGATGTACTTTGCTTTACGTCATTCTCGTATTTGTTTTTCCTCTTATTTAATTTAGAAAATTAGATAAAGCTGATCCATTTCATCTTCTTTCATCTAAACATAAAGAGTTACGGTTTTTTTTTTTTAAAGTAAATTTAGAGGGGCTAGAGAGATGGCTCGGTAGTTAAGAACACTTACTGCTCTTGTGGAGGACCCAAGTTCAATTCTCAGCACCCATGTTGGAAGGTTTTACAATCACTTGTAAGCCTAGCTCCAGATCCCCAATGCCTCTGACCTGTAGGGGCATCTACACGCATGTGCACATACCCATACAAGTACATATAATTTAAAATAACAAAAACAAATAATTTAAAAATAAATTTGGAATGTTTGTTTAGGGGAGATTAAACTGTACACATGGAGTCTTGCCAGCACAAGTACATAAGCAAAAACATACTGTAAAATAATTATTAATCCAACTTTGGGAGGGCTTATTTATCTATTTTTTTTTTTGTATAATACAAAACATTTCTCAATAAGTACTAATGGGTGCTGTTGGGGAGTCCACATGAAATTTACCTGTCTGGCTTTCATGAGTTCATAAAAATCAATGTATAATGTGCCCAGCAGTGACAAGGCTCAATTCCATTCGGCTTGTTTCTGGTAATTAAACTCTGGTACCAAGGAATTCTTACTTGCCAGTTGATTATGAAGTTAGCAGCTGATCTGGCTTCAACATTTGTAGTCTGTCTCCTGTGGTCTAGAAAGCTCAAGAAACTAGGCAGAGAAAGGCCTAGTCCAAGTAATTCTCAGCATTCTTAAAACACAGTTCATCTTTCGTTAGAGTTTAGGGGTGTGTGAACATGTGTTTGAAGGGAAATTATTTTATGCTTACCTTTATGTCTGTAATTTACAACCCAAAAGGCTTTCAGGTGAGTTATAATAATCAGCTACTCATGTATCAGCACACACTAGGGTAATAATAAGGAATCAGTGAAAGCAAAAATTATACCATTAAAATATGACATTGATAATTATAACTAAGCTTGAAGGATTCTGAAAGTCAAGCATATTTCCATGTAAATAGTTTAGAAAATACAGTTCAAAGTATAGTTCTCTTTTTCCTGTCTGGTATTTGGTCCGTTTCCCTAACACGGGTGAAGTAGAAGGGGACTGAGAGGTGATGGCCTAGGTGAGCCCACCCTCTTGATATTGTGACAGGACACAGTCATCTATAAAGCTCCTGTAGTAATTAACATGCACACGTGGATCTCATAATGTTTGAAGTTTACAATTTTGTGTTGGGATGGATCCCTAGCTATCATGGAGCACATGTGGCCATGGACCACAGGCTGGATGCACAGGTAACACTTGCAAATCAACTCTAATCTTTAATGGCGTTTCCCATGAGAATCTTATAGGAAATCATAGAAAAGATTTCACCCTCAAAAGAATGTTGCTGCTTGTACTACCCCCACCTGAGAAGATTGTGTCCTGAGAATTTTTCCCAGGGGTCAAAATGGGATGTCAAATTCATTAGCCCTCACCCTGCCTGGAACACTAATCCAGATTCCTTAGCTACAGAAACGTGCCTTGCGGGTGGTTGCTAAAGTTATAGTGTTTTTCTTTATATTTAACGTTAATCCAGCTCAGTATCACTAGCAAATCCTCTTGAAATATGTACATAGAAGGCCAAGCCAGTACTTTGACATTCCTGGCTGGGAACTATGCCATTAACACCTTCAATTAATCTCCATGCAAGGTCATTTGGCAGCCCAGATTCAAGACCATATGTTAAGATGTTATTAGTTTTCCTGTAAAGGAGATGTTTGGCCATTTACAACTAGAAACAGATGCCCACCAATAGGATCAGAAGGGAACAGTCGCCTTAGTTACAGCATCTCCCCTCTCACCTGGAATGGAAATGGGGCAAAGAGCTCCCTATCTAATCATTGAGCTGGGCTTTTCTCAATTTTAGGTGTTTATGAAGTCTATTACTACCAGATATGAACAACAGAAGAGAGAGCAAAGGACAGAGACTCATAAAGGAAACCAATTTCATTACAAATTCACATCTTAGAAAATTGCCTAATATATTTCCCAGAACACCAGGAAAACAAAAGCCAAAACAATGGACTAGGTGTCTAACAGAACCAAATTCCAACACATCTTCTTAACATTCTGTAGCTAGGTATGTGGCCATTGAAAATCCACCCAACTTCTCTGTTCTTCATTTCTTCATGCCTAAAACATGGAAGGACAAAGCTGTGACGTCCCAGGTCTAAAGTGGGGGCACCCATCAAATGAGATAATGCATGCAAAATATATCTTAAAAACTAAAATAATCTCTTTTTAAATTTAAGGTGTGCTTTATTTTTATAACTGAATAATTATAGTTTTTTTGGAAATCGCATACTTGCCTGGGTGAATCCCCTTTGCAATAGTTAGAACTATTTGCCAAATCCTTTATGATAATCTATTGAAACAAAATCTCTTGGTTATATGATTATAAGTCTTTTGTCTAGAAGAACCACTGCTTGGCCTGTTTCTAATGTGGGAAAGAATTCTTTCTGATGCTACTTGAGGGTATGGCATTCAAGAGAACCATTCCCAGACTCTCCATGACATGAAAACTGGCTTGCTTGCCATCACACCCAATGCTCAACTTTACTGACAGAGCTTGTTGGCCTCTCTTCCAGCCCTTGGGGGATTGGCTCTCAAATGTTAGTCAGGGTGTGTCAGAAAGCACTCCAAGCAGTCCCTTCAGAATATCTCCAGTAGGTCTGGAGTGGGCCCCAAAGTTCCAACTTCTAATGAGCACCTAAGATGATGGACTTGGTTGCTCAGGAGATCATGCTTTTAGACCAGTGGTTCTCAACCTTCTTAATGCTGTGGCATTTTAATACAGGTCCTCATGTTGTGGTGACCCCCAACCATAAAATTATTTTGTTGATACTTCATAATTGTAATTTTGCTGCTTTTATGAATTGTAATGTAAGTATCTGATACTTGACATCGCACACCATTTTAATAACTTGAACATGACTAGTTGCTGACAGAATGAGGGTGGCTTGTATCCAGGCATCAGGAAAGGCCTGGGCTTTTGGGGTTTGAGTAGACTAAGCCAGCTCACCCCTGGCACTTTGAAGTTAATTAAGCATTTACTGGTTTGGGGTCTCCATACACTTTCCTCTCATTACACAGGTCATCAGGAGCAAAAAATGATTCCTCTGGAATCATCGGTCTCACACACTCACAGAGAAAGTATGGAGGTGAATGAGCCTGAAGAGAATGGGGGTAGATGGCAAGCAGGCCAACCTCAGGTGTCATCTAGAACACAGGCTAGGTAGGCATCTGCCACCCTCATAGCCCTCCTCTGAGAAAATTGCTGTAGTGTGAATATTGGACCCTCATCGAATAACAGTCAATATGGCTGTTATTGGTATCATTGCTCATCAGTTCCTGGTGCTGAGAACTTGGCAAATACAAGATATCATTTTCCTAAGATGTGTCCTTACCTAGGTTGTCTCCATGATACCCAGTGTAGACCTCTACCCCAGAAAAAGAAACTGAGGTGCACAGTGAGGAAAAACTCTTCCTGTGGTGTCTCAGCTGCTAATGTTTAATTTACCCCAGGGTAACTCTGGCCTTAATGATCCACTTGTGGAAGTGACTAGCAGTTTGCAAACTGCCTTCTAGTCCTTCCCTCTTTAAGAACATGGCGGCTCCGTCTCTCCTGTTGTCTGGATTTGCATATGAAGACTGGTGGTCATACACATTTTGCAATTCCTCCCTCAGACAAGCTTCTTGGATCTCTGGCCTTATTTCTTTGGGACTTAGGACCCAGCGTCTTCGGGCTGTGCACTGTGGCAGCCTTCCCGGGTTCCCTGGTGAGTCTGGCTGAACCTGGTCAGATAGACTGCTGCTGAACAAAGATGCAATTTCTCATCCTCCCTGGCACTCAGGAGCAGGAATCAATTAACAGTTAGGACAGGAAAATAGATCTCCTGGATTGCTGAGGCAGGACTTGCTTCAGCAGCAGCTAAGAAAAGGACCCCTGAGAGTGAGCTGCTGTACCCATGGCTCAGGAGTTTACAGGGTTTGAGGAATAGAAAATAACTCCAATGACAAGGCTGGGATGTTTAGAAGCTGGCCTCACCAATGCAGAGTGCCATTCCGGATACTGGGCATTGTTCATAGGGATTAAGAAGATGCAAGAGAAAAACGCATAAGGTATCCATTTGATTATTGGGTTAACAGTTTTAAAAAATACAAGAGGATGTCCCTCTCTGTTCTCAAAACAGCTTTTGTTCCACCTGGGAAGCAAAAAGGAAACTGATGGATAACCACTGGTGCCGTGGGGGGCCACGAAGATTGTCCTGGGACTGTGTCTTAAAACTAAAATTAGCGTGAGTCACACTAGCTCTATTGGCTAATGTGAGTTACTTAACAGTCGAAAGGAACCCACGATGAACCCGCTAGGGCATGAGATTGACAAATGCCTTCACCCATCAAGGGTCAGGCTGATGTACCGACATGTTCTGACACATGGCTGGGAGACAGATGGTACACTCCCAGCAGCAGAAAAATCTAGGGCCATTTACACAGAATTTACTCCAAATGTGGGTTGCCATGAACATTCCGACCTCACTCAATCCACACAAGACACCACTTCACTCTAAACTCTAGCCCCAATTCCCAGGCTGGAAACAAAAGTTTTTCAATTATTTTCAAGTGTGGAGCTTACAGTACAACATTGAAGACCAGGCAGCTCTTTAAACAATTAAAAATGATCAAAGATAGCAATGAAAAGGAATCAAATAGCGCCTTATCAGCAAACACTAAACAGCTCTAAAACACAGCATTAAATGAAAAACACCTGGTGCATGTATGTGGCGACCTACTGTTTACATTTTCAGGAATATTACACCAGAAGCTGCTACAATGATTACCTTAGAGCCGAGGAACGGAAGAGGATGGGGCACAGAGAGAAGATCACCAGCTTTCAGGATGGGTTCTCGTAGGCTTGGAATATTTTGTTGCATGTGCGCGTTGACTTTCAAAATTTTGAAATAAAGTGGCCCTCATCTACTCAGACAGAAAAGTATCTTAGAAAAGAGGTGAGAAGGACGTTTATAAGGAAAGAATGCTCATCCAATGGAATTTTAGTTATCTAAAACAAAAAAAATATGTGAGTAAAAAACGAGTTTACAGAATAACTCACGTTATAACACACACATCTTTGAAGACACACAGATGTGGCATGATTGTAAAGTGACGATGTACAAACAGAAGTGTAATGTAAATCAGAAGAGAACAGACAAATCCCCAATTCTATCCTGGGCGCAGGGTCACTGCTAGGTAGCAATGGTTCCACGGTCTTTCTGAGTACTAAAGTCTGTGATACATGTGGGTAGGAGCTGTGCTGTTCATAACTCATGTTAGCTGGCCGCGGCACCCCATGATCCTCCAAAGAAATGGTTCCTTATTCAGACTAGAGCCAGTGACACCCATCAGATTGCCACTGAAAGACAGTTATCTTCCCTGTTTGTTTTAGTGAGACATTCTACCTTTTCAAAAATACAACTGTTGAGGTGGGATAGTGTGTGTGTGTGTGTGTGCGCGCGTGTGTGTGTGTGTGTGTGTGTGTGTGTGTGTGTGTGTGTGTGTGTTCGTGAGTTCACATTGTGCCTATTAATTTCAGGAAAATCCTACCAGGAAAAAGAGCATCAAAGGATGGTGAGGATATGAACATTCAAGATCAAAGATAAAGCGATCACATTTTTCCAGCAATCACAGCAAATATCTAACTTGCAGAAGTGAAGCCAATTACTGTATCATTGCCTCCTTTGCACTGTGCACAGTAGGGATGTCTCTGCATAATGGTTTGCATGTAGAGTTAATCACTTTGATGCATTTCTGACTGATCCCAGCAAATTATGTTTTGGTTCCACTATATTAAACACAAGAGCCGGGGATTATCATTAATAAATCTAAGGCACAGCATGCATAAATCTTGAATAAATCAAATATCAATTACATAGGCAGTATCTGCTGACATCTGCTTTCATCAAATAATATATTTGAAATAGGTGTTACTCCAATTTGTTGAAGTCAAAGGGATCTTCATTCAGGGATCACAGACCCAGGACCCCAAACAGGGATGCAGCTGAGCATTGCTGGAGGCCACTTAGTGATGCTCAGTTTTAATCTGGAAGACTTTGCGGAGATAGCTGCCCTGAGACCCAGAGAAAAAGCTGTCCTGCTCTGGTAAAGGTTTTCAGAGGGAAGCCATTTCAGTCTAACTCTTCTTAAAGTGAAGAGGAAAAGAATGAGGGAGGAAGGAAGTCCCTCGGAGTGCAGAGATGCAGTCGCCATCACAGTATATAAAAGGTAAACTTGGTTCCGGTCTGGGTAGAGGACCTTACCAAAGAGAGGGCTGGAGAAAGGGGCAGAGATGTGCTTGGTACCAAGAACTGGCTTCAGGAGAGGCAAGTGTGGAGGAGAGGAGAGGAGACGGGGCACCAGGCAGTGAGCAAAACTCCAGCTCAGAAATACCGACTCCTCTCAACCCCCATAAGTTCCCTTAGGAGGGAGATGGTTCTGTTTATTCCTATTCATCTGAAGACTGTGAGTCAGGCAAAGCTACATAGCACATCCAAAGTCACCCCTGGCACATATGACTGAAGGGGATTTCAATCTGGACCATTTAATTATGCTGCTTGGGACTTGTGTGTGTTTGTGTGGTGGGGTGGGTTGTATGTGTGCAAACCCGAAAAAGAAGGGGCCGAGAGTGGGACTCTGTTCTACAGCAGTTGCTTAGCGTGCTTGAGGGCCCTGGATTCTCTGCTCTGCTTTGCTTCCTGGCCAAAAGAAAAAGATATAAATATATGTGCCTAGGACAGGGCATGGAAAAGAAACACTGACAATGTGTGTCCATTCTTTTTTTTTTTTTTTTTTTTTGGTTTTTCGAGACAAGGTTTCTCTGTGTAGCTTTGCGCCTTTTCCTGGAACTCACTTGGTAGCCCAGGCTGGCCTTGAACTCACAGAGATCCACCTGCCTCTGCCTCCCGAGTGCTGGGATTAAAGGCTACCACCACTCAGCAATGTGTCCATTCTTTTAAAAGCACCAAATGTCTCTAATTTATGCACCGGGAAGGAGGGAGTAGCCTCTGCATGCCCTGCTTTGATGCAGCCTTCCACCAACAGGTCGGACTCTTTCTCTACAGTGTGGTTATTGAGGACAGGGCCCTTCAAAGAACTTTCTAGGGTTAAAGTTGTGCTCAAGGAGGGTGGAACTGGGTTAGGAACATTCTCTCAGGCACTGTCTCATCATGAGAGGTAGAAAACAATTGCGTCATCTTTACTCCCAAGGCAAAGTAGGAGCGGGGACCAGAAAATTAATAAGTTGATCACCTTGAAGCCATCCCGAGGCTTCTACCCAGGGTGGAAATGATGCTCCAGGGGGCGGGTGGAGTACTGCACACACTGCTTGTCCCGACCTGAGTAGGCGAGCCTTCCAAAGAACTCCGAGTTGGTAGACCATTTCTTTAATCATGCTTGGCATCAAACAAAAGGAAGAGAAGCAAAGCCTAGGCCCCACACCTGAGCCATCTAGGAGTGTCTTGGGTTTACATCCTCAAAGCAGAGGTCGGTGAGCATCAAGGAGCCTGTGACATGACTCAAGGAAGCATGGGGAGAAGGCTGAGTGGAAACAGCTCTGATTTCATTACGCTGCAGCTCCCCTGCATACCAAGCAAAGCCACTTCAGACCTGCCTGGGCCCCCACCACACATTTCCCCCACCCCGCATCCTGCCTTCTCTATCAGAACCTGCAGGGGGATATTGAGAACACGCCATGTCACAGATAAGTAAAACCTGCTGTGATGTCACCAAAGAGACGAGCACATGGCTTCTGAGCCACAAACACATGCGATATCGCTCTATATTGCCACAAACAGAATTTTAACTAATTTGCTCACAATTTTGTGAGCACTGTAAGTCTGCTGTTTGGATTGCTTCACTTGGTATCTGAAAGGGTTTCAGGGTTGTGGAAATCTTTTGGCTTCCTAATCGGCCTCCCTGAGGATCATGGGAACATCTGCAAGGATGGTCAGTTAGCTGTGGACTCACGTTGGGGAAGAAAGAAACATTTGGATGATATGAAAGGATCCTTGAAAAGTGAAGTTGCATTGGGATGTTTTTGAATATAGGTTGTGACCATTAAGATTGAGTCGTCATGATGCTGTCATTGGTAAAGTCATTGTTAGATACAAGTGTGTAAAATGAAACAAAAATCTCAGCACTCAGAAGGCAGAGGCAGGGAATGTCTATGAGTACGAGGCCAATCTGGTCTACATGGTGTGTTCCAGGTCAGCCAAGGCTACATAAAAGTGAGACCCTGTCTCAAAAACAGTAACGACTGCAAAGGAAATCTAAATGAAAGCATATGTTTTCAAAATCTATTGATATTCAAAAGTATACCCCTGATACAATGTACTGAAAGTGAAAAGATCAGTAATAGATACCATTATTTTATTCACTCACTCTCACTCATTCGTTCATTAATTCACTCATTCATTCATTCATTCAGCAGTGCAGCGATTGGTTTCTTCTACGCTAAGGGTTGAGGATGTAGAAGTTACAAGTTAGAAAATCCATCATCCAAATAAGCATGTCAGTGTGAAATCAGCAGGGTGACACAAAGCCCACATGGTTCTGTACTTAGATGACAGGTAGAACAGGAGCCAGCCTAGAGTGTGTTGAGCTGGGGTCTCATCCTCAACTTCTGCTTCTGCGGTCAGCAAACTGCACATGACCTTTGCCCCTCAGCTTCCAGACATCTCAAACACTGGGCTTGGTCTGTATAGTTCCACAATGCCAGCGACCTGGAAACCTTCTCTTAAGAGAGCTATTGATTCTCACAAGACCCAGGAATATCAGTTAGTTTGAAAGAAGGGATGAGGCCAGAGCCACTAATCAAGAAGGCACTGTTGGGAATGCGATTTTTGGTTGTTTACATCTGTGTCTCGTTACAAGAGGCTCCATGTCACTAAATGTTGTTATGTCTCTATGCAACACTGAATATTTGTCTGTTTCGGAAAGGTCAGGGGGATGGCTGTCCTGAAAGGCCCTTTGATCCTCTATCACCACAGCCAATCAGTCTGCGAGGACCTAGGAGCAGAGAGGGTAAGGCTCTGCCTCTGTGTGCATGTTTATATCATTTACCAAATATCCCTGCATGCACGTCTGCATTTTACCATCATTTCCTACCCTTTTTATTCTGAGATATTACTGGCACATTGCCAGACATCCTGATAGTAATAGTCTTATTGTTTCAATACAGTCTGCATGGAAATGCATACACAGAGACTTGGTGTTTGTAACATCCATTTCCTCAGCACTTTCCTAGGGGTATGGCTTTTGCTTTTAGCGTATAACCACAGCCTCGATGAGCCTTCAACACAACAGGGTCTTTAGAAATAATCGAGGGAGCCCGTTTGTCAGCCCAGGGTCCCGCTGATGCATGCATGGTGCAGGAAAGGAGATTTTACATTTCCTGCCATCCTTTGCTCTCACCTACGCTAGGCTTGATCTCTGTGGTATTCTGTCTGTTTCACAGGAAGTAATTGGATGTGTGGTTTTCTAAGAAATATTTATTTTAGAAATCCTACCCACATCCCAAAACCAAGGTGGAAGTTTCGTGGTCTCAGCTTTATTATGGAGAGTACCTCCTGCCACTAGTCCTTCTTCCGTGTTCTTCCTGATTCTGACCGGTAAACCCTGGATGCTTTGTTTAGAGGATCGGTCGAGAACGCTGACATTATGGGCTGTTTTCTTCTATCCCTTGGGAAGAAAATGGAGTCCTGAGTTCATAATCCTTGGGTATTTTCGAATGTGGCTTAGTTTCTTCTGGGACCTGGGAGAGTTAAATGTCTTTCTAACCATCCAGATTAAAGCAGGGGCTATGAGTATGGCAAGGATCTTGCTGCATCATCTTGTTCTGTGACAATGGCATCAGTTAAGAGGGAGAATCTGAAGAAATGGCACCTGTCCTGATTAATCCAACAATAAATGCTATCCACGTGTCCGCCGCACCGTTGGCTCATTGAGTACTATTATTTATTGAAGTTTTCCTGAAAAAAGAAAAAGAGCATATGGGCTGAGTCTCCAGTCAGCCGGCATTCTCGGGACACGTTCTTGTGGCTGGCTGTGAGAGAGGAGCTTGAGCAAACCGAGTGACGCTAGGCTTTCATTGCCAACTCCTACGAAATATGGTCACCATTTAGCTGACATCCTTCACTCTAACGATTAAGAATGATGAACTATGAACAAAACCCACGTTGCACTTAACTTATTCGTTCCAGGAGTGCTTCCCAAATATGAGCCAAAGGACATCTGCATCAGAATCATATGTGGGACACACGTCCAAAAAAACGTGTATTCCCCAGGCAGGTTCTTCCTTAGATTGTCCAAACCAGCACTTCTAGAAAGAAGCAGGCATCTGTAGTCTTAAATAATTCATCACATTGTCCATTATAGTCATGGAAGCCTGAGAAATTATCTTTTCTCAGGATAAGTGGACACACAGAGTTCTTTTTTCTTTTAATATCACTGGTATCAACCTTTTGTTTCTTCTTCTTCCCTTTTCGGTGTTTCTTCTGCTTTTAATTTTCATTTACAATTTTTAATCCCTTTATTGAAATTAGGTTCTTTTTTTAATTTCCTCATATAATATATCTTGATTTTTCTTTCCCCTCCCTCGATGACTCCTCGTTCCTCCCCACCCCTCTCATGACCCAGATCCACCCCCTTTCTGTCTCTTATTAGAAAACAAGCAGTCTTCTAAGGGGTAATAATACAATAAGTAAAAATGAACACATCAGAATAGGACAAAATGAACAGAAGGGGAAGAGCTCAATAAAAGGCACAGAAACACATGGAGATGCAGAGACACACTTTTTTGCACACTCAGGAATCCCATCAACAACACTAAACCAGAAGCCATAATATATACACAAAAGACCGGTAGGGTAAAAAGGGAGAATAAAAATATGTAAAAATATAAAAATAGAATACAAATAAACAGTAAGATAGAATTTAACTTTAAAAAGGGAAAAGACAACATTAGATAGGCACCTCCAAAGATGCCAGCAAGGTTTTTTGTCTTTTATTTTATTCTGTTGCCCATCTAATGCTGGGTATGCAGCCTACCCTTAAGAGTAGTTCGTTTCCCATGGAGAAAACTAAATTTTTCATTAGCAAGTGGTTATACATTGGGAATTGCTTCTGGGTTAGGGATGGGGCCATATGTCCACTTGTCCTTTCAGCTCTAGGACCCCATCTGGTGCAGACTAGTGCAGCCCCTGTGCATGCCGCCTCAGCCTCTGTGAGTTCAGATGTGCCAGCTCTGTTGTGTCTAGGACGTCTGCTTTCCTCGGTGTCCTCTATCTCCTCTGGCTCTTCCACTTTTACTCTTACTCCTCTTCCGAGGGCTTCCCTGAGTCCTGAGGGGAGTGATCTGATGGGGCCATCCGGTTTAGGGTGGAGTGTTCCAAGATCTCTCACTCTCTGCATAATGTCTGGCTGAGGCTCTCTGTCTTTGTTCCCAAATGCTGTAGGAGGAAGCTTCTCTGATGATGGCTGAGCAAGGTGCTGGTCTGCTTCCCTGGCCACAGTCAAATGGTTCTTAATTAACAGTGATGCAAGTATCCGGTGGCATGTGTGAGAAGGAGGTGCTGCAGGGACATCTTCAGCAGCGGATTTCCCACCGTTCCACAGGCTCTATCAACATCAACGGGGCCTTTAGGCCCTCACTCAGAACAAATGAATTCAAAACTCTATGTTAACAAGATGCTCAGGAGATCCATGTGCACATTCAATTCAAACTTTGAGAAATGCTATTCTAAGTGCAGTGCAGACACTATTGTTGTGTTTGCTCTTTCTCTAGTGACCTCATCTGCCTCTCCACTAGTTCTCCAAGTCAGAGTGAATGAAACAAGGTCAAGTAGTAGGTGCATAAAATCGAAAGGTTGGTCCCTTTATGGCAAGCATTAATATGCAAATGTACTTGCCTATGAGAGAAAGGGAACTAAAGGTATCTTCTATCCCTGGACTGTGCTCCTTACTGTAATTGGTAGAAGAAGGAAAAAAAAAAAAACAAGACATTAGCAGAGTAACTGCTGGACTACAACGACTGAAGCTCAGTACAAGTGAGATGCGGGCTGTGGAGCCATTCTGAGAGAGATGGATTCCTCTGAAAGATATCAGGTTTCCTATCCCTAGAGGAGTTCAACCCAAGTCTGTGACTATTACCAATGAATGCCTTGTTAAAGGGACTATGAGACCAGGAGGAGCTAGATAACCTTTTCTGGTTTTCTTTTTTTTCCTTTTTTTTTTTTCAAGACAGGGTTTCTCTGCATAGCTTTGCGCCTTTCCTGGAGCTCACTTGGTAGCCCAGGCTGGCCTCGAACTCACAGAGATCCACCTGGTTCTGCCTCCCGAGTGCTGGGATTAAAGGCATGCGCCACCACCGCCCGGCAACTAGATAACCTTTTCTATTAGTGATTGATTTATTTTGCACTTGTTGAAGCCTTAAGCTACAATTTTAGATGTATATATACATATGCCTGGTTCTTATGCTAATATACTGTTTATTTCTACAAGATTGTTTATATCAAGCAATTCAATGACAAGAAGCCAATCTTTTGTCAGATTAGGAGTTCATAGACAAATAGACTCTCCAAATTAGGTCTTCTGGGTTAAAAACAAACAGTCAGAATCCTTTTTGGTGACATTGATTTAGGGTGCACTGATTTATTCACATGGAGATCATTTGTTGACTTCACTGTGTTTTCTACTAGTCGAAGAGACAGAGCCAAAATTCTGTCAGCAGTCTCGGAACTCAGAAGCTGTGCGACTGCCCTCAACCTGCAAAGTGCTTTTTAATAAGTCCAGATCTTGGTTTTGTTGCTGAGGAAAATGAAAAAAAAAAAATAGAAGCTGTCTCATCAGGTTCCTGGGATAATGAGGAGGGAATGTGTGTGAGCCCCTCGGAGCAATGGTTAGTGCCCAGGAAGTTCTGCGTAAGTGCTGGCTTTCAGTCTCTCCAGCAATGTCATTGCTCAGCGGCACTGGGCTCATTCCTCGTGTGTGGAGCACAAAGATAAACAGGAGTGTCCCTTGTCTCTGTGAAGGAGCTCAGAGAGGTCCAGAAAGCCCAGGGTCAACTGTGGAAAGGAGACAATTGCTGTGGTGGACACTGTATCGGCCAGCCCCACCAGGGAGGCTCTGGCAGGGAGGCAAGATGCTGAGCTGCTTTGAAGGATTGAAAGGACATCTTCAGGGTGGGGAACGGGAAAGGGAGTTGAGCTAGAAAATGAGAACTCTGGCTTAGGAACCACGAGGTTGCTTTCATTGGCCTTGGTCCCTTCTGGCTTGGCCGAGCTGCAGGCTGTGGAGTCATGGTCGTCTCAACCATCTTCGAGAGCTCTCTTAGGGGTTGTGCTGTGACAATACAGAACTCAGAGAGCAGAGCACATTTCCCATGGGGAGGTGCAGCCTGAGGATCGGGGAGGGATGAGTGCTTTTCTGAGAAAGTGGAGAAGCCACTGCTTTAGGGGATGGGTGCCCTTCTTCCAAAACAGAAAGGGAAAGAAACGAATTATTTTTCTTTCTCATGTATCTTTCCACATCCTACCATTGCCCATGAGGCAAGTGACTTATCCTCAACCTGCTTACTACCAGCTTCCTCCTAAATATTCAGAGTGCTCTGAAAATGAGGTCAAAGGACCACGTCTATGTGCTCCCCCACAACCCGCAGGAAGTTACTGGGTTATCTGTACTACGTTCCCATTCATATCATTGTTGTCTCTCTTTCAAGGCTCTTTGTGTGTTCTTCAGGAGGCAGAGTGGAGGAATTTGGCTGCCTTCACTCCAGGCACTGCCACAGGCTGTGGGTTTCATATCCAAACCTTTACCCCAAGTCTGATCTGTGTGGGCAAGGGTGGAAAAGGAGAACTTCAGATCAGAGAATAAACGGAATCGTGTCTGTTGTTGGGGGAAGGAGAGGAGGATTGGTGCTGGACAAAGAGCATCCTCGGCTGTCAGGATGAGCAACTGGAGCCAGGAAGGAATCCAACCAACCCTATCGAGCTCATCCACAGTCTCCCGGGCGCGGATGTGGAGAAGCTGCAGTCTGTTCCCACGCCAATCCATGAGCACAGCCATCCTTCACCGGATTCTTGTTGACAGAACCTTTCTTTGCATTTCGGATTCAATTTTACCAGGTTTAAGCCAGTCCTGGGCTGGGAAGCTGGAAGGGGCTGGCTAGGGGAGGCAGGCAGGCAGGGTGACACAGCACGCTGTTTCTCATAATTACAACAAGCAGCTGCAGTCGGCTCCGGGACTCCACCTTGCTCTGTAAGAAGCTAAGCCTCCTGTGGCAGCGTGTGGATGCTGTGGGAATCCAGGCTACTTACTGAATCACTTTTACAAACACTCCAAAGTCAGACGGATCTACTTGGCCCAGATTTCCCTTCCCTTTGGCAAGTTTCTCGGGCAAAACTGTTGAGTGACTGTGAGAGGGGGTGGGGGGGGGGATCTGAAGCATTGTGGGAGCCACTGACCGAGCAAGGCCAGCACAGTTTACGTGCCATAGTTCATAATCACTGGTGCAAATTACTTGTTCAGCACCTGATGGCATCACTTCTTACCACTCCTTGATTTTGTTGTGGATTTTCTTTTTTTTGGGGGGGGGATTTTTTTTGTGGATGTCATCCTACTCTCTAACATAACAGATGTTGAAAGACTCTATGACCCATAGCCTCAAAAAAGTTCCAACCCAAAGCATAAAACATGATGAGTGTGTCCAGTGCCGTCCCCTGCTCTAGCGTTTCTACACCTAGGCACAGACAGCTGGTTTTCAGTCCCAGGAGGCATCATGGGGCAGGCAGTCTCTCAGCTGCTGACTTTTCTGCTGCTTTGCGTGAGTGTCGCGGAAAAATGTGTGTGTTTGGCAAGTGCTGTAAACTGAATGGAGCTGTTAGCTGCCTCTTCAACGCGCCTGCCAGTTTCATTGCCTGCTCTAGGATGTCTTTGTCATCATTATACAGGGATCAAAGATAATAGACTATTTGAAATCCTAATTCAATTAAAACTTAATCCTCAGATGTCAATAGCGGCATATTGTGCAGAAGGTTACAATGTAGGCAATTTCTTTTGAGCATATCATTAAAAGAACAAAGCAAGAATAAGAAATGGCCCAACTATTTTCCAAAGCAAGATGCTCATTATTGTCTTGGGAACTTTTGTCACTATGATAAAATTTAGGCTATATTTCAATATGTATTCAGGGGGAAATCACATACACTTATTTCTACACTTAAATCCATTTACAATGATTGGTTTTGTCTTCTGTAAGGGAATTGAGCATACACGATCCTTTTAAGAAGGAATACTTTCAATAACCAAGGCACCAAGGCAGATGTTGCTGGTTACAAAGTACCCAAAGGACATAAAAAGTCTGTCAAAGTTGGCACTCTGCGGAAGCCTAAGTGAGCCCATTGAACTGCTTTCCATGAGCAAGAAGCAGAGTTCAGTTCTCTTTATGTCTTGAGCCTCTAAGGCCATTGAATCACCCTTTTGATTGGCTGCCTCACCTGTCCATCAGAAGCCCTGATCTTTCTGTACCTATAGTTATTTATATGGACCTACATAAGTCAGAGACTAAATAATAGGTCCCAGTATTTCTGTGTTTCAGCTGACATCCAACACAATGTCTTGGGGCTTGCTTGCAAAGACAGTTTTTCTCCTTTCTTTCCTTTTATTCTCCAAACAGTCTTGTAAGATCCCTTTTGAACTGGCAGTGAAGCACCAACTTTGAAGCAACCAAACCTCTGAGCAGGCAGTAGGAGGGAAATGTGTCACTAAATGTCAGAGAGCGTCAGCTGCACCCCTTCGGGTAGAGCCCATGGGTCACAGGAGCTCTGACTCCCCCAGCCTGTGTGTTGAGCAGGAAGGGAGAGGGACTAGCAGCGGAAGTGGACTCAAGAGCAGGCCCCGCGGAGCTAGATGCTGCCACTGTGGGCACTGTAAAACTGCCCTTGTGCAGGGTGGGAGGAGGGAGAGAGAGGAGAAAACCAGCGTGTGGCCAGTCATCACCCTACAATTACAGCAGCAGCGAGCGCCAGGACCTTGTTCACCCCAACTCTGTGGGGTTCAGAAGTACATTCTTTACACAGGAGAAATGGTTTTGACCCTCATCTTCGTGTTGGGGATGCTAGCTAGTCTTGTACTATCTTTTTAAAAGTACATTTAGAGAATAGCAGAAAACGACCAGGGGTGTCAGCTAAGCGGCTGGGGGTGGGGAGGAGGGAGAATGATTCCTCATGTCCAGGTGTCTGAGTTGAAATGCTGTGTCCAACACTTCTAAATTTAAGGTTTCATCCAGAACCTTTTAGTCTATCCTAGAATGGATATACACATTATGCCTGCACTTTCTTTCTTTCTTTCTTTCTTTCTTTCTTTCTTTCTTTCTTTCTTTCTTTCTTTCTTTCTTTCTTTTCTTTTCTTTTCTTTCTTTCTCTCTCCCTTCCTTCCTTCCTTTCTTCTCTCTCTCTCCCTCCCTCCCTCCCTCCCTCCCTCCCTCCCTCCCTCCCTCCCTCCCTTTCTCTCTCTCTCTCTCTCTCTCTCTCTCTCTCTCTCTCTCTCTCTCTCTCTCTCTCTTTATCAGCTTAACACAGCTAAGGTCATTTGGGAAGAATGGGAAGCAGGAACATCAGTTGAAAAAATGTCCCCATCAGCTTGGCCAGTAGGAAAGCCTGTGAGATATTTTCTATTGATGATTGATGTAGGAGCGAGCCTTCCTGGGTGGGCAGCAGAAGATCTGCTCCTGTACTGTGGGCAGTTCTGTTCCTTAGTAAGTGGTCCTGAATATAGGCTGAGGAAGCCATGGGGAAGCCAGCCAATAGGCAGCATTCCCCCATGGCCTCTGCTTCGGTTTCTGCTGCCTGGTTCCTGCATTGCTTGCCTTTTTGCCATGGCTTCCTTCAATGATGGAATGTGCCCAGAATGGGCAAGCCAATCCTCTGCTTTCTCTCCAAGTTTCTTGTGATCATGGTCTTTATCACAGCAATAGAAAACCAGCAAGAGCCCTTCCTCAAAGTGTGCTTGTGACTGTTAAATGGAATGGTATACGTAAAGGGCCACATCAGTGTGGTGGTTTGGATGAAAATGACTCCCACGGACTCATACATCTGCATACTTGGATCCCAGTTGGTGGAACTGTTCGGATCAGAAGTGCCCTCGTTGGAAGAGGTATGTCACTGGGTCAGCTTTGAAGTTTCAAAAGACCCCCACCATTCCCAGTGTGTTCTCGCTCTGCCTCCTACCTGTGGATTGAAATTCGAGCTCTCAGCCTCATTTTCACTCTTCTCATCTCATCAGCGACAAAAACATTTTGGAGGTGTGTCTGTTGGAGATGTATGCACAAATAAGGTTAGTAGAGAGAGCAGACTCTGAGCGTCAGTCAATCATACCATGTTTTATTTTTGGCCTTATCTTCAAATAATTATAGACTGTACTTTGTCCACAGAGTGTCACAGGCCTTACACAGTCAGTCACAACCGAAACAAAAGCATAAAACTGGATAGTCATCACTGGTCAGCACCACCTTTAGGGTATCGTATTTTAACATGGATCTTGTTAATAATTATGTTCTGAAGAGTACAATCATACAGCTTTTTTTTTAACTAAAGGTGTTAATTTGTTGACTGTAAACATTTGACGATCTGCTACAATTTTTGCAATCATGTTTTGACATATCTTTGTTATAAACGAAACCTCAACAGAGTAAGAGAAGTGGAGGATGAAACGCCAGTTTCTCTCATGCTAGGAGACACCGCCAACTGTTACCAGCGCCAGGTCCCTGGGCTGTGGCCAGGAATGTGGATGGGTCAGATGCTCTGTGCAGTGGACAGAGCCACAGACTGGAGCAGAGATCCCCTGCAGTAAGAGCGAGCCTTCCTAGGTGGGCAGCAGGAGGAGATCTGCTCCTATTTCCCCCCTCGGTTCTGCCTTCTCAAAACTCATGGTATACAGACAGCTAACTACTGGAAGTAAGGAACTTGAAGAATTATGTGGTGTTGAGCCGGTCCCCATTTTTAGAAAAATAATTCCATGGATTCTAAAAGCAAATGGTGGACCATAATAAAGAAAATTAGAATTCTATTAATTCATAAAGACTAAAATAGAATCCATTAAGAATGGTGGGGTACTGGTGCGAAAGGAGATGTAAATTATCCTGATCATGCTTGCAATGCAAACCCTGATCGTGTTGGCACTGGGCCAGCTCCCATTAGAGCGATTATTTTTAATCATCAGCATTTGGTGACATGAATACTCATATTTGTTGATTTCCTGGGAGAAAAGCATTTCATACTGTAAATAAAAAAGACAAAAATATACATTTAGATTGTAGAACAAATAATGATTATTTTTTATTTTTTGAAGGATTTTCTTCTGACAGAGCCATGTTTTAAATGCCTCTTTCCACGAGGCTCAGATATGGTTGCATTTAAATGGCAGGTGTGAGCTTATTTTTAGGTCCCACTTTCTAACAGGATGATAGTCGGTCCGTTCTTAAATACAGACCAGGGAACAGAAGATGTCTGGTGATGCATTTCCTTTTTAACCAAAGGAGACATAGAAAACTGCTATTTAAACCCACCCTAATACTTAGCATGAGCACTCTCTAACATCTTGGGAACCATGGTTACCCAGTTGGGCCGCTTTCTGCTGGGGTTTGAAAATTGAATCACATTTACCAAGAAGACAGGGGATGGAAGAGCATTCGGGAAGGGCAAAGACATGTGCAGAGGAGTCTAGGAAGCAGAGCTGTGAACGATGGGGAGCCAGACCTGTTTGGAAGAAGATGGGCTTGCAGTGTAGACAGCCTATGAGCTTGGAGGTCCCTGCGCAGAGGAACTAAGGCCACTCCATCAGTCAGTGACCTCCAACTTAAAAGCACCCTGATCTACCTTAAAAATGCAGGGTTCGAAGCCTTGCTCTTCCCTATGTCCAAAGGTTCAGATTCAGCTGCTCCTGAGTGAGCCTTGAGCTAGCACCTTTCTTCCAGACCCCTGCACTGACCCAGAAGCAGTAGATTCCCTTGGGGGGTCCTGTGATTAGCTAGGGAGAGCAAGCGGGGGTGCCGAGGTGAGGAGCAGTGTGTGGACAGCTGCAGGGACAGGGCTGAAGGCACGGAGGCTGGTCATCACCGTGAGGAGTGAAGGAGAGCTTGTTACCTGTGAGGTCAGGGCCAAATGTCGCAGTGGGCTATGTTCTTTCAAAGGTGGGTAAGGATGTGTCAGCTAAACTGGGAAGAAAGGATGGGCTTGCTTACCTTGTCTTCCAGGAGAGCTGGGACTGGGAATGGATTTGAGAGGAATGAGTGTGTTTATTAGACAAATAGCATTTGATACGTCCATAAAACAAGCTATGGAAGGCATGAGGTAGGTCTGACGCTTGGGAAAGTGCAGGCTCACAACCAAATTGGAGGCACCAGCTTATAACCAATGGGGAGAGCAATGCCTTTCTGGCCAGGGTGGCAAGTTGGTTTCATATACAGGAAATTATAAGACCCCCTGGCTCCCTTCACCTCAAAAAAAAAAAAAAAAAAAAAACACCTCCCTTCATCTCCTCCTGTTGATTTCCTATTTATAAGTCCGAGGTTAAGCCTAACAGTAGTGACCGGCAGTACCCAGGGAAAGAAAAATTGCTCATTTTAAGGAGGACAGCAGCATTAGCTCCCCCGATCCCCACAAATCCCCAGAAACCCTCAACAACACTGTCATGTGACCCAATCTAACATCTTTTCTTCTGATTTATCCACTTTTCCTTAACTACAGCTAAACCATTTTTGAGGTTTTGTTTGTTTTTTTTGTTTTGTTTTGTTTTGTTTTTTCTGTCACTTTTTGGAGCAATATCTCTTCTCTTGCATGCTAGGTTACCTTAGAATTGTCCAAAGCTTTTAGCTTTGTCCTTGACTATGACAATGATATTGTTATGAACTTTATTTTTTCATTTAATTAAGCATAATTGTATGAGCTAGCCTGGAAGCATGCCACATATAGTAATTCAATGTAATATATATATATATATATATATATATATATATATATATCACACACACACATATAATGTATCCAAAATATATCTTTTTTTGCGGCATAAATGAACTGTAGTTGATAGCTCCCAGTATTATGGAAAATCACCATAGTCTAGTTTTGATATATAATATTATTGTCCACAAACTAATAAAGTTTATTGTAAATGTTATTTTAAAACAAAATATTAGTTTTGAGGGAAAACATCTTGATTTCATAGGAATATAATGCTTCATTGGGAAAACATGTTTGGACAGAAGTGGCTGGAAGTAAAAGCATATGACTTAACCAGAGCACGTGGAGATCAGAGAGAAAACTCCACCTGCGTTTTCCCATATGTGAAAACAGCATGGCCAAACTCTGGGGAGCAGACATCAGAAGCCAAAGGGGCCCTGTGCTTAGGGATCGCTCAAATCTTATATTAAAAATACTAGACTCTTGCTCTGCAATCCTCAGGGGAGCTCCTGGGCCTGTGTTGAAGGCGTAAGGGGACTGTGCATAGCACAGAAGGATGGCCGCTTTGAGCCTTTCATTTTCAGGTCTGGGGAGGAAGCCAGATCCCTACTGTGAGTGTTCGCAGTGGGGTGGGGGTGGGCTGGGTCGGTGGGTTTGAGGAGCAATAGAATTGACAGAGGAAAGACTTGGCCTTGTGTGAGTCAGATCTTCAGAAATGGAGCCAGCCCACTTCCCATGAACTAAAGGACCTTTATTGCCTCAATGACAACATTTTCCCTACTGTCTTAGGACCCATGCATACTAAACTAACTGACCTTCCCATAAATCCATTCTTTACTTATCCATCAGAGTTCTTTTTTTTTTTTTTTTTTTTTTTTCTTTAGGGAGTTGTCCCTATTTAGTCCAGACTGGCCTTGACCTCCCATCTTCCAGCCCGTGTCCCAAGTGCTGGACTTTCAAGCATACACCACCTGGCCCAGCCTCAAGGTAACCTTTTAAAGTTAAATAAAGCTAAATTAAATTAAATTGTCTCCTGCCTCCATATACATCAATCCTTCAGTAACCTTGCGTTGTATAGAGAACAAACTTGGAACTGCTTGTCATGACTGATGAAGCCTTGAGTGGCTAGTGCCTGACTCATTAACATAGCCACCATCCCTTCCTCACACCCGTCCTGTCCTCCCCAGCCCCTGCATCCCCCCCCAGCCCCTGCATCCCCCCCAGCCCATGCATCCCCTCCCCAGCCCCTGCATCCCCTCCCCAGCCCTGTATCCCCTCCCCAGCCCCTGCATCCCCCCCAGCCCTGCATCCCCTCCCCAGGCCCTGCATCTCCCCCCCAGCCCCTGCATCCCCTTCCCAGCCCTGCATCCCTTCCCCACCCCTGCATCCCTTCCCCACCCCTGCATCCCCTCCCCAGCCCTGTATCCCCTCCCCAGCCCCTGCATTTCCTCCACAGCCCCTGCATCCCCTCCCCAGCCCCTGCATCCCCTCCCCAGCCCCTGCATCTCCTCCCCAGCCCTGTATCCCCTCCCCAGCCCCTGCATTCCCTCCCCAGCCCTTGCATCCCCTCCCCAGCCCTGCATCCCCTCCCCAGCCGCTGCATTTCCTTCCCAGCCCTGCATCCCCTCCCTAGCCCCTGCATCCCCTCCCCAGCGCCTGCATCCCCTCCCCAGCCCTGCATCCTCCCCAGCCCTGCATCTACCCCCAGCCCATGCATCCCTTCCCAGCCCCTGCATCTCCTCCTCAGCCCTGCATCCCCCCCAACCCCTGCATCCTCCCAGCCCCTGCATCCCCTCCCCAGCCCCTGCATTTCCTCCCCAGCCCCTGCATCCCCTCCCCAGCCCCTGCATCCCCTCCCCAGCCCCTGCATCCCCCCCCAGTCCCTGCATCCCCTCCCCAGTCCTGCCTTCCAAGCTGCTTGAACAACTTTTCTTTGGTTTCCTGAACTCTTATCAATTCTTCCAAGGAGCCAAGGTCCTCCCTAAGGTTTTCCTGGTTGCTGTTTCTTACACCCTAGCTTTTGGTGGGACTGTCTCCTTATAGTCTTCCTATCTTAGTTAAAAAGCCATTCATTCTATCATCTATTAGAGCTTCCCTGGTGGGTCTCCTTATGGCACATTGAATGATTACTAATTACTGTGTACTGATTTGACCACTTATTTACTATCCTCACTATGAATTCGGGTTTGATGGAGACGCATATCAGCTTTGTTTATCCTTCTATCTCAACCCTCAGTTACTGTGCCTGGAAGCTTAGGGTGACGAATGTTTAGCCAATAAGTGAAAAGTCACAAGTGTGGGGTTCATAGAGTCTGGATGTGGTTTTAAATTATGGAGAAAAATTTTCTAGAAATGAGAATTATTACTCACAAAGCTGGTATTTTTTTTTCAATGTACCACCCTCTACAGAAGTTGTTGGAGATTTCTAGCACTCTCAGCACTATGCACGATAGCTTGTCTTTTTCCGTTTCTTCGGCCAGATGTGTAGATAAAAAGTGCATCCCAATACTGATGAACTTTGCAGGTCCTTGATGAGTAAAATTAAACCTTCTCTCGTGTTCAGAGACATCCTCATTTCTCCTCCTGTGTGTAATATGTTGATGGCCTGGCTTTGTTATATAGCTTTCAGAATGGCTTCTATTAAAAATTATTTTAGGACCTCTTTGTCTATTAGGCTTATGAAAAAATTTCTGTTATAAATATTACACATGTTTTAAATTTTTTATTTAACTTGTAACTTGTTATATTTTTCTAGTAAAGAAATGCCAAATGTTCATATAGTTGAAAACATATATATTATCCCCTTTGGTATTTCTGGCGCTGACAATTGCCAGAAATGGACAGAGTTGGACAAAACAAACCAACAGAATGAAAAGAGCCCAAGAGAAGGCACAAGAATCAGAGACCGGCGCTCTCGCATATTCAGGAATCCTGTAAAAACACTAAATTGGAAGCCATGATACACATATGCAGAAGACCTGGTACAGACCATGCAGGTCCTGTGCATACTGCCTCAGTCTCTGTGAGTTCATGTGAGTTTTGCTCATGTTGATTTAAGGACCTTGTTTTGTTGGTGTCCTCCACCCTCTCTGGCTCTTACTCTCTTTCTGCCTCCTCCTCTGTGGGCTTCCCTGAGCTCTGAGAGGAGGTATTTGATGGAGACATCCCATTTAGGGGTGAATGTTCCAAGATCTTTCACTCTGCATAATGTTCACTGTGAGTCTCTGATTTTGTTCCCATCGGCTTCATGAGGAAGCTTCTCTGGTGATGGCTGAACAAGGCACTGATCTATGTATACAGCTGAGTGTCGTTAGGAGTCATCTTATCACTGTTTTTTTTTGTTTGTTTTTGTTTTATAGACCAGTAGAATTGGGTTTTGCCCTAGATCCCTGAGCTATCTCGTTTCAGGTTCTTGGTCACCCAAGCAGTGTCTGATATGGATGTCATCGTATGGAGCGAGCCTTTAGTCAAAGCGGACATTGGCTGGGTACTCTGACAAGCTCTGTGCCACCATTACCCTAGCATATTTTTCAGTCAGGACAGTATTGGAGATCAAAGGGCTTGTGGTTGGCTTGTACGTTTCTCTTTTGGCAGCCTGCAGAAAAATCTTGCTGTACCAAAAATTCTAGAATGTAGGGGTAAAGAAGGCTTTGTGTTGTCTTCAGCAGTGGGGCCTTGGCGTCAGTCTGTGGAGCACAGCTTATAATCTCGACAGTAGCCTGGGTTGTTTGGGGATTCCCATGGGACCCCTTTGACTAATGACTCAATGATATGTAACCCAATCCCAGTACTGGAAGCTTCATTTGGTGACAAGAGATGACCAGTTGGGACTCTGTTTCTCGTATTATTTGGCAATTTCATTTAGATCACCTTCATATATGTATCTATATTGGGAAGCTTCTACTGTATTAGGTCTCCATACTACCCATCAAGTGGCCCTTCATTTTAGCTGCTCTCCCCATATTCCCTCCCTTCCCCCTCTTCCATACCCCTTCCCAGCCTGATCTTCCTGTTCTAGACCCCCTCCACCCATCTATAACTATCTATTCTATTTCCTTTCCTAATGGTATCTGCTTGTTACCTCTAGCCCCTTACTCTATACTTAATATCTGTGGTTCTACAGAGTGTAGCTTGGTTACCATTGACTTAACAACTAATATCCACATGTAAGTGAATATACACCGTATTTGTCTTTCTCAGTCTGAGTTACCTCACTCAAGATGATTTTTTTCCTAGTTCCATCCATTTACCTGTGAATTTCATGATTTCAATTTTTAATGTCCATAATACTCCATTGTGTAAATATACCACATCTTCTTTATTCATTCTTCTCTTGAAGGACATCTAGGTTGTTTGCAATTTCTGGCTATTATAAATAAAGCATTAATGAACATGGTTGAATCAATGTCTCTGTGGTAGGACGGCTGTATGCCCTAGAGTTGTATACCTGTATCTTGGAGTAGATCAATTCCCATCTTCCTGAGGAACTGCCATACTGATTTCCACAGTGGCTGCACAAGCTTGCACTCCCACCAGAACTGGATGAGTGTTCCTCCATATCCTCCACAGCATGAGCTTAGACAGACTCTTTTTACTTACCCCAGACTGGCCTTGAACTCCTTACCCTACTGTCTCACCCCAAAAGCATGTGAGTATTTTAATAGCTTAATGATTTTACTTATGCAACATTGTAAAGTTTAACTGAGTTTAAAACTTAGGTTCAAGAATTTACTATTGAGGAAAGTTTACTTGTATCTATGTTCATATGCAAATATGCAAATTGTATGAATTGCTGTTTATTTTAGATTTATAATAAATATTTTAATGATCTTTTAAAATGCTTTTTGGTGAAGTAGCAAATTGTATGAATTGCTGTTTAATTTAGATTTATAATATATATTTAAAATGTCTCAGAATGCTTTTGGTGAAGTAAAGATATACTTTCAATTTTAACTCATTTACAATGTAAAATATTTTATTAAATAAGTCAACCTCGCCTCAACCACTTGAATGACTTTTTCATATCAAAAGTTTATAATTACTTCGATCCTTTTCTGGGTTCTCATCCACTCCTCCCCAGCCCCCAGTGCTTGTACTGAATAGCTTTCTCTTTTAGTTACAGTGGCTCTAAATTGTTATTTTATAGAAAGAGGTTTTTTTTCCCCTCATTGCTTCTTAGTCTTCACATTTTCTTGTCATTCTCAAATATTCCTCCACAGGGCTTTCAAGGTGGCTCAGTGGGTAAAGTGTTTGCTGTGCAAAGCCTAGTGACCGAGTTCAATCCCTGCCATCTACACAAAGATGGGAGGAGTAGATGAACTCGCAAGGGCGTCCTCTGACCTCCACTCTTTACTGAGCCCCCAACCCTCATCATATCCACCCACAATAATAATACTTCTTTTTAGTTAAAAATACTCATCTGGCTGGTTTCAGAAATCATAGTAAATTTTCTTAAAAAAAAAAAGAAAACCCAGTGAACATTTTGAAAAGAGCTATATATTTACAGATGAATAGAATTCATCTTTACTAGACAAAGGCTTCTCATTAAATAAGATGGTAATCCAGAGAGGATTGGTAGTCCTACTATGGGTTGGAAAGTCTATCATATATTCCTTAGTTTAGTCCATACTTTAGCTTTTGTTATTTTAAATGAAATATTTTTCCCATGTTTTAATAACTACTTGTTATCACTGTGTGGGAAAAGCTGTGGTTTACTTTACAGAAATCAGAAGATGTTCAATGTGCTTGAGATTTTTATCACTCTTACAAGTTTTTTCTTAAGTTTTTCTGCTAGAAAGAAAACTACCTGACAAAAGTGGGTACTCTGCCTTCACCTCCCCGCCTCACCACACTGGTCAGAGTCTCCCTGCTGACCTCACTCTAGTCCACCCTCCACAGTGGTAGCAGATCCCACCGCTGCTGATTCACAAACCTCCAGACATCCTCTTCGGCATCCATCCATTTGCTTATTTCGCTGTCCTTTTGGGGCACCCAGAATGTGCCAAACATATCTGGTGTTGAATAAAGCAGATGTGATTTCTGCCCCGTTGGCTTCCCATCAAAACAGAAGATGGGCAGACACTCCACAGGGCAGCCATCCTGGAAGGACACCGTCACACGCAGCAGCTAGTGACTTGAGAAGAAAGTGTGAGGGTAATGAACCAAGGATTTGGAGTCAAAGATGTGCCTAGGAGAACGCAACCTTTGGAGGTGACAGACAGGATAAATGGGGTTTGGTCAGAGGAAGAGAAAGGATATTCTGAGTCACAGAAAGCAGGTAAAAAGACCCTAAGGCAGAAGACAGTGAGACACTTCTGAGAATCCGGGGAGAGGTCAGGCTGCCCTGGGGGTTGTAAATTAGTGGATCAGTGGGAACAAGCTGGATTGCATAATCCAGCTCCAGGTGGTCAGCTAGAAGATTTCTAGTTTTGCTCTACAATGGGGGGTGGGGGTGGGGGTGGGGCATGAGAGGCACGGAGGATGGGCTTATATGATGCTATTTACATTTCAAAATTCTTCTGCTCTTGTGCTAATGTATCCTTAAATCAATTACAATTTATATACCACTTATGCCCAAGTTTGGTGGCTCTCCAACAAATGTTATAGCTCAACTAGGGGTTAGTCTTTGCTTATCAAAGACTTGTTTGCTTTTGGCCAGCCTGAGGAATTCACTGGACATTCCCTGAGCCACCTAAGCTTTTGGAGGCATTATGATAACTATACAGGTATGAATATATGACAGATGGGCTTCCCTCCAGGAGTTCCCACTTAAATGAGGAAAGGGAGAATTAAATATACTGAGTCAGAGGCACACTCTAGTAATTCTACAAAACATACTACAGAGTTGGAAAACTGTAACTCTGGTGTGGATGCAGGCACAGGGCGAAGGGAGTGGGGTTTGGGGATGCGACAGCGTCACCAAAGGAGCAATGCTGAAGATGACTTTGTGCACTTATGATGCAGAACCAAGGGAACAAAGAGAGTGCACATCTCTGAAGCATGGGAAAGAGAAGGACTCACTCCAGTGAGTCATGCACACATGCATGCTTCAGAACGATTGATTTGGGGGAGGAAACGAGAGAATGAAAGAAAGCAAAGCTAAACAAGTAGGTGGAAAGGCATTGAATCCTTGGATAGAGTTTTATTTTACCCAGGAGAAAATGAGCTCACGGAAGGATTCAAAGTAGGGAGGATCATGATCAGATTTAAGTTCATAAAAGTGTATGTATGGTGGTTGCACTGAGATACCAAGTCTCATAAAGACGCATGAGAAATGGAAAGCCATGAATGTAGTAAGTGGAAAAGTGGAGGTGGGGAGAGGGATGGGGAATGTCAGGCCTAGACACAGGTCTTAGATGAGGGAGAGGAGGGAAGCAGAGGGAGTTCTAACTATATGAAGACATCATCAACTCAGACATACTGTATACTTCATGATAGTTCATCTTGATTGTCAGCGTGGTGGGACTTAGAGTCACCGTGGAAACAAACCGGTGGCCAAGCCTGTAGGATTTCTAAGTTAGGTTAACTGAAGTGAAACCCCTTGACCTAAATATGGCTGGACTAGTCCAGGAGCTGGAGTCCCAAACTAAATAAAAAAGGAGAAAAGGAGCTGAGCACCAGCGCTCATCTCTCTCTGCTTCTTGAATGTAAATGCCATGTCCAGACTCCTCAATGGACCGTACACTCCAGCTGTCATACAACACAAACCATTCTTTTCTCAAGGTGTTTCTGTGAGGTGTTCCATTGAAGCAGTGATCAGCGTAACTAATACAGAAAACAGGTACCAAGAAGTGGGACCACTACTGTGTTAAGACTGACCATGCAGTTCTCAGTAAGCCTTTGGAAATGATTTGTAAGAGGAATGAGAAAGTGTTTGGAACTTCGGACTGGAAAACCCATAGAATGACATAACCAGAGGTTAATGGGCCATTCTGGTTGGGGTGTGGGAAGCCAGGATGCTGAGGGAAATGTGGACAGTGGAGACCTAGTCTGTGAGGTTTCAAAATGGAGCAAGCACTCTATTTGGAGTTAGGCCAGAGGTCACTTGTGTTACAATCTGACAAAGGATCTGGTTTTATTTTTCCTATGTCCCGAGACATTTCTAGAGCCTGAATTAAAAAGTAATAGACTGATTTGTTTGGAAAATGAGATTTGGGGACTCATGGTAGCAGGCTGTGACATGGCTCCTGGCCACTGCTCCCACTCAGGTCTACAGTGAGTGAGGATGACCAGCAAACACCATCAATGTGCTGTGTACTGGGGACAAGTGTCTGAGGGAGTTTCAATGCAGCTGTAGCTGGTAAGGAGAACCTGGCAGGCTGCCCTGGGACAACAGGAAAGATGCTCTCAAGGAATCACCCTGCCCATGAAATAGTCCCGTCTTATGAAAACAGAAACTAATTTGATCAGAGAGAGACTAGACCGAGAGCACCACCCAACAAGCTCCTCGCTTCAAAGCAACTGCTGAAGGAATGTTGGGATCTAGAGAGAAGGCTGATGTTACTGTGGCCCAAGAGGACCAGGCTCTATCCTGAGGAGCAACAGAAACTGGCAGCTTTAGTCACATGGCACTGGTTTTGCAGGCATGAAGGATGTGTGATTCAAAGAGTCGCAGAAGCTTGTGTGTCAGGATTGTAGAGAGCCACTGAGTACAGGCAATGTGTGTCAGTGTCTGAGTCCCTGGAAGGGGACTCTAAGGGGCCACTGAAAAAGCTGGGAATGTGGAGCTGGAAAGGCAACCTCAGGATGTTGGAGATGCCAGATCCATGCTATCTGCTAAGGAAAGCTGGAGGCACAGAGTCAAGCTGCCCAAGAGAGGGGCTGTATGTACCGCAGGCAGCGGGGCTGGAGAGCGGGGCTGTTCAAGCTCTTTGGAGCCCAGGTTGTTCTCTGGTTTTTGTCCCTGGTTTTTGTTCCCAGGTTGTTCCAGGTGTTTGCCCTGCTGGATTTTAATCTTGCTATAGTCCTGCCTTTCCATACTATGCCTATATTCTTCTCATTTGAAATGGGGATGTTTTACTGTATGTCATGTATGTTAGAAGCATGTTACTTTTTTGTCAGAGGGGCTCACAGTTAAGACATCATATGAATCTCAGGAGAGACTCTGCCCTTATGCTTCTGAACAGTGACTGGACTGTTAAAGACCTTGAGTGTTGGGCTGACTTGTATTTTGCATGAGACGTGACCCTTAGCTCATGGAAACAGGGGAGGAAGATTCTAGATTAAAAGTGAAGTATTTGGGTGTCAAATTGACAATGGGTACAGTAGTGGTGAACGTTGTTAGCTGGATGGGATTTAGAATTACCATAGAAACAAACTCTGGGCATGTTTATGAGGCTGTTCCTAGACTGTGTTAACTGAGGTGTGGGGGAAAACAAAACACAAAAACAACCCCCCCCAAAAAAAAAAACAAAAAGCAAACAGCACCTCAAATGTGGGCAGCATCATTATGGGGCTGAGTTTGTGGACTGAATAAAAAGAAAAAGGAAAGCTGGATAAGCTGGACCCCAACATTTACTTTCCTCCACTTTCTATCTGCAGATGCGGTGGAACTGGCTGTTACCATGACTTCCCCACCAAAATGGACCAGAACTACCAACCAAAACAAACTCTTTCTTAGTTTCCTTTCTGTCAGGTATTTAGTCCCAGTGGTGAGAAAACTGACTAATACACTTGGTTTGGAGGAGACCAGAGTGAGGTCATCTGGGACCATGCTGGCTCGAGGCAGGGTTTGGAGAGCTCTTTTCTGCAAAAGGCCAAATAGTAAATCTTTGAGGCTTTGTTGGCCACACAGTCTCTGTCACTCAAAACTCTATGAGCCACAGATCCTTTAAAATGTGAATGAATAGCTGTGACTGCACCCCATTATTGGGAGGAGGGGAGTGAGTCATAACTAGCCTGTAAGTTGCCAAGAGGTGAGTGGACTCCGCCTTGAAGGTATCTAAGGGCTTCAGCTATAGATGACTGTTGGGTATTTAACAATTTTTGTAACAGAGGAGCTCATATTTAGAGATGAGCAATGTTTATGAAGAGTCATAGCTAGATCATTGATTACTCACTGGTGCCCTAAATTCCAGCTCGTGGACATGGTTTGTTGAGCCACACAATGAAGTACGAATGTTTAAGCTTCCATGTGGGTGCCTTGAGGTGGACAGTGGAGTGTTTTGTTTATTCATGAGTCCCTATTCGCTACCCACTGATCCTGTATTTTCACACTCCCTTTCCCATCCATACTGTCCCTGAAGCTTGCGGCAGATCACACTGACACATTTGGAGTTAACCAGGAAAACGGTAGTGTTTAAAGGGGAGCAGTACAAAGTTCTATAAGGAAATAGTGATCTTGCCTTGGAAGAAAAATGGCTTCAAGTGGAAATTTTTCTACCCGCCACCCCAAAAAACGATGATCAAGTAAAATCCTTCGAGACCCAGGTCAATCATGATCTTCTTGCGAATCTTTGGTAAGTCTCTTCAAGTGTTCAATAACTAGGAGTCCTGCTTTTCCAACAGATGGCTCAGAGGTTAAGAGCACTGGCTGCTCTTCCAGAGGACCTGGGTTCAATTCTCAGCACCCACATGGCAGCTCACAACTGTCTATAACTTCATTTCCAGTGGACCCAGCAACCTCACACAGACATATATGCAGGCAAAACACCAATGCAGGTAAAACAAATAAATAATTTAGAAGAATAAGAACCTACTTTTCATAGTTGACTCATCCCTATGAAGCGTAGTGTTCACTCTGATCTCCGAATGCTTCCTTAGTTCCCCTAGCTGCGTTGAATCCTGTCTCCATCCTGAGTTTCTAAATTCCTGACATCTGGGACTCCTTGTTTCTTACACAGCAGTGTCACCTGTGAATCCCAGTGGTGAGCTAGGTGCGATGGGACATGCCCTACAGTATGTGAAAGGCTGGGACAGGAGAATCAAAGTTCTGAGGCTAGCCTGGGCTATATGGCAAAACCTCAACATGGGAATAAATATACAGCTGGCCTTCAAAAAATAATTGATTATTTGGGCATGGCTTGCTTTCAAGATACATTGAGACTAAGTTGTGCTTCAAGGAGACGTGGTAGTTTTCTATTTAGATTCCTGGAACTTGAATTGTGCAGCCAAATTCTCATCAGAAACATTCCCATCTGCCCCCTCCCCAACACTGCCATTCCCATAAATTTGTTTCCTTTGGCAATCCCACGTAATCCTAGAAGCGATCCATCTTACCTCATGTAGAGTTCCTGTCCAGTGTTCTACTTTCTTTTCTATGGCTTCTCTTATTTCCTACTTATTTATCCTAATGCATTGTCCTTTTGACCTGAAGAATTATTTAATGGCTTTCACAGAAGATGTGCATAAAGTAGTCTTCCCAATTGAACCACATCAGTTCTTAGGGCCTCAATGTCTTTCCAAGCAAGAATTAATTCACGGCTTTCTAAAGGGCCCCTGCTAAACAGTTAAGCAACTGGATCTCCACTGGGAAGCTGGGAGACTGACGCCATGGGTTAAGGAGCTGGCCAGACATCCCTGAGGAAGCCACTGCCTCAGAGTCTTGGAAGCCCTTCCTGTGTAGCCCCCACCCTCCCTGGCCACCTGGAGTCACTCTGACTCACATCAGTCACAGGCTCGGTGTCAACAGACTTCTGCTAGGAAAGTTTCAATGGGGGAACTCCTCCACTTTGAACAGTACATTTGCTTTCTCCAGAGTTGGGAGGTGGCCCTTGCCTGATGAACCTAGAATTGAGAATTCCAACCCATGTTGGAAAGCGTGCTCTTCTGCTCTTCACGTGACTGTCTGGTGGCATTCAAGTTTGAGAACAGAGGTGAAGATTCCAGCATCTTGGGGTTCGCATGCTAAGGGACAAGCATCCCGTGCCCTGAATCACACCAGAGTAGAAGCATCTTCTTGCACAAGAAAGGCCTATCTCACAGGAAACAAATTGATCTTTTTTTTTTCCTTCTTTTTTCAAACATGGCACTCCACTCAATGTTTAACCAAAAAGACACTTTTCCTCTGAATAATTTGTAAATCTGAACTATCATAGAAGGGGAAGCAAGAATTAATAAACATGTGCTTAACCTTTCAAACAAACTCCATTTAAGTGTGTACCCACAGCAGCTGGTAACCCTCTGACATTCTTATCTCCTAACCTTTTTGATTTCTACCCATCTGTTAAGTATTAAACGATGTCAATCCTGCCCTCACCATTCTATGTCTACCCCATCAAACTAGACTAAATAGAAGTAAATTAAATTACTACATTAGGATATATTCTGCCTTACTAAAAAGCAACATATCTCCTTTTTACTTTAAGTCAAAAGGCCTGCTGGAGCTCTGTCCCTCAGAACTCCAGCTTCTAAGAAGGAAGAGATAAGCTGGGAGGCACAGGCTGTGCTCTCTGTACTTCCTACGAAATGGATCTTGGTATTTAAATCTGTCCATCCAAGAAGATATCAAAAGTAAGTTGGAGATTCGTCTATGTGGACCACAGTTTCACTGAGTTAGTCTAAGGTGGCAAAGTCAGTTTGCATTTGGATAGTTTGAAAGACTCCAAGAGGACATCTTGGGAGCAAAGCCCTGTCACTGGTACAGCCAATACAATGTCAAAGTTGATCCACAGCTATCCCAGGAGAGTGTGGACAGAATTCACAGAGGAAGTGAGGAGAATGGGCATCAGCTGGAGTGATGCCCCCACACACACACATCAGGATGAGAGCATAAGACTCTGCTTCACAAGAGCTGAGGGGAGACAGGAAGGGTTTGGTCCAAAGGCTCCAATCTCCTCTCATATAGCTTGTCACTGGACCATCTCAACCATTCCTCCAACTTAAGGATGCCTATGCTTAAGCCATATAAACCCCAAACAATGGTAAACTCATTTTCATGAACCACCGTAACCTGCCAAATCCATGTCTGCCTCACTCCAAGACACACCAATGGCTGCCTCACCACAAGACGCCATAGAGGCTCTCTCACCTCCAGCGACATGGAGACAGCATCACTTAAAAGCATCACAGGCTGCCTCGCCCCAAGATGCCACAGAGGCTAACTGGGGTGGGTCAATGCTTGAAGGTGTGTAAAATAAACGTTTTCTAACTTTCATTACTGAAAGGAATTCAAGAAATACTGAAATTCTTTTTTCAACTCTTTTATTTAAACACTATTACTCAAAATGTGAGAAACGTGCCTGTCTGGGCTTCATTCAGATAAAAACATTGTTCATGCAAAACCCGTGAGGATGCCTGCAGGGTGGGGGCCACTGGAGTTAAAATGCCAGGAGGTGGCTTTGAGTGACCCCATTGCTTCCAAACAATGTTCTCACGATTTCGTCTGGGGTGTCTTGGGCGGGTGAGCCGGAAGCAAGAACTCTGATTCAGTTATAGGGAAACCCAAGAGGTAGATGTCTGTGCTCATGACCCTACTGCTGGTTCTTCAGTCTTCCTGGTGTGCAGAAAGATCACGGTTGGCCTGCCAAGGCTTGGTGTGTGCTGCAGGTTCAGTGTGGTTTTGAGAGGAAGTCCTCCAAGCTCCTCACTGTGGAGGCCAAAGCAAGGCAGGAACCTTTGTGTGATGCCCTGGACAAGAATCCCAGCAAAATGTTCTTTCGGAGGGAGTGTGTACCTCTAGGTTCCTGACCACATGTTTTCAGGCTTACTGGGGTGGACCTTCACCTTGTACCCTAAGCCAGGGAGGGGTGCATGAACTTCAGGCAAGCTGGCAGGGGTGGCCCTCCCATCCCCATTTCTGAATCACCAGCCTCTTGATGGTGATCAGAACGCCAAGGAGGGACTAATTTAAAAACCAAACAATGTGGTAATTGGCCCTGGTCACCAGGTTGCCTTGCTTGGGGAAGGCTGCTGTTTCCGATTAGCGGGGCCTGGATGTGATGAAGCCTAACAAAGTGTAACGAATGATCAAAGCGACAGTTAGAACAGCACGAGGGCCGTGGTTTCTGAGGACGACGTCATAATGGTGACCAATGAGGTGAGGCGGGTGGCGAGGGGGTCCCTCTAGGTAAGGACTACCCCATCAGGCAAAGGAAGGTCATTAGATGGGGGAGAAGTGCACACAAAGGAGCCCTCACACTCAGAGCTTTTGGAAGGGAAGAAAATGAGTCAACCTGGGCCATCACATGATCCTTGCTGAGAAGCCCAGGGGAAGAGCACTGCTCCCACTGACCCAGTCACCAGGGTGCCATGGGCAAACTTCAGCTTTCCGTAAGGCACAATAAGTTGCACTAAGAGTTTTCCTCTTAGGGTTGTTTTTTGTTTGCCTTGTTTTATGAACAGCCAAGGAATTACCTCTTCAGAAACTTACATACATATGACAAAGAGATATGTATACACACCCACATTCGCAACAACTCAGATTTCCATTTAAGACACACAGATAAGCAACAAATTGGCACAGCCGGTGAAATATTACTCAGTCTTCAAAAAGGAAGACTTGTTGGCACATACCCTAACACAGATGAACCACAAACGATGTTGGCCAGACTTAACGAGGAAATATTCCATGACTCCATTTATATGAGGCAGAAATAGTTCAATTCACAGTGTGTAAGGATAGCAGCTGAGAGAGGGAAGAAAAGGGGGGGGTTGTTATCAAATGAGTGTGGTGGTTTTAATGAGAATGGTTCCCATAAGCTCATCTATTTGAATGCTTGGTCCCCAGTTGATGGAACTGTTTGAGAAGGATTAGGAGGTGTGGCCTTATTGGGAGGGTGTCACTGGGGGTGGGATTTGAGGTTTGAAAAGTCTCACATCATTCCCAGTGTGTCGCTTTATCTGCCTCATGGTTGTGTCTCCAGAGGTGAGCTCCCAGGTACTGCTCCAGCACCATGCTTCCCACCACAACAGTCATGGACTCATCTGAAACTGTAAGCAAGCCCCCAACAAATTCATTAGTCTATAAGATGCCTTGGTCAGGGTGTCTCGTCACAGCAATAGAAAAAAAAAATGACTAACAGAAAAATTAAAAATTCAGTTTTGCAAGAAGGAAAGGTTCTGAAGATGGGTCAAAGGGTGTAAATGGGCATGCCCTGCACTGGTACATTGGCATCCACATCAGGCTGTACATGGTGACTGTGGTCTCTGAAGCCCGAGTAGGCTGGTGGTGATGTAGCTACATGAGTGTGTGTAAGGACGTAAGGGTGTCTGCACAATGACTAGACATGGTCTAGCATCTCATTGCTCAGATTGTCCGAATGTGGTCCTTCAGCAAATGAAGCATGGCTGTGCTTGGCCCTGCCAGGCCTGACACTTGAAATTGGGCAAAATTTCAATTTTATGTTACATTTTTCAAAAACAAAGATTGTGTGTGTATGCCCCCCCGTGTGTGTGTGTGTGTGTGTGTGTGTGTATGTGTGTGTGTGTGTGTGCATGTTCATATGTGCAGTGGGTAAGTGTGTCACAGTGCTGTGTGTGAATGTCAGAGAAAAAGCTTGGGTGCCAGTCCTCTTCTACTTTGTTTGACACGTGGTGTCCTGTTCTCAACTGCTTAGCCATGCTAGCTGGTGCAAAGGCTTCTGGGCATTTTCTTTCCTCCTCCTCCCATCTCACAGTAAGAGCTACCATACTTGACTTTGTGGGTTCTGGGGACTCGAACTTAGGACTGAGCACCCAACAGTCACTATTCTCTGCTTTTGACCAGTTATGAGTCTCCATGTTAGTCACTGCCCACTGCAAAAAGAAACTTCTGTGACCCAGGCTGGGAGCTGCGCTGATCTGTGTGTAAACCACAAACACTTAGAAGGCGGTGTACCTGTGCGCCTGTGAGCAAGGCAGCCTTACAACCCCTCTAGGCCCTGTGACCTCCCCAGACTTAAGTGAAATTTTTTGACCAGGCAAATATTCCAGCTTTTCCTCGAATAAGGGCAAAGGCATCCTGCTAACCACCCGGGCTCTGCCCCCTCATCACGGGCACCCCTGTGTGTACTCTGGTCTGCCATTGGCAGCCTTCTGGAATGTGCTTGGGCAGCAGCACTGCCATCCCTAGCTGTAGGTGGAGAAGAGAAGGATCTCAAGAATCAAGAGACAGGCTGCAGAGATGGTTCAGTGGTTAAGAGCACGTACTGCTTGAGTTTGACTCTCTGCACCCGTCCCTGGAAGCTCACAACCACATATGACTCCAGTTTCCGAGGAGTCAGTGTCCTTTTCTGGACTCCAAGGCCACTCACACTAGCATGCAAGCCCCTCCCACACACATACATAAAATTAAAAACAATTTTTTGTTAAAAAGAATCAAAAGCCATATCACCGATTCTAAGGTTCATTTCTGATTAAAATTAAGACAGTCTGACTAGCTTTCTTTTGCAGAGTCAAGCTCTTAATATTTCTAGTTTTTTTAATGCCACTTTACTTACTGAATAAGAAAAAAATGTCTGTGAAAAAAACCCTAGTATTTTAAAAGAAGAGGCTTAGTCTTAAAAAGGTCTTAACTGATACTTGGTGGAGAATGAGATACCTTCTTGTTCCCTAGTGATGGATTTGCTGGCAGAAATTTTCTGTTGAATTTCATATTATAGAAAGTTTATTATTTTGTCGCTGTGAGCATATGTCGGTAGGTGCGCCCCCTGCCATGGCACACGTGTGGAGGTCAGAGGACAACTTTCAGGATTTCTCTCCTTACGCTGTGAGGAGGGGGAAGGGGGCGGGAAGAGGAAAGAAGAATGGGTTCTTGCTAGCTAGTGGCCACAGACATGGGCGACCTCATCACCCCTGCCATGGTCTTGCTGAATGGTCCAAGCTCTTGACCAGCCCAGCAGACGCACTGGAGAGGCAGCAGGGTCTGGGGACAGATCCCCTAGTGTGATGTGAAGCATCGCTCTTGTGCAAGGTCTCTCTCGCCTCAGCGGGTCTCCTCCCTGCCTTTGAACGGGTGTTGCTTCCCGGCCTCCCCTGCCAGAAGGACCCGCTAAACCGAGCTGTGAAAACACGCTGCCAAGTGTCAGGCCCCTGCACAGGTGTCAGCACCATTTGGCAGAGGCCAAGGCTTGCCCTGTTGACACAATTTTCCTTCACAACACTTGGCAATTTGGACCTTCCCCCAGTGGGAAAGCTGGAGACGTTTGTTCCCAACTTCAGTTCAAATAAAGTTGAAAAGGATTGCCGCAAAACTTGCCAAATGCGGTCCTGCCTGGGCCTCGCTCATCTCAGCTTGCTCACTGACTCACCTCCTCCCAGGCTTCCCTAAACCCTCCCCTGACCTCTTTCCACTCCAACCTTCTCTCAAAACAATAAACCAATGAAGAAACTTACTCAAGCCCTCCTTTCAATAATCAGAATGCAGTTTCCAGCCGACCCACGCTTCCTGACCCAAGCAAGCTGTTGCACAGGTCCAGCCTGCCAGTCAGGAATCCTCATCCTCCTGGGGGCGCCATGCTGATGGCACACCTTCAATCAGGTGAGGCTGGCCTCAGAGGCCCCCAGGGCCTGTGGGGTTGGCTCAGGCCGCTTCCTGAACAGCTTTTCATTGCCACACTGTTTTTCCTGAAGTGTCCTGGAAAATCATTAGCAGTGACAAAATATTTTCCAGCATATTGTCCTTCCTGGTGACTTTTAAGCTTCTCTGAGACCCCGGGCCTATCAGCCTCTGCCCTTCAGGACTCTGAGCATGTTCAGCATAATTAGTTCTAATACTTCAACTGTTTCAATAATTAACAGTAGCCCTAGACCAGGCTGTCTCCTCCTTCCCAACCCACCAATTGCTTTTGTCTGAGGCTGTCAGGTCCAGATGGAGAAATGCCTCAAATTGTTTCCAGACAATGCTTAGTGCTGTCAATGGGAGTGAGTATCAGTGTCTTCTACAAGTTTACAGAGGACCTTGGAAAACTCGAGGGAGTTTCCTTCCGACGGTGCTTCTGTGTACACTGCAATCCGCCGGGGAAGGAGACGGACCAGGGAGCTTTCAGTTCCTTCGGTGAGTCCGGAGTGAGACCGTTTCTCTTTCTAACCAACTACCCTGATCTTCAGACCTCAGGAGATGTCAGCCTTGGTTTTGTGTGGTAGAAAGTGGGAGCATCGGCACCTCGGAGGGCACAGCTGTTTTGGGGATAGAGCAAACATGGCCGCCGGCTGGCACCGCGTGTGGACCAATGGTCAATCTCCGTGGTGTCCTTTCCTGTCTTGAGGACTCTCTCCTCAGGAATGACCGTTACAGCCTGAAATTCCCTCGTGGGAAGATTCGCTCAGTTATGAGTGAAGTTCTGTTGGTTCATATTCACACAGTATGATGAAGCAAGACTTCAAGCTATGAGAAAGGACCTTGTGGATTCGAACCCAGGGCTGGAAGGAACGGGGAGAGTACTATGCAGAGACCCACCACTCAAACGGAACACCGGAGAAATTCAACTTGGTGATGGGAAAGATTCCTTGGGGGTCAGTTTTGGAAGATCTAGTCCCCTAGATAGCTGGCTTCATCACTGCCAGGTCTGTGATGAAACTGAACATCATGACGGGCGTGAACTTGCACAACAGAACGAAGCTGCTTACCTGGCAATGGCTGCCAGGAGCAGGGCAGGAGGAGGGAGGGACAAAGAGAGGGAGAGAGAAGAGGGGATAAGTTAGGATGCCAATATTCCCTCGAAAGACATACCTGAGTCTCCCCTGAGGCCCCCTTTCCCAAGGGTCTCACCATTTCCCAGTAGCACTGTGAGCTGGGGATGGAGCCTCCAGCACATGGATGGGCTGGGCGTGGGGGTGGGGCTTGTGGGTAAGATCCAAACCATAGCAAGGAAGACTTTAAGGCAAGTAAGAGGGTAGCTACATGTACACCTGTTATATGACAAATGGCCTCCCCGTCCTCTGTGTGACAGCGTGCTCAGCGCGTATTACTGAGTCCATTTTAAAGATGAGGAGAATGTGATTCAAAAAGCCATATGCAAGTTGTTCAGATCACCTGTTTAAGGGTGCTACTTAAGCTTCGTGATTGAAAAACAAATGAGTGTGTGGTGTGTGGGCACAGGTGTGAGCACACGGAGCTGAGAGGACAACTGTGGGAGGAATTGGTTCTTTCCTTTGGCCCCATTTTGACACAGGATCTCTCTTGTTTCTGCCTTTGCACCAAGCTAGAGGCTTGCAGACTTCTGGCTCATTCTCCTGTCTTGCTGGCCCATCTCACTATAAGGGTGCTGGGATTATAGATGTGAGCTACCACATCTGGCTTTTTATGTGGGTTCTGGGGGTAAAACTCAGGCAGACAGGCTTTCATAGCAGGTGTTTTTACCCTCGGATCCATCTCCCTGGCCCTAAGCTCGGTGATATATGGTGGTATTTTATTTGTACTGAAATGTGATTTTAATTGTATGTTAATAAATAAAGTTACCCGGGTGTCAGAGCTATTAGAGCCATAGCAAGAGCGTGGCAGTGGTGGCGCATGCCTTTAATCCCAGCACTTGGTAGACAGAGCTAGGTAGATCTCTGTGTGTTCAGGGATACAGCCAGCATTGGAGACATATGCCTTTAAGACCTGGAGGGCTGTACTTACAGGCAGTGATGAGGCAGTCACGTGTTTGGGTTTACAACCAATGAGAAGGCAGAACAGAAAGACTTTATTCAAGACAAACACACAGGAAGTAGGTCTCTTTAGGAGAGGTAGGACCACCGCAGGAGGAGGGTAAAGTTTTAGCTCTGAGCTCTGACCTCTTGGCTTTCTTCTTTACATTGGTTCTGTGTTTCTTATTTAATAAGATGGTTGGATACATCTACAGTGATATTTCTATGTTGATACATGGCTACCCAATGCCAAAATATTTTTCTTCCGATTAGCTCAACAGTAGTTCGGATTTGAGCAGTAATTCCCAAGATCGAATTCTTGCCCCAGCTTCATGTTTGAGATTTTCATTGACCTCTTCTGAAAATATAGTCAGCTTTCTGTCTACAGTTTCTTAAGGGAGACTCCCCACTTTCTCTCTCTCTCTCTCTCTCTCTCTGTGATTATGCCCCTTTTAAAGTACATATTGTTTATGAGTATTATTTTAACAGAAAAGTGGGGAGCATACATAGAAACTTGATTTCATTAAAACTTAAGAAAAATGGGACTGGAGAGATGGCTCAGTAGTTAGGAGAGCCGTCTGTTCCTGTAAAGAACTGGGGTTTGGTGCCCAGCACTCATGTCATGACTCACAACCACTTATAACCCTGATTCCAGAGGATTCAGTGACCTCTTCTGACCTCTGTGGGCACCAGACACTCACACAGTACTAACATACATGCAAGAAAACACTCACACCCACAAAATCAAAAACAGAACAAACCAGTGACAAACTTAGAAAAACGGCCAGCTGTATACACAGATATGTACTTGAGTCAGTCCCTCTAGGCGACCCACACATGTGAAAAAGGAAGTACGGTCAAGGAAAGAAGTCACGTTAACTGAACCAAGGTGGAGACATACCATAAAATCAATGAAACCATTTTAAAGTGATAAAATGGTGGTACACTGGCTCAGAAAGAAAACTGACAGCTTAATAAAGGTGAGAGAGAGAGAGAGAGAGAGAGAGAGAGAGAGAGAGAGAGAGAGAGGGAGGGAGGGAGGGAGGGAGGGAGGGAGAGAGAGAGAAAGAGAGAGAGAGAGAGAGAGAGAGAGAGACAGAGGAAGGAAGGAAGGAAGGAAGGAAGGAAGGAAGGAAGGAAGGAAGGAAGGAAGGAAGGAAGGAAGGAAGGAAGAGCTCAAGGTAATGCTGTATGGTAGCACATACACAAACCACCCAGAATATGCACTTCTCTTAACTTCAGAGAGGGTGTAGAGACAGGGCATGGCACACCTCCAGCCTGAGGGCAGTCATCTGCATGGGTTTTGTGTACTCATTGGGATATGTTAATGAACAGTTAGAAAGAGAGAAAGAGACACCACAAACTCATGGCAGTTCCATCTTGGGGGGACTTTGGGATTAGGTGACTGTCACCAGTTGTTTTCAGATGATGAGAACACATTAAACGACCACATATGCCATTGGGAAATAATTGTTTTAGTGTTCTGAAGCTCCTGTCAGGCCCACTGTGATGCTGGCACATCTGTTTACTTACTGCTACTATTCACATTTAACTTTGCCAGGCTAAGAAAGCTAAAATCTGGGGATTACCGAGCTACAGTGGTGTCAAGGCAAAGGCTCAGTGAACTTAACAAAACACGGTACTCAGTAGTCATAACCGTCACATGATCTAACACGGCAGTGTGAAAGCCAGCTCAGTATTCTGAAAGTGATGTCATTACTTTTGTTAGCCTCATGTAAATAAGGTTGAAATCTTTGCAATCCAGTGTTGCATTATTGCATGCACAGCACGCCACAGACTTGTCCTGCTACGACTTAGATTGGTTACTTTTTCTGTGGTTGTGATAAAATACCATGGTCATAAAAACAGTTTCTAGAAGCAAGAGTTTCTTTGGGCTGAAGGTTCCAGAGGGAGAGCCCATAATAGCAGGAGAGGGTGCTGGGACAGGGAGCTGGGACCACACTTCCACCCACACTTGGGAAGCAGAGACAGAGGAGTGGAAGTATGTGCTGCGGGGGTGGGAGGGTGGGGAGGTTTGGGAGGGGGCAGTCTATAGACTCTCAGATCCCAGTGACTGCTTCCTTTGGCAATCCTCTGCCTCCTACAGGTTCCAAAATATCCCCGGTCACCAACTGGGGACCAAGCCTTCAAACATTCAAGCCTAGGGGGACACTTCTTATTCAGAACAACTCATGACTGGTTGTGATTTTATGACAAGAAAATATAAGTGGAATAAACAGATGCCAAAGACTTCAATTTGATGGCCTAAGTTCTGTTGGTAGGACTTTTAGTTGCAACCACCTGACGGTGGGCTTAGTGGATTGTGCTCTACGCTATTTCTTGTTTTGTCTTAGCCTTTTCTGACTCCCATGGGCTAGTCTATTTTATTTCCCTTCCTTGAAAAATCCTCTAATACTTTCCAAAGCAACTAAACTCGTTCCCCTACCTTTACACTTAGTGAAACTGAGTCACTGATTTTTATTTGGTCTGAGTGAGACAGAGTCTCACAAAGTTCTTAGAGAGCCTGGAACTCCCTATGTAGGACAGCCTGGCCTAGAACCTGCTTCTGGAGTGCTGGAACTTTTGGGTGCACCCCAGGTTGACAGAGGCTCCCATTTCTAGAAGCTGCTATTGCCTACAGCAGCACTGCATGGGTACTTCCTGTGTGACTTTCCTCTGCTCGCCATGCTCGCAGCCCTCAGACCTTGAACAGTGTCTGCCATTAGCTCCACCACAGCCTTTTCTGAAAAGGGCTCAGTTCCAAGTTTCAGGCATTTGTGTCTTACATCACCATCCACCCTGCCCACCAGACTTGGAGTTAACATTAGGGTAAGCCTTGGGGAGAGATCGGGTTTGTAGACTGGAAACTTCAGATCCATGCAGCGGCAGATCTTTGGACATTCAATCCAAGAGTCCCAGTTGGGGGCTAGAGGGTGGGATAGGGGAGAGCTGACAGATCCATCCAGAAACCAGCCTACTTCTGGAACTGTTCCAGGATGCGATGCAGCCAGCAGCCCCTGGCCTGGTAAAGAACAGTCAGCTCCGCTGCTCCCTGGCTGTACATCAGTCACCAGCATTGGCCAGACCTGGGCCCAGAGGAACTGAATTCTCAGTACAGATGGGCAGTCACCCTTCTACAGCCTGGGGATAGCACACAAGAAGGGGAAATCATGTGGTTGCCTCTAACCTCAAAGCTAGAGCCCCCAGAAGTCAGTCACGTGGCCTCTTAGAAATGAATCAAAATTTCACCTTTTAGTCTCCCTTATTTACATGTATAAAACAGATGTCAGATGGGTCTCCTGGCCCCTTCGGATCTAGAGATCAGCTCAGATCTGTGTGTCAAAGCCCTGAAACATCCAACGCCCTCACTAAGAGTTCTGTTACTGCTACGGTGTTAGAAGAACCGAAATGATGGATCCTGTCTGACTACACTGTCTGCATTTGAAACCCTGTCCCAGCTCCTCCATAGCTCCATGAGCTCAGGAGGAGACTTAGCATTCCAGCACCCCAGCTTTCTCTTCTGTGTAAGAGACACGGCAGCATCTTAGAGGGTCATAGGGATTAAAAGGGAAATTGTCTTAGCATGGGGTCTTAACATGGCTCTAGCAGCATTAACTAGCCTATTGTTGTTGGGAGAGACCCCTGATGACAATACCATGGTGCTGTGGGATGTTCTGTATGGCAAATGTGTTGCTCTGATTGGTCAATAAATAAAACGCTGATTGGCCAGTGGCTAGGCAGGAAGTATAGGCGGGACTAACAGAGAGGAGAAAAGAAAGAACAGGAAGGCGGAAGGAGTCACTGCCAGCCACCGCCAGGACAAGAAGAATGTGAAGATGCCAGTAAGCCACGAACCACGTGGCAAGGTATAGATTTATGGAAATGGATTAATTTAAGATATAAGAACAGTTAGCAAGAAGCCTGCCATGGCCATACAGTTTGTAAGCAATATAAGTCTCTGTGCTCACTTTGTTGGGTCTGAGCGGCTGTGGGACTGGCGGGTGACAAAGATTTGTCCTGACCGTGGGCGAGGCAGGAAAACTCTAGCTACACATGGCATCAATATGTCCATCTTGGTTCCAAGCTTTTGACCAGAAAATATAAGAGAAATAAACAGATATGACAGATTTCAATTTGATGGTGTAAGCTCTGTTGGTAAGATTTTTAGTTCCAACCACTTGACGGTGGGCTTAGTGGACCACACTTTAAGCTATTTCTGGTTTTCTCCTAGCCTTTTCTGACTCCCATAGGCTAGTCTATGGTGTTTCCTTCCTTGAAACATCCTCAAGCTCAAATTTAGTGACTGTCATGGGTATTCCTGGGCAGGTTTCTCTTCTTTCCTTCTTCCTTCCAATTAGTGTTCCGTGCTCCCCCACTGAGAATCACGGCAGCACATTTGCACACAAGAGAACTCAAGAGCCATGTCTGGCCTGTGCTGGTCTGAATTAGGCCTTGTTTTTATAGTAAACATTTTCAAATCCCTTGTAAGAATGCAGAGGCTAGAAACTACCAGGGCAAAACAACTAAAAGGTGCAGGTGAAACAGGACCTTTCAGTTTTCCAAGTTGCAACCCCCAGGGAACAACCAACTTCCCAACTTGCTAGTTAAGGTGATGCGTCCCTCTGTAGCAGTCTGAGGGCTAGTTGAGTAAAGCGCACACTTTTCCTTCATGAACATCATCATCCTCTATGTTCTAAATCACAGCACTGAGGACTGGAAGCCACATCTATATTTGATAAGGGAATAAACAATCTTGTAGTGGGTAGCCGTTCCAGCTTTGACCTGGAAGTACCACCCCCTTTGAGGCTTCGGTAACTGTCATACCTACAAGGTGGAGCCCAGAGAGGAGCCCTGAAGACCTGAGATCTGCATGGGCAGGACTCTTGGTTGCTAGATCCTGTATGCTGAAGGTGGACTGAGCAGAGATCTCCAGAGAACGCTGCTGGACTGCGCTACACCTTTCCCAGACTCTGTAACCTATCCCTTCACTTTTAAGTTACCCCGCAAAATAAACCTCCCTTTTAACTACATGGAGTTGCCATAATATTTAAACCAATACAGTCTCCATGTAAATTTGAAATTAGTTTCCCAAACCATGTGCATACTCTCTGTGCACATTATTAACTGGATACAAAAACTAATGGAGATGGCATTATTAGCCACGAATCAGTGAATGCTATTTGCACTGAGACTCTATAAAACTTATCTCAATTGTGTTTCTCAACTGTAACTTGTTAGAGTGGGCTCTAAAACCTGAGTAGGGCTAGATCTGAGGAAATGAACTTGTCCCTAGAATTTCAGAAGTACAAAAATATAAAATGGCAAAGTTAACTCTTTAGCCATTAATACCTTTGGTCAATGGCCATCTGTGCTAGAAACATGCTTCAGGGTCCCTTTGTAAGAATGGACTCCTTATAACTCAGACCAATGGCCCTTACGTAATGACAAATTCAAATTTCATGTCACTGTTTCCAGAAAGGAAAGGAAAGCAGATCTCAGTTGTACTGGTTAGTTTCTTTCTTTGTTTCTTTGTTTGTTTGTTGTCAGTTTGCCACAAACTAATGCCATCTTGAAAGAACCTCAACTGAGAGAATGCCTCCATCAGATTGGCCTACAGGCAAGTCTGTCAGGCATTTTCTTGATGAATGGTTGGTGTAGGTGCTACCCCTGGGCACTTCTGAGGGTGATCCAGGGCTATATAGAAAAGCAAGCTGAAAGAGCCATGGGGATCCATCCAGTCAGCAACGTTCCTCACTGATCTCTGCTTCAGTTCCTGCTTCCAGGTCCTGTCTTGAGTTCCCTTTCGGACTTCCCTTCATGGTGAACTGCTTTGTGGCAAAATAAACTCTGTCTTTCCTGCATTGCTTTTGGTCATGGTGTTCACCCCAGCAGTAGAAAGCAAACCAGAAGAACCATGGTGCATTTTGAGTCTCATAATAATAAGCCCTTGTGGCCACCCATTTGGAGGCTGGCACTCCAGGTGGGCAGCCAAGAAGCAGCTGTGGGAGGGTGGATAGCTTGAACAGTGAGCTCTAATGCTGCACAGGAGAATGCCAGACTTGTGTGACAGGACAGAGTGGAGTGAGAGAGAGGAGGAAAGGGTTCCGTCACACAACTCCGATCCTAAATTTAAAATGGAGCCTTTCTGGTTCTGATGAAGCTATATTGGTTAATAAAGACAGATTGATGCCTTTGCTTTGCAGTTGTTACTAACTTTTAGAAATGTCGGAAGTACTATGTAAGTTCTGCTTCTCCTCTTGCTTCAGGTCTCATACAAGTTCAGATGGGTCTGACAGTGACCTCTTGATACTACATTGTAATGTTCTAAAGGCCTTTTATACAGGACACTCCCAATCATCTAATTCACACTAAAAAGAAAAACAATAGACAGTGGTTTCCAAGATGGGTAGTGGCGGTGGTATTTCCAAAACTGTGTGGGCACTTACAAGTGCTGGCTTCCTCTTCTGGTCAGGACAAACTTTGGTACAGGCTAATAAAAGATTATAAAGATTATAATGGGACTATCACGGTGGGACACGGGACCTTGGCTTTCATGAATATCTATCAAACCACATAAGTCCTCTAAGTGGCAGATGCCCTGATTGTGGGCAGAAAGCAATGAAGAGTGTACAGAGGAACTATGAAGGGCATCCAGGTAAAAAGCCCAGGACCTTTGAAGGAAACCAGATTCTGAATATCAAACATGTAGCTTAAGCATCATGGTCCATGACTTACTAGTTCATTTCTCAGACAAATGTCCCAGTCGAGACTTAACTGTTTGTGTTCATTCTTTATTTCTCCCCAGGGCCAGGCACTAGACTATTCTAAAGGTAGCCTCTTGCCTTCTTTATTCCTATCCATAAAAGTAGAAAAGATGCAGCTTATCTTTGGGGCCTGAAGCCAGTGCCAAGTCACCTCCTGGATAGGGTAGTGCCTCATACTTATCAGGACCATGGAACACCTGCTGGGTATGAGGCCATTAAATGAATCACAGAATAGATACTGGTACTCTTTCTTACGGGTCCAAAGTATTTGGAGACTGTCTTGGCTTGGGTTTCTATTGCTGTGATAAAATATCATGAAGAAAAGCAACATGGGGGGGGGTTGATTTCGACTTACATGTCCCATCACAGTCTCTCATTGAGGGGAGTTGGGGCAGGAACTGAAGCAGAGCAGGATCCTGGGGACAGGAGCAGATGTGGAGGCCATAAAGGTACACCACTTACTAATATTTCCCCTCATGGCTTGCTTGGTCTGTTTTCTTATAGCACCCAGAACCATCTGCCCAGAGGCGGCACTGCTCACAGTGAGAAGGGCCTGCCCACATTCACCACCAATCAAGAAAATGTACCACAGGCTTGCCCACAGGCCGGTTTGGTGGGGGCATTTTCTCAGTTGAGAGTCCCTCTTCCTAAATGACTCTGGCTTGTGTCAAGTTGGCATAAAGCTAGCCAGCATAAAGCACTTTACAAGGATGCTTCATAAGGCGCAAGAACAAATAATACTGCTATCTAAAATCAAGTTATCATCCTTTAAAGATAAGAGCTTAAAAAAATACCTTGGAACAAAAAAAGACCTTGTTGAGCCAAGATACGTCATAGAGTTTACAAGATTTCTAAAGATCAGTGATTTAGTTTAATCCATTTCCTTTGAGCAAATAAGTCTTATCTTTGAAGCCAGCAGGAGGGAACCTATGGAAGTCATTCCAAAAAGTGCCAGTGTGGGTCCAGGATGAGCTCATAGTGGCAAGTCAAACCGATTCTCATTGTCATCAAATTAAAGAGTCAATGTCTGGAGAGCATGGCTCTGAATTGGATGGCTGTGGCGGCATTGCCAGAATAGCTATGCCCCCCACTCCTCCACACCCTTCCGCACCCCACCCCCTGTCCCACCCCATGCTTTGGGGATGTACCCCAGGTCACTGTGAGAAACCACTTCGAAACGTCAGCATTCAAATGAGCGAAGGAGCAAGATGCCTTTAGGATGCTCACTGTGCTACGCTGCTGACTGAAGCTTTATTTACTTTGTGCGTGTGTCGCAGCCACCCCTCTCCCCTCCCCTCCCTCTCCTGTCCCTTTACTCACCTGCTTCGCACCTCATGCTTCACTCTGCCCTTCATACCTTCCAGGGGATTCTTCGTGTTCTTTCCGGTTGACATTTCTAGCCTCCCGTTGTATTTCCAAAACCTCTCGATCTCCGTTTCTTCCTGCTGTCTGCTCTTCCCCATCGGGGTTCATTGACAAAGTCTCCCCTGTGCCCCATGTTTGAAGGGTCCAATATCAGGATCACCATTCTCGAATGTCACCACTTTATGGACAGGAAAGTTCCAACCAAGAGCAAGTCCCGAGTCCTGCGTTCATTACCCACTTTTCTGGGCCGGGGTTGGGGGGTGGGGATGGGGGATGGGATAGTAACTGCAGCAGAGCCGCAGGATGCCCATACCAGATCTCAGTTTCATCCTAACAGGGCTTGGACACAGCCGCAGAGGAGTGAGGTCAGGTTCTGTCTGTGGGAAAAGTCACCATGATGGCGCTATCCCTAGTGGCCAGAGCACTGTGGGAAAAGAGAGGCCCCACAAAGCCTCACAAGAGAGGATAGTGGAAACGCTGCCTTTGGGTGGCTGATGGTATGTTTGGGAGCCTTATTGTCCAAACTAGACAGTGACAGAACTCTAATGTCTCTCTCCTCATCGCTGGTTATGAAACACGTCTATCTTGTCTCCCCAGCTTAACGGAATACTCAATGATGACACGAGAGAGCTTCCACTTCATTAGTTCCCGCTAATTGAAGATAATTAGCATCCACTTATTTATTTAGAGGTTGAGTATTCACCTATATTTGAGAGAGAAGTTGCTCTATCAACTCATCATGTCTGCCTGCTGCTTCCAAACAGAATCATGGGGTCCTTTGAAAAACTCCCCTTGGAAATGATTCCAGGCATGTGGGTATCTGTGTGAGGAGGGACTAGGGTGTGGAGTTCACTGGGCACCCAGTGTGAGCCAGGCTCCAGGCTAGCACACTGCATGAGTCTTCCATTGGGCCCCACAAATAACTGGAGAAAGTAGGAGACACTCTCTAGGCCTTGTGTACCTTACACAGACATGAAAACTTACAGGCCCAAATCAACACAGCTAAAGATCCTATGAACCCAGAACATTAACGTTCTAAATCCAGTCTTTCGACCCAGTTGGTGGAGAGATTCGCCTTATAAAGAACAAATCAAGATCGTGGTGGGTGAAATATCCTGCTCTTTTGAGTTTCTTTGACAAGTGGCTTGGGGTCTCCTTGAGTAACTGTCTAGATTCTGGAAGTGAGGTTGCTGTCAAGGGAGCCAGAGATATGTGGTAAATGAAACGGGCACCAGAAGGCCATTGCCACCTCCCTCAGGTTTGAAGATACATTTTGAGATATTTTAAAAATTTATTTTATTATTTCATGTGTGTGTGTTGTGTCTGTGTGTGAGTATGTGCACACCCATGAAGGTTCCTATGGAGGTCAGAAGAGGGTGTGAGATTCCCTGGAGTTGGAGTTACAGGCAGCTATGATCTGCCTATTGTGGGTGCTAGGAATCAAACATGGGTTCTCTGCAAGAGCAGCAAGCCCTCTTAACCCATGATCCATTTCTGTAGTTCCTTATCTATATTTGAATACCTACTTTCCTGCCTGGCCACTTGGTGTATTTTTAAGAAACCTGGGCAACCACATTCTGCATGAAGTATGTCTGCTGATTGTCCTTACAGCATCTTTACAGCAACTTCTATCCTGCATCATGCCAAAGAGGGCTCCATCTGTCCTTCTGAGCTTGCACATGCCATGTTACAACACACCATCAACATTCGGAGGGGAAGGAAATGGAAGCCCCTGTCCATAAGGGTGTGTGTATGAGAAAGAAAGGGGGGGAGGTGGAGGCAGCACATTTTTCTCTGGGGCCCTTCAGCTTTGACACCAAGTGCTACAGTAGAAGAAAAGGGATAATAAATAAACGAAGTAAAAGGCAGCTCATCCTCTCTTCAGGAAAAACTCCGAGAAGCATCCATGCACGCCCAATCGCTCTGTTTCCAGTCTGTCAGTCTAATGGGACTTGGAATTTATAGTCAGCCTGAGGTGAGACACTGCCCAAACACTGTGTATGTGACTAGTGAGGGGAAGGGGTCCCCCAGCAGTGAAGAGCCTTGGGAGACTACCCAAAGCAGCGCCCTGCTTCCAAGCAAGTGGCCTGTGCTTGCTGTCTCCCTCCTGGCTGCCTATCAATGCCTGTGGTGTCTAGGAATGGCCTGTCCTTAGCTCGGGGAGTCTCAGAATGATTTCTGGGTAGAGGAACAACACTCCTTAACACATGGTACCACTGGCCTTCCTGTAGCCTCTGTCTTCACAAGATGGTTCACCTGGCTTCCAGCTTCTGAGCAGAGATTCTGGAGATTTGAGATGGGGACTGGGGCCTGCAAAGGCAGAGGCAAGCTGAGAGAATGTCGTAGGGAGTAGTTTCAGTGTGTTGGGGACAATGGATGAGGAAGAGGAAGGCGAAGGCCATGGCAGGCACTGGTTCCAATTAACACACGGCGTTTGCAACGTGAAGACTCGATTTAATTTTAAATTGCTTCTTGTGTGGACTCTGTACTTTCGGCCGAGTCACCTCTCCAAGACTAAACCTTATGGGGTGTGACTTCATAAGCATAACCCTGATGTTTCCAAAGCCAGGCTTTGTGGGGGAGGGGTGGGTGTGAGAATGGTCTGGCGAAGTAGGAGTAACCTATCCAAAGTCAGTAAAGGTCCTGCGCCACAGCCAGGACCAAGAGAGCAGAGAGTCTGAGACACCAGGAATTTCAAGGAATGAAAGGGGGGGGGGGACATTACAGGATACAGGAAAGGGGAGCTTAATTAAAGTGATTATAACAATATCTACATTTTTTTTTTAGATTCTCAGGTTCTAATACCACGGCAGTCGGTTGGCCCAGCCCCCTGACTTTAGATAGATCAACTGTCATTGCTTTTGAGCAACAGAAAGCCCAGTGAAAGTGGTAACACTGCTATATACTCTTGTGGCAGCGGAGCCCTGGGCTCCTGCGTTAAGCACAGTGGTGTGCCTCTCCCTCACACAGCTGTCCTGTCCCCTGGCTACTGTTGGTATTCCCCGGGAGCTTGGCCCTATACTTACGCCAGCAGCCACCCTCAGGTGCTGATCTCAGTGGTCAAGACTGTGGTCTGGGCATCAGAACTGTGAAAGATCCCTGGGAGGTTCCAAGAAACAGGTGGGAGGAGCCCATCCCCATGAGCGCTCAAGGAGAGACACTGGTAAACACTGCTCCCCTCCTTTAAAGCTGAATGTTATAGGCAGGGAGAAGAGAGGTGGATGTGGTACCCAGACCCCCGCCACAGCTTCCCCCACCATCATGGTAGTGGTGTCCTTCCAGCCCGTACTTCTCAAGTCTCAAAACCCTTCCTAGCTCCAGGTTCTAGCTTCTTAAAACTCCAAATGTGCACAGCTCCATTTCCCCCTTTCCTTAGCACCTCACTGAACGGGGCCTCTTATACACAAAAGCCTGTAACCCCCTGCCTGGCTGTGGACACACAGAGTCACAGTCAGCCAGGCCCACCTTTCCCTAGCAAGAGTTTCCAGCTGCTCAGCAAAATGTATAGTCTCCACAGCAATCCTAACAGTTCTATCTGTGGGCTTGCCATCTCCTGACGTCTGTCCCAGGAGGGCTGGCTGGCCATTGTCATCCCCTCAGACCTATCCTAGGGGGCTGGCTGGACACTGCCATCTCTTCAGACTTATCCCAGGGGGCTGGCCACATGGCTTGCCCACCATTCTTTCTGAGCAGGCTTCTTTGTGTCCTAGAACTCCATTCTTTACCCACAGAAGCTTGGCTATTGATTGTGCTGTGTATGAAACCACCGTGCAGAGAAGGGATGCCGCGTGCCCAAGCAGCCAAAGCTGCCAGTCCTCCAGCAGCGAGGAGCCATAAGTGACCTGTAGAGGAAGAGAGAGTGGCAGGCTTCTCCTCTGCTTGGCCACTCTTGTTTCCAGGACAGTGTTCTTTATGCCCGAGTCACCAGGTCAACTTCAGTCCAACTGTCTCTCCACAGAAGAACAAAACCCAGTCTGTTTTATGTAGCATGTCCACACACTCTCATACATCTATGCTGGATACTGCTCTATTCATGCACCAGTGTGTGGACACTCACAGTAGATAGAGAGATGCTGCACAGATGGAACTATGCTGTGTATGTTGATTTAGTGGAGGCAGGGTATCCCAGGCAGCAGGAGCTTCAGGAAGCCACTTCAACGCCTAGTCTGCATTGACCATCTGCAGCACGAATCTTAGAAGGTCTTATTAATTAAATCAAACCTGAGGCAGGTGTTAGGGTGAATGCTGGAAAATCAGAGAGACAGAACAAGCCACAGCTTCCTCACCTTGCCAGTTTCTCAGTTGATCCTGTTTCCTCAGACTGGAAACCTCTGTGTCCTCATTCGGAATGAATCTCAGCTGAACTGCTGCTCGAAAGCCTGGAAGCTTAACTAGTCAAATGCTTCTAGTTTCTGGTCCTCAAGCCTTATATACCTTTCTGCTTTCCACCATCACTCCCTGGGATTAAAGGCGAGTCACCATGCTTGCCTGTATCCTTGAACACATGGATTTCTGCCTCTGGAATGCTAGGATTAAAAGCGTGTGCTACCACTGCCTATCCTCTGTGTTTAATACTGTGGCTGTTCTGTCTCTGACCCCAGATAAGTTTATTAGGGTGCACAATATTTCGGGGAACATAATACCACCACAACCATTGCTCCCTTCTGTTCCCCGGCCTCTTTACTAAGGAAAGCAAGTCCCAGAAAGACTCCTTCAAAACCCAGAAATTCTATCCTGAAGAGATGAAAACGCAAAAGATGAACATTATTCTGTTACAGAGGAAAACCTGGGCCTCCTCCAAAGGACGCATGCAATGGAATGCAACGGACCTGCAGAGGTCACTTGGGGGTTAAGAGTCCTTGCAGGGGCTCCGGGTTTAGTTCCCGCACCCACATGATGGCTCACAAATGTCTGTAACTCCAGGCCCAGAGGATCTGATACCCTCCTCTGACCTCCATGGGCCCCAGGCCTGCAAGCAAAATGCTCGTACACATAATATAAATACATATAAAAAATTTTTAAAAGACCTTTTAAGATAGTATTTAATTGAACATATTAAATATAATGAAAGAAGAAGATGTTTGTTAATAAAATGCCTAGAGTATGTAATTATGCTCAAATTTAATAACAGGATGAGATAATAGAGAAAAAGGACTAAAAAGAACTACATCAATCTACAGATAGTATTTCTAAGTGGTAAATGAAGGTGATTTGTTTTTTCTTTCCCCCAAATCTCCATCATAAAGATCATCCAATCTGTGAATGGTCGTCAGCTGAAGACCGGCTAGTTTTAAATCTTTTTAATATGCCCGTTTTGGAGCTGGTAGCATTTACTCCTACAAAGACGGATCCCAAGCTGAGAGCAGCAGGAACATGCCCTGCCCGAAGGCTCCTTTGGTCACCCCAGGACTCCCTATCCACTGAGCAGTCAGGGTGTGTTGATCACCCACTGATCAACACAATCCAGGCTGACAGGCCGGGATTTACAGTTGCTTGCTGATTCTTCTCAACTTGTCTTTGAGGCAGACAGAGATAAGAAACCCACAATTCAGAGAGGCAGAACTGTTTCAGCTGTGAGCGACGGAGCCTGGGTCAGAAGCCCGGCTTCCCATTCCTGCACACCACACACACTGACGTCTTCAGTGCTTCCCAACTAGAAGACGGCTGGACGTGCAAAACGGGGGTCATTGAGAAGCCATCTTGCTACAATCGAGAACCTGTCCCCTCTGTGGCCACTGCTGGCTGGCACCACTCTGCCGCTGCCCCTTCTAAGGTGGAATTTGCTGAGCCTTAAAGGGATACATCTCATCGTGTTCCCACTATTCAAAGAAACAAAATGGGCTGGACAGTTGCCGTCAGCTCCAAATAAATGGCAGAAACTGAACCGGGGAGTGTCTCTCCTGGAATCCCGAGTCCAAAATTCCCAGCCACATCACCCAGTGCTGGAGAACAAGGGGCATCCCACCGTCCTTGCCAGCTGGGCTGCCCTGCAAGACCAAAGGAACACCACCTCTCCCCAGTCAAGACATCCCAGGCTTCCCAGCAGCTGCAGCCCACAGAAGCCCCGCTCTCCCTTCCAGACATCACAGGCTCACATCTTTATTTTTTCTGGCCCACATTTTGAAGTCTCTCCAGACTGATGGACTACACTGGAAATTATAATCCAATTGGCTCTGTCCAAAGCAGATGCCACATAATCACAATCACATTAATAAAGCTGGCAAGAGTGGGTCTGAAGAATTTGATGGAGTTGGGGGAGGAGACACTAACAACTTCCAGAACGCTGCTGCTGCACTGAGGACTTTCTAGAAACAGGTCCCTGGGGAAGCTAGCATCCTCGTCTTCTAAACTCCAAATAAATTGTTTTCTTTGGTTTGGTGAGGTTTTTGTTTTTTGTTTTTTGGGTTTTTTTTTTTTTTGAGTTTAGATGAAGGGAGAGAAAAAGCCAGGAAACGTTGGCTCAAATCTTTCGCTCTTAGACGCACTCCGGATCTTATTTATGCACGGGTTTCCAGCTGCGCATGACATAAGTCGTTGAAAACTGGCACATCTCTCCACCGCAAGTGCAGTGCAGCCGCAAGTTTGGCAAGGAGTTGGGGTTGCCAGATGCCTCTACTGTTTCTGCAACTATGTATTCAAGGCACTCCACTTTTTTTTCCTTGCTGGGAATACTTTCAAAGAAGAACACAATGTTTTGGGTTGCCTGGCCAAAGTTTAGCTGTACTTTTACATCTTTGCCAAACTTCCTGTTTTTAGCAAAAACAATTTATTATCTTGCTAGTTCTTTAGGCCCCGGAGGATTTGCAGGCACAAATAACTACTTGGTTTCTGTGTCTTTTCTGAAAAGAATCTCATTCCTTTTCCCATAATTATCTCATAGATGCTTGAACAGGAACATATTTAACCTTTTGGATGTGCTACCAAGGTGTAGAAAAGGTTTTAATTATTCAAACCTTTACAGTCTGAACTTTAAAGAACTGACAATTTTTTTTGTGTGTGTGGGCAAGGAAAATAATTCTTTTCAGGTGGTTTGGCAAGATCATAGCAATGCAGCATATGTATCAGACAAGCGAGTTTGGCGTGAGTTTGCACTGGGAAGCCGAGGTTAGATTGAGTAAACTTGATTATTCAGCAGTAATCAAAGAAAACGTTCAACCAGACACTGTGTGTGTGTGTGTGTGTGTGTGTGTGTGTGTGTGTGTGTGTGTGTGTGTGTGTGTGTGTACTTAGACAGGGTCATGCTGTGTAGCTCAACGAGGCCTCAAATTCATGATCCTCTGCCTCAGCTTCCCAAAGGCTGGGACTTCAGGCCTGTAACATTGCACATGACCCAATCACACATTTTTATGAAAAAAATTAACTCTATTTATTGAGTGACCACACAGCCCATCGTTTTGGCATGACTAGAAAACAAAACAGCACACTGGAGGCCCTCCTGCCTCATCCACCAGCAATTAAACCAACCACCAAAGTGTGGATACAGAGAAAATTCAGTTTCTACCTAGATTAGAGATGGTCATGGGTAATCTTGAAGTCTTCATGCACAAAATGTCCTCAGTAAAGACAGACCACCGTTATGGCCACTCATATGTGAGGACAGGCTTCCTGGCAATGACCTGGACTAGATCAGAGCCACGCTGAAACAGCACAGCCCAAAGCCAGTGCTGTTGCAGGGTTGAATATAGTTCACCTTAGGTAGACAGAGCCAACTACAACTTCTCTTTCAAAATTACTTCATAGCACCTGGGAAGGCCGGAAAACTGGTGGTGGTCACTTCCTGTACGCTTCACAGGAGAAACCACTACAAAATGACCATTTTCAAGGGGGAGGGGATGGTGAACAGTTGCCTTGAGGCAGGGCAATGGTCTTTGGGGAGAATACAACCCACAGGCAACAGGGCGCCCATTTCTGTCTTTCTAGCTGTGAGCTGTTCTTTCCAATGACTTAGGTCGGTGCTAGATGCCTAGCTAGACAGATAAAGGAACTGGATGTGCATGTCCTGCTTCTGGTCTTTTCTCCCCTCCCCCTTCCTCCTCCGTTTCTTCTTCCTTTTCCTCTCCCTCCCCATCCTTCCTCAGTTGATACTTTGTGACTCTCTTGAACAAATCTGGCCAGAAAACAAGATGTAAGTCAAGTTAGCCATCCGCCAGGCTGAAGCGCACAGAAAGGAGAGGATTGAAAGGGAAGGTTTCACAAGGGTTTATCCCATTCAGGACCTCTCAGGCATTGCAGAGCACACGGCTGCAGACCCCCTGAAATTCCCACAAACTTCTGAAGGTGAAAAACACGCCTTCCTCACCAACCTTATGGCATATGGTTTTTTTTTTTTTTTTCGAGACAGGGTTTCTCTGTGTAGCTTTGCGCCTTTCCTGGAGCTCACTTGGTAGCCCAGGCTGGCCTCGAACTCACAGAGATCCGCCTGGCTCTGCCTCCCGAGTGCTGGGATTAAAGGCGTGCGCCACCACGCCCGGCATGGCATATGGTTTTAAGGAACTGTTTTCAACATTTCAACATAAACAATGTCAGGGCTAAAAATAGGATCAAAGAAATTCTGCTTCCATGTGGAGTTGCCAAAGACCAGAGCCATGGCCAGCCTTTGAAGGAGACGTTGCTCTCGGTGTTGCTTACTCAGTAGCCCATTAATAATCAAATCAAGTGACCGTGTGTGTTTGCATGTCGTCACTGTATCCTGCTTGTGTGGGAAGGACTCCCTCTTCCAGCACTTCAAAACAGACTCAACACCCCCGAAGACCTAAGGAGTCCTTCGCTAGACTTCTCACCAAATGAACACCTACAATGTAACGCCTGAAGCCCATGCTATCAGAATTTAAGTCTAAGAAGTTACTAAGGGGTGTTGCTTAGTGACGCATGGAGGAGCATGTATGAAGGCCTACCTACCAAAGTGTGAACAAAGTATGAGGAAGCAGCTCCCTCTACCCTGACAACCACTACCCGTTTATATATCCTCGGGGAAGGACGGATCCTCTTGTGTGTAGTACATTGACTCACACGATGCCCTGATAGACACCTCCTGTACCCCTTCTGCGCTGGCTTGTGACTTGATGGCATTTGTCTTGCATGGCCCCGTGTCCCACCCCTAACACCTCATAAAACAAAAAGAAATAACAGCACCAATAACAAAAACTGCCTGGAGGTGGATTCCTAAAGGTTTCTATCTTCTCTTTGCTTCAATTCTTAAGGCTTTAGTGTAAAGAAAGGCTGTGAGGCCAGGTGGCCACTGGGTAGCTGTTGTTGATTTTATCTGGAGGGAAAACACTTGGAGGCCTTTGGATCCTCAAGTGCTTAGGAAACCATTATTCACTTTTCACCAGGCTTGGGTCTTCCTTCACGCTCGAACTCCCGCGTCTGCGGCTCTCCGCCTACCTCTTCTGAGTAGAGAAGGACAGGGTGGCCCAAGAAGAGCCTGATATCCAAGGATGCTCGTGGATATCTATCTTCAGCCACTCACCCTCTTCTTGCTCTTGCTAATCTGGGAATCCCTTCGTCTTCATGAAATGTACAGCACATAGTTGTCCACAGTCACCCAACTGGACAAAACACACCAGAACGTCCTGGTTCTACCTAACTTAGTGGCTACTGAGCAGCCTCTTTGCAGCCCATGGTTTTTTTTTTTTTTTTTTTTTTTTTTTTTTTTTTTTTGCAGCCCTCTTTGCAGCCTTTGATAAGCACTCTTCCAGTCACAACTTGTAAAAGCTCAGCGTTTAGGTTCCATAGGCAAGCATTGTTGCTGTCTAGGGGTACAGGAATGGGATTATTCTCTCTACCAACTGCAGAATTAAAAGGCAGGACACAAGGATTACCAGAAATCTTGGGGAGTTCCAGCAGAGCCATCATGTGATACTGGGGAAGTCGGAGTCCCCTCTTTGGGGTTCATAGTCCCATTATGAAGCAAATGTAAAAAAAAAAATACAAACCGGAAGCTGGAGGAAAGAGAACGGACTCTAGTAGAGGCTAGAGGGAAATGTATTAGAGGTTAAAGGGACCCCAGGGCAGGCAAGCTGCAAGTCTCACAACTGCCATGAGGGAGGGAGGGAGGGAGGGAGGGAGGGAGGGAGGGAGGGAGGGAGGGAGGGAGGGAGGGAGGGAAAAGGCAGGGACAAGAGAAGAAACAAAAGCCATGTTCCTTGAGACAAGGCAGTACAAATGTCATAATCGCAGAGTCCAAAAGCATACTTGGGCTCTAGTCAGCATCCAGAAGAAAAAGACTAAAGAGAAGGAAAAGAAACAGTTACATCTTTCTGAATCAGGAGTCAGAAAGGTGAGCAGGTGAGCTCAGTCTCATGGAGGGCAAGGCTGGGCTCTAGGGACTACAGGAGTGGGCAAGAATTCTGGGAAGGAAAATCACACTATCTTAAGGGAAACCCCTTGCCAGGGTTAGTCCCTGGCCAGCTTCTTAGCCAGCCCCACTGGATTAGGGGAGGGAAGGAGGAGATGCCTCTGCCCACAAGCAGACTCCATCCTTAAAGTAGCAGCCTGCTGTCCCTGTAGGCTTGGCATTCGCCATTTAACATCATCTCTAGCTCTGTTGTTATAATGATACACTTCTTCCATGCAGGTGAACAGTTTTCCTTCGTTTCAGGGAAGACTCAGAACTCAGAAAAGTGCTGTCCTCACAATCTTAGTTTATCATAGACAAGGACACACTTAGAGCTGGTGAGGAGGGCCAAGGGAAAGTTCTGTGAGGTCCTCAAGGTGCATAGCCCTTCCAGAGGCTGATGCTCAAACATGCGGCCCTCCCCTTGGTATTGACTTTCTACCAAGACTTCCTTACATCGTTTCATTATTTTGGATTTTTGGCCTTAAAACTGAGCTTAATCTCTAACCTTCCCCACTAAAGAATTAAGCTACTGTCACCAAGACCCAAATCTCCAGATCTCTAAACATACAGTCTTTCTGTCATAACCAACCTCCCACTTGAGGTTTGCTTGGAGCCTACCATAAAACCTACTGTGAATATAAACTCAGGTGTAAGCCAGATGGCCCAGGAGTTACTGAGACACTTAGGGTTTTTGTGGATCTCTTCCAGGAACCCAGGGCAAAGGCCAGACAAATTGTCTAATGTAGATCAAGAACCGGGTCTCATCTTTTTCAGTCCCTCCTGCCTTCTTTTAGATTTCCACCACACCTAATTACCCTGGTATATATGCTATGGATAGTGTGAAACCCCCTTGACACACTAAAATTCATATTTAAAAAAAAAAAAGCTTTGGATGTGTGTAAGTTTAATCTACTAAATTATGCTAAATTTTGAAATCTGGGCAAATTTGTTGTTCTCTAGAGAAATCATGGCCATTCTTTTTTTAAAGCTTTGGCATAGCTTTCCTTTGTAATGTGAATTTAAGGAAATAAATTAAAAGAAACTTTGTTTTGGGTAAGCATCTATCATGACGGGTATTTCTGACATTACGTTTAAATTCAGGAGAACATATTATGCACACTCAACATCAAAATTCTCTAAAGCAGATCAGTAGGAAATCAGAGTAAACTGACAAGAAATTGTTGCAGGTATGGATTTCTGCGTGTACTGCCTTCCTGCAAACTTAGAAATTTGCAATTTAGGAAGTTGTATAAGGTACAGCTACTCTTCCGAAACTAGGAGTGAACAGAAAGTTAAAAAGAAAAATGAAAAGCACCACAATAAAGGTGTAAGACAGGAATGACAATGCAGCCAATGTTGCTCAGAGATTTCTGCAAATGAAGTGTAGACAACTTTTAGTCTGGTTAGTTTCAGGGTAAAAATAATCCTTGCTTAAGACTATGAGACTCATGAGTAACGGAGAGCTGCACAACTTTGACATGGTGATTTAAAATGCTTCACAAGTTATTTGTCATGATGGAGACGATGGTTTCTGGTCTTCTCCAGTGAATGCTGTAGTGCTCCATGAGGCAGAGCTTGACCACTCTGTGTGTCAGTATTACGGTAACGCATCAGGGTTCCTTTGAGGGAGCTGTGCTTGTTCTGTTTTATGTGGAAGTCTTCTGTCCCTATCCCTCTGGACTGCTGATTGGTCTCATCTGACTTTGTTCTTGGTAGGACATTGGATCTGAAACTGCAGTAACAAGATGGGAATAAAGGGCTGGGGCTGATCTCCACACCACCAGTGATTGTTACTACTGAGAAAATGACTAGTTTGTGCCATTTACCCTAGGACTTGTTTCTCCCACCTCCCTATCCATTCTTTGGGCTTTCTATAAACACTCAACAAATTTCTGGGCTTAAGGTCTGTTGCCTACAACCATAGAACACTAAATGATACACTGTTGTCCAGGAAACTGTGCCAGGGTTCTCCAAAGGAACACAGCAAAAGAATATGTATCACATTTGGGAATTCATTAGATTGACTCACACAATAAGGACTGGAGAGTCAACACCGGCCATCTGCATGCTGGGGAGGCTGAGAGCCCCATACTGCTCAGTCCACAGGGCTAGACATCTCAGCATTCCCGCTCTGACGCTGAAGGCCTGGATGATGCCCGGGGAGCCTCTGATCTTCAATCCATGTTGAAAAGCAGAAGACACTGAGTTCCGACAGCAGTGGTGAAGTCTCAGCAGCAGTGGGGTGGATGCACTCACCAGCAAAACCCAAAGGTAGGCAGACAGCCCTGCATTTCGTCAGATAGTTCTATCTGGGCTGCCCTGAGGAAGAGCTGCCACTCTTGGTCTTCTCCCTAAAGTATATCCTCGCTGTAAATATCCTTACAGACCAGCCCAGGAGTGTGTCCCTCAGTTGGTTTCAGGTGCCATCAAGTTGCCAATGAAGATTCACCACCACAGTAACCAACATGCAAGTGGATTAAATAATGTGTCTGGACCCTGTATGGATATGAGACAAAGTTAATCTTGGGACTCTGTGATTGTATTGTCCTCTTCGGCCTTTTTGTCCCATCAACAGCTAACTGAATAAATAGTTACCGATAGGAAGCATTTCTGTCCCTAGAAAGCTCTATGGCAGTGTCTCTCACCCTTCCTAATGTCACTCTTTAATACAGTTCCTCATGTAGTGGTGGCCACCAACCGTAAAATTATTTCATTGCTACTTCATAATTGTAATTTTGCTACTGTTATGAACCGTGATGTAAATATCTGATTTGCAACCCCCAGGGGGGTTGAGAGCCACAGGTGAGAACTGCTGCTCTACTGGATGATAACCGCCCCTCCCCATCATCAGGTTTTTAATGCTGGCTTCTCTTTCCTGTGTTGGACATGAGTGCATTCAGGAAATGTTTATTAATATTGCAAAATCTGCTATTTGTCCAAACAATGCCTAATGTCAACATTGCTAACCGACATGCAATTAGCACATGAGTCGTGTTTCATAGTATTATAATTGTGTGTTGCTGATAAGAATGGTTTTTCTTTGAAAGTTCTAGACTGAAAGATTGTGGAATGGGGACTCCAAAATACCCAGAGTGGTCTTGAAAGTCCATGAGGCCATGGGAAATGTGGGTTTCTTTCTTTCTCTCTTTCTTTCTTTCTTTCTTTCTTTCTTTCTTTCTTTCTTTCTTTCTTTCTTTCTTTCTTTCTTTCTTTCTTTCTTTCTTTCTTTCTTCTTTTTTCTTTTTTTTTGTGTGTGTTTTGTTATTCTAGTAACTATTTCACAACTGATTCTCCAAATATAAATTTGGAGAATTCCAAAATTTGTAAATTCCAAAAATGAATTTATAAATAATACCCTGGTTTGCTCTTGTAAATATCATGGTAGAGTAACCCCAACATGGTCAACAGCAATGACGAGCTCCCAGTATGCTGCTACAGAACACAGAACTGGGAAGAGCTGTGCACAAAGGACTCAAACTGGTGCAAACTGGCTGCAGCCCCCACCTGACTCATGTTCTCTAACTGGGCCTGAAGGAGTCAGTGGTGTTTTACGGTTGTGGCTTCTGACCTTCTCTTAGAAGGCACATTTGTAGCCTCCAGGGTCAGGCTAGGCTCTGTAATCCATCAAGTGAGTGATGGGCAAGAGGAGCCTCTTCCTATCTGAGAATCTTCCTCTGAAACATCCAAGGGAACGAGATGATTCATCGTGAACAGCCTGGATATATAAATAGCATTCTTTAGCTCCATTCAAGGGAATGTGTCCACTCAATGACAAAGTGATCTGCTTTATCTATAAAAAACAAACAAGGTCAAGAAAATCTGGGTGTTTGTTTTTAGTTTTCTGTTTTTAAGAAAGTGACCACAGCTCAAAGGCAGAGTGTACCATCATGAGTGCTGGGAGGAACTCGGGCCCTAAATCCAGCGATCTTCATGTGAACAATATGACTCAGTTTCTTAGCAGATGTATCCGTCTTCGGGCAAGTAACCTGGGTTTCAGGGTCTCAGCTCCCCTGCAAACTGAAAATGACAATGGAGCAAGTTCTTAGGAAGATTCTGGACCTTGGCAAGCCACACTGTCTTATGTCCCACACTGTCTTATGTCCCAGCCTAAGCTTCATAGGACTCCGTGGATCTGGCTTCCCTAATTCCAACTTTCCTGCAGAGTCTATTCACCTCAAAATAGGGGTCTGACAAATGTATACCTGAAGAACCTCAGCCTCATGGGGTGCTTCGGGTGGGCCAGAACACATGGTGATGGCTGCTGATGTGGCACCCTCTCCCTTTTGGGGAAAGAGCTCACTCAGCCTAGATCAGATGCTCCGAGGGGGCTTGAGGGAAGGATGGCTAGAGCGTAGCACTTTTGTTACCAAGGTTTGGTTGAAGGCAGTGAGCAGGCTCTGGTTCCAGCAGAGCTCAAACTGCATCCTCATCTCACATGACCTGGTGTGTGTTGTCATCCACCGCTCCTCACCACAGAAGAACATCCTGCCACCGAGACGAGGTCTGTTTTCCTCCTTAAAGCCCGCAGAGTGCCCTGCTTCAGCTTCCTGCCTTGGGAGGTCGATACCTTGGGTTTGTTTTAATGACCATAAAGTGAGTATTATGGCTGAGAAGTGAGGTACAAGGGTGCCAGGACATTTCAAAATAAGCATTCCTCCAGCGTTCCTCCTTCAGTTACCTTTGCAACTTTGAGCCCTTTCCGATTTCTGAATGTTCAGTGGCATTCTTACCTCATAGGGACTCTAGATCCTCCAGCAATCATAGGGAGATGATCAGGCTCTCTTCTTCCCCTTCCCACTTGCCCAGCTCCTGAGACAATCCTGACTATGACCCGTGTACCAGACCCTTCAAAGAAGCCAGGCACGGCAAAGCACTCCCAGGAACCCCAGGGGACAGCTTGGCCCCAGGAAGCTGGACCAGGTCTCTCCCCCAGCCCCTTCCTGACAATCAGAAGGCTCATCCTGGCTCCAGCAGCAGATGAATCCATGCAGATACCTAGCATGCATTAGTGGTCCCACTCAACTGATGTGCTCAAACACCTCCAGGGTACATTAGCTGAAGTGGCTGTGGCAGCTGGTGGCTCCTCTTCAGGCATAATTTATCTATTGCACTTTACTTAATGTGAAAAATTAAATTTATGCTGAATCCATGTGTATTACCTACTGTGCATGAGCGGCATGAAATATACCATAAGGAAAATCAGTGCGGAGCCATGCTCTTAATTGCTAATGGCTTTCAACACACTTCATTGTGGTCTAACTCAACTCAGAATCCACTCTACATGAGAATCTTCCTCACGTCAGGGTCGAAAAAATGCTTATCCTAAGGACCTTCAGGGGAATGAAGGGTGAAATAGCAAGTGCTTTTAAGTAAATTTTTCTAGAGTTCACAAATTCTACAGTTCTCCCTAAGCATAAGTTTGCTGAAAACAATAAGCAAATCTATGAGAAATATTTTTTAAGTATACAATACAAAATAACCATGACTCAGTCCCATTTCTGTTGTCTCTGGGTTTCTGGTTTCATGCATTAGAACAGGATTTGGGATGACTGGTTTCTGCCCTCACCTATAAGAAAGACCTATGTGACCAACCGAAGTAGGCTCCAAGAACAAATCTCCCGGAAGCAGTTTTAGGAAGTCTGGCCCAATAGGCACTTTCTTACAGTGATGTCTAAACTTGTACGGGAGGAAATTAATTCCGGTTTGGAACCCGATTCCAAAAAGGAATTTACTTAAGGAATAAGAAAGAGAGAGTGTGAGGATATGGACAATGGAGAAACTTAAACACGATTATGTCTCTGCCAACAATAATTATTCCAAGTGTTTTCCATGTTCCTTGTAATTTTGAAGTATGCTTTGTACAACCACAGAGAGCACTTTTTGTGTGTGTATAAAAATGAAGTTATTTGGCCTGCAATTTACATTTCTTTTGGAAAGTGCCCATCTGTGGGAATGTCCTAGTTTTCCCCTTAAAAGAATTTGTAATCTTCCTCATTGAGAGGACAGAGGTAGGCTAAGAAAGCCGGTGACCACATTTCTGTTTGGATGTCGTTACTGTACAGTTTTAGTGGGAGAGGCTAGTATAAGAACTTAGAAAATATGTCAGATCTGGAAAAAAATAGAATTTTTACAAAAAGGAAAATTTTGTTAGGAAGTAGAGTGGTAATTTTATTTCTTATTCTTTTTTTAATGAAAATCAAGACATTATTCTTAAAGGATAAAAATCTGACATTTTTGAAATGCTTTTTTCATTCTAGTGGTTCTGAATTTTATGTAATTTGTGGCTGAAACACTAAAGTCTAGATAGAAATTTTGGCTTTCACGCACAGATACACACATGTACATACAAATATTCTTTCTTTTCTCTACTCTGTTGAAGTATAATTACTTGAATAAATATACATGTAGAAATGTATCACTTCTATTTTTGAGTGCATTCCGTTGCTTTACTGATCTGTGCTAATAAATATGCCTCTAAAGGCAACGCTCCCTGTAGTTTGGGATCATTCCCTCTTTCTGAAAAAAGGTGCATTACATCACAGTCTACAATTTGGTAGGAACTGAGTAATTGGCATCCGTAACCCTCTAAGCTGAAAACAGAAACCCAGTGGCAGGCATCACGCAAGCGAACAGTGGAGCTGGCAGATGCACACGAACCTAGTACAAGGCTGTGATGGTCTGAATGTGCGGTGTCCATCATGGCTTGTGAGCTGAACGCATGGTCTGGAAACTTAGGAGGTGAGCTCTGCTTGGAGGCTTGTTCTAAGAGGCCAGATCTTGAGGAGACCCCCTTCTGTGTTCCTTTCTTCTCTGCTTCCAGGCTGCCATGAGGGGAATAGTCTCCTTCATCACTCTACACAAGCACCTAAGAGTCACACATCCTTAAACTGACCCCTTTGAAATGCTGAGCCAAGATCAACGCCTCCACCCTCTTATTGTTCCCAAGTATAATCACCATGGCATGGAAATGGCAAGCAAGACGGCAGCTCACAGCATCTTGAGATGGGGTTCTAAGGGTAAGGGTTCTGCCGGGTTTAAGACATAGCAAGGCTCTGCTGGCGTTTAAGCTGGGTCTTGGAAAATGAATAAAACTGGGGCCGGATGACAACTGGTGGTGAGGGGAGCGGAGCGCACAGCAGACAGTGCTCTAACCTAAAGAACAATCTAGGGTGATAAGGGAGGGCCAAGGCTCCAACTGGAGACTTCTTTTTTTTTCTTTTCTTTTCTTTTTATCTTTGGTTTTTTGAGACAGAGTTTCTCTGTGTAGCCTTGGCTGTCCTAGAACCAGCTCTATAAATCATGCTGGCCTCGAGCTCACAGAGATCCCCCTGCCTCTGCCTCCAGAGTGCTGGGATTTAAGGCGAAGAGTTCTTAATGTACAGCCTAATCCTCTAGCACAGGCTTCTCTTGCCTGGCTTAGAATGATGCTCTACACACACACACACACACACACACACACACACACACACACACACACACACACACACACACTGAGCCATAGCACGTCCTGTTGTGGTCACAAAGATCACTCCTACCTTTATATCACATATTTGCTCTACACAAGAGGAAAATCTCCCCATCCTAATCCACAAAAGAGGTAAGGTTTTAGCTACCATCTTAGGCCCTCCTTCCTTTTGTTAGATGCTCAGCGGCAAGCGTGAAGACAAGAGAAGCAGACACTGTCTAGTTCATTTTGAAATGACAAATGTGACACTTTAGTAGATGTCCCTTGGAAACCTGATTTTCCACACTATCCCTTTCTTTTGCCTCCCTCTCCCTGTCCTTGTCCCTGTCCGCATACTTCGCCCTTTCTCTTTCTCCCTCTCCCATTCCGTCTCTCTCCCAATCTCTCTCTGCTCTTCTCTTCCTCTCTCTCTTTCCTTTCCTTCTCTTCCACTTTATTTTGAGGTACAAATAAAGTTCAGAGGTGCTTTCATTTTTAATATTTGTGTGATGCAGATTTTTAAAATTGAAGTTCATTGTCTTAAAACCCTCATCTCTCCATGTTCCTTCCTTCTTCTCTGTGTCCTGACAGTTACTCATCGGGTGCCCCAGATTTTCCCGTCTCATTCAACACCAAGGCTTTGTCAAGGCAGAGATCAGTATCCCCTCTGAAGCTTTTGGAGATACTCAGAACCCTGGTAATTATTCCCACGGTGAGGTTATCTGCTATCTCCCAGGGCTGTTTTCCTGAATGATATCTGATCAGAGGCTCCTGCAGTTTCTGTAAGTAACCCGGGGCTGGGGGTGGGGTTAGGGTTGGGATTGGGGGTATCCACTAACTCTTGCTCTGCTTTCCATCACTCAACCCAGTCAAGATAGCATGTGATCCAAATGTTTTTTTAAAGTGTCAACAGAGGTGGCAGCTGGGTCTCCATGTAGAAAAATCCCATGTATACTTTCTAACCTAGCTCACTATGCCGCATGGCCCCACTGACTTCCGCTGTGTGGTCCCGCCCCCATGCCAGGATCCGATTGGAGGAAGCACCGTGAGTTCACATCCATTCCTTCTTTGTGGTTTATTCCAGACGCATTATTCATTGAAATTCAGGTGATAGCGAAGGAGACAAACTACACTGGAGTCTTGCCAGTTCCCTGGCTCTCTGACCCCGCGCTTAAATTTCTAATCTCCAAATTGTGAGCTAGCTTTGGGAGCTGGAAACAATGCAATGTCTTTAACTCTGCAGGAGAAAACCATGCACCCCTACATAACAAAAGGAAAAGACTGTCCCAACAAGCAGCATTATTCTCATATTTTCCATTCGGATGGCTAATTCATGTCCCTTTATAAAATTAAGGATTACATTTTATTTTCCTTTAGATTGATGAACATCACGTGCCCAAATGTCTTCATTTACTATTTGACATGTTCCAAGATCCACTTGGCTAAAGTCACTTTGTCCTTGCTAGACAGTAAGGAAAAAAATTTTTTTTGCAGGCATCTAAGTCCGCATCCTTCTAAATCTAAGCTGAAGTGGACTCCTACAGACATCAATCATTTCCCTGGATCGCCACCAGCCATGAGACCCATCCTTTGAGTTTCCACCCAGGGCCTATCTGGAGGTCAGCAAGTGCATTCCTGCCTTAACCCTTCACAGAAAATCACCACAGCTCCTTTCATCAAGTTAATTATAGGACCAAGAGGCAAGGCACCGCTTCACCCCCCCACCCCCAATACACACACATACACAAACTCCTCCCAGATTTTTGGCATAGTCACATTTAAATCATCCCAGACAGATGGAAATCTAGCTCATTTTAAACGACCTCCAGAGGGGAGAGATTCCACAAACTCACTGTCAGCCACTAGGCTCCTTAACAATCCCTATTGAGAAATCCCTCCTTATCTCTCGTTGAAATCTCACTTGCCTTGCACTCAAGCCAATTTCATCTTGTTCTGTGCAGCAAGCCATCACAGATAGGGCATCTTTAACTTCGCCTCTCCAAGCTGATCAGTCCCAGGTCTCCCCATAAATCTCATTTTCTAACTTGTAATTATCTGTACCACTTTCCACTGAACATTGACCCAGGGACCTCTGGAGACATAGCGGGTCATTTACACCATTGAGCCAGCATTCCCAAACTTTCTGCTCTCAGGACCCTTTTTCAGATTCTTAAAAGTGAAGGACCCCAAAGACGTTTTGCTTTTGTGGGTTCTATTTATTAATATTGCTAGGTTAAGAATCAATCATGGATACATGCAGTCTGTTATCCAACAGCACCATGATACAGTTATTGCACATGGCTTCTGGGGGCCTTTGTTGTGTGCTCATGAAAGAATGCCAATAGAAGGCAAATGATATGTTCCTTTTATTATCCAAGAGTGCATAGACCTTGAAGACTTCCTGAAGAGTCTTGGGGATCCATGTGAAACCAGGACTGCACACTGAGATCTACTGATTAGGGGGAGCATGTCTTTATTCCTGGAGCAGATCTGTGTCTATAGGCAGCTGACAATGAGTAGTCTCTTCTAAAGTAAGCCAGATGAAATGACACCACTCTATCAAGCAAGATGAAAGCGCCATCAATGAATGTTCTCAATCAGTCTTAGAAAACGAAGAGAGAGTGATTTGAAGATAATAATCTGATTTGTATGATTTTTTTTCCCGTGAGAATGCATGGAAGAAGAAGAAAAAGTTATTGTTGCTGGGCTTCAGTAGCGAAATCAGATTCTCTGATGTGCAATCTTCTCAGTCACAGCCGTTCTGTTTGTGTCATATTTATTTGGATGCAAACAAGTTGTTTGCTGTAGGAAAAAAAGGAGAAAATAGCTGTTTGTTGTAAATGACAAGGCCCTGCAAGGCCTTACTTTGCCACTGTTTCCATAGCTGGAACGATCCTCATGCCCTAGAGTCAGCTCTCCAGAGCCCCACAATGACAGAATATGGGGAAGGGGAGCATCTGTGAAGACCCCTTCCGGGGCCTCCTTTGTCTTTACAGGCCCTCCCGGAGTTTGAATTCTTGTCTGGTGTCCCTGAGACACCCTTGTTTTTTTTTAATCTCACAACTTCACTACTTTCATGTCTTATTCACCTTATTTATAGGACATTGTAAGTCTATCAGTCCAGCAGTATTTATTGACTATGCCATGTCCAAAACTAGTCACAGTGGGTCCATATCAGAATGACGTAAGACTTAGCTTCTGTTTGTTGGGATTTGCAGTCTAGTTGGAGATAAAATAAAATTTTAAAAAATCCCCACAAAACAAAAGCACCATTGACATGACAGAATATAATCCAATTCTAGACTGCACAGTATAGACCAAGTATCATGGGAATTGCCAGAGGGTGTGTCTCGCCACTAAGAAGTGAAATGCTCTGTACAAATTAGCAATGGGAAATACTCCAGTTGTCCGAATTTTGAGCTGGAGAAGAAAGTGTTTTGCAGTCATTCATACAAGCATGCCTGACCCTACAGTTGCTCCTCACCTTCTCTTCTCCACCCCAGCCTGAATTCTGCCTCCGTCTTCCTCCGGACTGTGATGGAAGCACATGGGAAGATAAAGAATCCCAGCCTGGGATGCAAACACGGTCCACAACACCACAGTCACCTTCAGCACTTGACGGACCATGAAGTGAGTCCACCAGAATTCTCCTCCAGGAGAAAGTTAATGGCACTGGAGGAAAGGCCTAGAAGTAGATTCTGTCTGTCCCTTTGTGCAGTCTTCCAGGTCCCAAGAATATCAGATGCACCTGGAAAGGGGCAGTCCAATAGAAGCTATTCCTTCAGACCACTTAGAATCTTCTCCATGGAAGAAGGATCATAAAGCACAAGAATGTAGACAAAGCAGATCTGTGAAGGGAGGGACCCAATGACAAGAACTCAGGCCTCAAATGCCTACCTTTAAAATGAAGGAACTCTTTCAACATAAACATTTATCTTCAGACTGGGCATAGAGGTGCACATCATTAACTCCAGCAGAGGCAAGGGTCAGAGGCAGAGGCAAGCAGAGCTCTGTGAGCTCCAGGCCAGTGAGAGATGCACAGGGAGACCCTCCATGCCCTAAAAACAGAACAGAACAACCAACCCCCCTCCTGTTAGGGCTCCTACGAATTACTTCATACACTTAGTCATCTATTTCTCCTTTGTTGAAGGAAACTTATACCTTAATTGCAATGTTTAAAAAGCTAGCATAAACTTTATTTTACATCAGTAGCTCTAATTCGCTGTTTAGTATCTAGAACACATGAAAAACATCAGTGTGCTTTCCTGGGAATGTTGTGGTGGACCTGGAATTTATGAAAGAAGCAGATGTAGAAAAATCAAGATTTCCAAATCAAGTGATATGTTGAACACACTAAAGCTACTTGGGATATTCATTTATTTATTTTTATTTGACTTTCATTAATACATTTCTAAATATGTATGCATTACAGTGTAGAGGAAATACTTCTCAAAGGCTCATTTTGTGGGACTGGGGGATTGGTAAAGGGCTTGACTTGCAAGAACCTGCATCTGAGCTCAATCCCTAGAGCCCAGGTAGTATGCTAGGTGGCTTGGAATGCCAGCTCAGAGGAAGTGGAGACAGGAGCATGCCTGGCATTCCCTGGTAAGCCAGTCTACCCTAATTGATGAGGTCCATATCACTGATATGCTTGAAAGAGGAGGGTAACATTTCTAAGGATGATACCTGGAGTTTCCTGTCTCCTACACTTATGAACATACATACTTGCCTGTATACACACACACACACACACACACACACACACACACACACACTCCCACACATGAACATGCACATACATATATACATGCATAAAAACAAATTTAAATAGATAAGATCATTCAGTAGATGGACAAATGACGTGAACATACACTTCCCTCTAAAGAATCTATAGACATGAGTAGTACACGCAAAGGTGTTGGATGTCTTTACTCAACAGGGAAATGTGGATTGCACTTATTCAAATGGCTAAAGGAAAAACACTGATAACACCAAATGCAAACAACTGGGTCTTTTACCATACACGCTGAGAGGAATATATAGCAGCACAGTCTCTCTGGAAAACAGTTCAATTGTACCTTTGCATAGTTTTCCTAAGAAGATGAAAATGTATGTTTATACATAAAGCTTTTTGTTGTTGTTGTTTTTGAGACAAGGTTTCTCTTTGGAGCCCTGGCTGTCCTGGAACTCACTCTGTAGACCAGGCTGGCCTTGAACTCAGAGATCTGCCTGCCTCTGCCTCCCAAGTGCTGGGATTAAAGGTGTGTGCCCAGTTCAACAGCCTTTACATAGATACTCATAGCAATAGTACTTGTAATAGTCAAAGCCTAGGTAACACCAACAGGTCCTATGATTATCAGCATTTTTTTTTATTTTATTTTATTTTTTGGTTTTTTAAGACAGGGTTTCTCTGTGTAGTTTTAGTGCCTGTCCTGGATCTCACTCTGTAGACCAGGCTGACCTCGAACTCACAGAGATGTGCCTGGCTCTGCCTCCTGAGTGCTGGGAATAAAGGCATGCACCACCTCACCCCCCGGCATTTATCAGCATATTTTTACAGTGAGATGCTACACAGCAAAAAAAGAAGAGGGGGGATAAATTGTGAGATAGGCTTGGATAAATCCCAAGAATTTTATGCTTACCAGAAGACCTCCCTGTACTGCTTGATTCCATTCACATAACATTCTGAAACTGGCAAATGTATGTGATGGAGAGCAGAGCAGAGCAGATCAGGATTGGATGGGCAGTGTTAGCAAGGAGTAACTTCTGGGCACTTCTTCAAGGTGCTCAGTCTCCTTCCTGAAGAACTACCCCATGCCAAGGTAGTGACTGACAAAGACATAAAATCTCCTAGGGGGAAAATAGGCACCAATCGTCAACCCCAGAGAGTTTCCAAGAGGCAGTCTCTGCTTGACACATCTGCTTTTCACAACCCAGTCACGGCACTCAGACAGTGCCGCCTCGGGGGTTGGGAGAGCTGTATAAGTGTGTATACTGTTATCCACAAGTTTAACCATCACTAGGGTGGTTACAGCCATGGGCAGATGAAGAATTCCCAGGCTCTTGGACCTTTACTCTATGACTATTCCTACATATCACCTCTCAACTAGACCCCAGGGAGGGAAGTAGGAGGTGGGAACGCTGCTCAGAACAGCTGTCCTTTTGAATTGAAGATAAGGATTCTGAGACTGCCCAGTCTAGGCTTTTGTCACTGATCCCCAGCACGGGACCAGAGACTGCCTTACTATAGGAAGAAGCATAATACAGGTACAGTTTTTCATCCTTCAACATAAGTGTATTTTTATTACTCTTGTATGTAATGTGCACCTCCTTTTTCAACGTAAGCATGCACATTCTTGCTAGACTGTAAGATACATGGTGTTTTATCTGCTATTTCAATGCATAGTGAGATTTCCTCCCCTTCCTACCACATCCACCTTAATGTCCAAACAAACAGCTCTCAACAGAGCTGGGTGGCCGCCAATAAAGGGTGCATTCTCTTATCTATTTTAAGTGCCCTTGTTATTCAAAAAAGATTACATTCTATTAATCACAGATGCTTGGAATCTTCCTTCTGCAATATACTGTAATTAACAATGCAAATGTGAAATAAAAATCTCATTATTTATCAGATAGACGTGAGCAGGTGATTATGTACTTAGAGGTCTAAAATGCATAATGAAAATGCACATAGCTAATTGTTTCTTTGGGCTTCTCCTCCTGGGCTACAGAAAAGTTAAATATAAAGCTTGCCTGCCTCCCTCCTAGTCTCAGAATCCAGCACTGTGCATAATATCATTTCCTCTGATTCCATTGAAACTCATCTTAAATAGGGTAAATTCCCTAGCATCAGGGCAACTGAGAAAAAACTGTTAGAGACAAGTGATACATTTCTGTTTTTCCGAAATGCTTGTATAACTCAGGAAAATGAGACAGACCAGTTTTATTAACCATTTTGAAAAATTCTGCTAGAAAGGAAAGTGCCCATGGATGGAGCACTTGTATATCAAATTTCAGATGTAAGGAAGTTTTTATAGCTGAACTGTAAAAATTGTCATTTACTACCAACACTGCCAAATTTTTCACCATAACCTTGCCAAAGAGAGACTGTAGTAACCCTACAAAGATCATTGTCGTGTAATAAGTCTATTGCAGGAAAGGCTGTTGCCCCTCAAGCTGGCCAACTTCTTCCCTCCAATGAGCCTGTGCCATTAGAAATCCTAATGCGTGGTCAGCCAAGGCAGGTGGCCTCTTCCTCTCTGTGATGGCTGGGTTTGTGTCACTTTGACACAAAGCAGAGTCATTTGGGAAGAGAGAACCTCAGCTGCGAAAATGCCCTCCCAGATTGGCCTGTGGGCCAGCCTGGGGGGCATTGTCTGGATTGATGATTGATGTCAAGGGCCTAGCTCACTGTGCGTTGTACCACTCTTGGGCTGGTGGTCCTGGATGCTTTAGGAAAGCAGGCCAAGCAAGCCATGAGGGCAAGCCAGAGTTTCCACAGGGTCTCTGTATCAGCTCCTGTCTCTAGGTTCCTGCCCTGTTTGAGCATCTGTTCTGACTTTCCTCGGTGATAGACTGATGTGCAGCCGTAAGACGAAATAATCCCTTTCCTCTTCAAGCTGCTTTTGGTCACAGTGTTCTATCACAGCAATAGAAACTCTAAGAAGACACCTGGCACGATGAGGGCATACTCTGGAAGTAAATTCACCAGCTCCCCATAAATACTCGTTTTGCAACCAAGAATAAATAAAGATGCAGTTCTCCCAGGGACTGTGCTATCCCCCAGCTGAGGTGTTTTCTTCTCTGTCTAATGGTGTCCTCAGTCTGAATCCTCAGAGAAGAAGCCCCTTGCCTCTCCGGCTTTCATCTTTGCAAATGTCTCAAATAAAGGAAGGAAATCTCCCTAAGGCATCCTGAGAGTGGAGCTGATTGCATCTTGGGAACCGGTGGAACTGGGGAGGCGAATGCATTCCTAAGCAGCATTGTTGAAGGCTACATACTCTGAGGATCGTCTCCTGCCTCAAAGCCTCTCAGTGTCTGGACCAAATGGAGGGTCTTGCTGAGGAAGAGATGGAGTAGAGATAAACTCCTCTGAAAGCAGACATCACTAGACAAAGACCAGAAAAGGTCTTTGAAGGTGGCCATATGTGTATTTTTTTTTGTGCAGCAAACCTGGAATCACTAACACAGCAAAACACACCAAAGTCAGGCAAACAGTGAACAGGGTCTTCATGGGATATCTTGCCATTGTAATCACATAGGAAAAGCTATTTGAAGAAATGCCTGTCTTACCTAACGCAAAGAACCCTGAGCTAGATTGTCATTTTGAGCTAACAGTCATTTTGTGAATAAGAAATGTAAACACAGTCATAGGTTTCTATGTTGTTATGGTAGTGTTGAAAATTCTCAAGAGTAAGTTTTTTACTTTCTTTAATGATTGATACAATTTCAAGCTAATAAATCTACTTTGGGGGATTTATTTTTTAAAAGATTTATGAGACATGTCTACTTTGTCAAAGGTCATGGCGGTTGGTGAGGAAAAGATGTCTTAGACCCAAGGAGAGAACTGAATACTGTTGTTTAACTAAGGTGACACAGTGCCAAAATCCCTTCTAAATATCTGTGTTTACACTGATAGCCAAACGCAACCCTCAGCCTAAACCAGAGAAGTCTCTCCAGTGAGCGACGACTCATGACTATCCAAGGGGCTGAGAATCAGTGACAGGTGAATGCTCGTCCTAAGTAAGACTTTTAAACCAGACCTCTCCTCTAAGGCTCAGGGAGCATTGTGGAAGAGTGAGTGGAAAGGATCTAAGAGCGGATGGTAGGGAGAGGAGCTGTGAGATGCCACCCTCTGTGGAACACACTGACAGCGATTCCAGTCACAAACTCACAGCAGCAACCTACCCATCTCCGCGGAGTCCCCATGAGAGTGAGCCCATGGACAGCCATGGCTGGAGGAAGAAGGGGCCCGGTGCTTACCTAGCTGCTGAATTATTTGCCACTGATAGATTCAGGGAGAGGAAGAGGAAGAGTCAATACTTCCAGTTGTGTGCCCACTGGCAACCCCATCGGGCTCCAGTGGATAATCCTGATCCAATGCTTATGCAAATGGCCTTGGTTGAAACAAAGGGGTTACAAAAGTAATACTAACATAATAAATAAGTATATGTTTAGGGACAATAGATATTATTTTAGTCATCTAACAAAAGAATTCTGGCCAACATTTATAAAATAGTTAACTATTTTACTAGTTTACATATGCCTTGGTATGATATAGTATACCAAGGCATGTGATAAAGCACTAAGTAATACCCAGTTAAATAAAGGCATAAATTTCTGCTGAAAACAAAATAAAACACATTTCTATAAAAGAGTATGCTCATGTGCACCTATAATCCAGAATTCCCAAGCCCAAGGCAGGAAAATGATCAGTTCAAGGTCAGCCTGAGCTTCATAGCAAAGCCTTGTCTTGGGAAGAAAACAATAATAATAAAGTTTCTCAAAGAATAATGTGTGAATGCATGGCGTTTGCCTGTTGATATCATCATATACAGACTGAAAAGATATAACTGGCAGTCTCAGCACGTGCATGCTCCATGCTGGTGGGGAGAAAGTTTTAGAGGGGCAGTGTTTCAGGCCTAAGGAAAAGGCCCCGATGGAAAGCACTTCGGCAAAGGAGGAGACACCCCCAGTGAGAAGTGATCAGTGAGCAGCCACAGCGATTGGTTCTCTGCTGGTCTAATGTGTACCTGCTTCTCTTGGACTCAGAGATTGGAGTAGCCCAGAGCAATTGTTATTTCTGAATGGAAAAGGGACCTGATGCCCAGGATCGACTTCTGGACAGTGATGGTATAGGAGTGGGAAGTCCACCCATGTGAGGATTGCTGACTTTCCATCCCATCTCTTAGAACAAACATAGACCAGACCCTGAAGAAAGAGGGGGCTCATCTCTCGGGGCTCTGCTGTACACCAGCCTTATGGAGAAGTAAAGTGCTCTGGATACCTGAGCTGATGACAGCCTAGGTGACTTTCCTATGACCAACAGTTGAGCCTGGAAAGAGATCCTTGGACTGGATAACTTCCTGAATTCCCTCGATGGTGAGGAGCAGAGAAAGCATTTGGGACAGTGAGAAATCTGAGAAGAAGGGTATTACCAGTGTCCCGAAGAAGCTGGGTGCTTCCATCCTGGGGAAGGGACCAGCTCTGTCTGTGACATCTGTGAGAAGTGCACTAAGAACCTCCAAGGCCTGTTACCATATCCTCACCCCTGCCTGGCTATGGGGGGAAGATAGGATCGAAGAAGACTCGCAGCTGTCCACCCCTGCTTCCCAGAGGCTGAGGAACAGAAATCATCAGTCCTGATGGGTTAGCCCTGCCCAACAGCTATTGCAACTTGTGGCTGGAGAACTCAAAATCAACCAGAAAGAGTGGGAACGAGGATGGCTCAGCAGTTACCAGACCTGTTGACTTTGTGACTTTGTAGATATCCGTGTTTGATTCCCAGTACCCACATTAGGCTGTTCACAACTACCTGTAAAACACACACACACACACACACACACACACACACACACACACACACACACACACACACAATGATAAAAATAAAAATAAGTCTGTAAAATTTTAACAAGAAAATAGGGTGACCCGGGGTGCTAGTCCTGTTCTAACTGAGGGTGTCTGTTCTGCCCGTAGTTCACCACGTGATGCTGGCAGATGTAAAGGCCCATGACCACAGCCCATTGAGAGCAAGTGCTGTCGGCTTGCATCTCTGTGAAGTACCACCCACTGCTCGTCTGTGATGATGAGACCATGGCTCCATACACCGTCTTACTCCATTCATCTGTGAGCCTCCTGAAGGAAGCAAGAACCAACTCGCCTGTAGCATGTGCAGGTGGAATCTCTGGCCTTCTCTGGCCGCATGATCTCAAGAACTGAGAAGCAACAAGATGCACCAGGGCAGACCTGTGGGCACCACTTCTCTCTGAAGCCATGTAGCAGGGTTCTCCCAGCTTGCCTTGGGTCTAAGGTTCAGTGATCACGAGACTTGAGCACTGTCCTCAGAGAAAGAGTTCAAGAGCCGTTCATGTGTCTCAGCCTGGCCGGCACCACTCTGCTCTCCAATGTTTCCCACCCCAAGAGGCAAGCCAGGCCAGACCTCTGCTAAGATCGGGTGGGAACGAACAAGCTGAGGTGGCACTCAGGAGGACCCTGTCATGCCCCCTGGACTGCTTCACCTTGCCTTTGAACACAACGGCTCCAGTGCCCTCTGTCCTGATACACAGGGTCATGTGACTGAGCCAGGATGATCTCGGGCATCCTCCAGGCTCTGTCATGCCCTGCCCCAGCCCACCCAGGGATCTGTTGCTTCTCCTCTTCTCCCTGTGCTTGTCTGGCACACTCTTGGGTGGTCTTTGGTGTCCAAACCATTCTCCCTTCTCAGAATTTCCTATCTTCTGCCTCATTTCTTGTTCCCTTTGGTTTTGTGGAGAAAGGATATGCCAGGGGTCCAGGCTGGAAGCCTAAGGGCCACAAGGAGACATTAGATAATTTGTCTATTTGGGGGCTGGAGAGATGGCTCAGCAGTTAAGAACACTGGTTGCTCTTCCAGAGGACCTGGGTTCGATTCCCAGCACCCTCACACCTGTCCCACTGTAGTTCCAGAGGGTCCAACAACCTCACATAGCCATGAATGCAGACAAAACACCAATGCACAGAAAATTGTCTCTTTTTTAACTAGATAAAAGAAAGTCCACCTCAAAACCCCCTTTTCTGTTGTTTCTGGACCTGAGTATTCAGCCTCCTGCCCTTGAATTAATGGGAGCCTCTGCCTCTTGCCTGTGTATCCCAGCTCCAAATTTACAGGGTGGCCCGTTCCCTTGTACCATCTGCAGCAGCTGGTAAGATCTTCACACCACGATTCCACAGTGTCCTCCTTAGCCACACTGACATTAACTAAGGGGACACTCCATGTCAGGACATCCGGATTGGCTTTTCCCTTTGACTATGGGCAAGCCATAATTGTCACTTTGTACGAAGTTGAGGAGTTCCTCCACTTCTTAGTCCCTATATTCTAAACATTGGTAGAAAGTAAACACTATTCCACAGGAAAAAGTAGCTGTTTTCTTTTACCTACCCTTAAGGAAATATAAGGGAATTTCCATAAGTATTTATTTAGTTTCTCTCCATTACTTTCACTGGAGAAAAGTAACTCACTAGGAATATCCAGCAGCCAGTCCTTTCCTGAGGACATGTCTATATGCCAAGCTGCCATTCTTAACTTCTTCGTGCCCTGGAGAATACCAGCAGCTTGGGTGGAGCCTGTGGTCCAAGCGATGACTCTAACACAGATGCAATGTTTGCAGGCCCAGCTGTCCACACAGCCCAGCATAACTCTCGGAGACGATGCTCTGCTCTCAGTCTGGTTGTACACGGTGCCTTTTCAATTGGTGCTAATTGTAGGAGGACCAAACGCCTTCATAAAAGTAACACACACATGCACACAGGCACACACAGAGAAACAAAGACACACACAGAGAGAAACATACACAGATACACACTCACACATGCACGCACACACAGAAACAAAGACACATACACATGCACACACAGAGACACATATACATGCACACATACACACTCAAACATGTACACACACAAAAACAAAGACACACGTGCATGCACACACACACACACACACAAACATACACAGACATGCCCACACAGATATGTTCAGAGATGATTCACAAAGATACACACACACATACACATACACATACACATACACAAACACACACACACAGAGATATTAAATTGTGAGCTGAAGGAAACTCTACCATGTGTCTATTTTACAGGTGGGGAACATTTAAAAACAGATTGTTATGATACAGTATTTGAAGTCTTGATTCTTATGCAAGAAACAAATCAAAATTCTCTGACAATTTACAGACCTAGGTGCTTTGTGGACTGGGAAAATGGGGCTAAGAATTATCATCCTAAGGTGCTTAGTAGATTTGATAATGTTGTAGCCTTCTTAAAAATGTGGGTTTCATAGAAGGCCTCTGCTTGCCAGTCCCCCATTCCCACATCCATTGTCTACCAGGGTCAGTTCCCAACTTCTAAAGCAAAACAAGGATCCTCAGAGTAAAATTTTCCTTAGAGTAATGAATGTATGATTTGTGGTTAAAATTTTCTTCAAGACAGGTGATATTCCATCATTGTACATTTTCAACTAAAATCCTAAGACTTCCTGGACCTTCATATTATCTAACATGATTAATTATCACCCCTCACCCATAAAAGTTAGCAGAAGACTTTAACAAAAATGAAATGCTATTGATTGAAAAATCAATTGCGTAGAATTCCAGACTTTAGAGTAAACTATAAAGTAGAAAAGTTTACTATTACCGAGATCAATGTGTGTTCAAACTCCAGCAAAACACACTCAGAATTACAAGATGGAAGGATTTCAAAGGTGAGAATAATGGTTGAACTTGAATAATGTGTGACCCAGAGAAATGATGCAACAGAGTAACGTGGGGAGCCCTGGACATGTCACCATGGTCCCATCATGTGACAGCCCCTAGGAAAGGTGCTTTTTCTTTTCCAGAGCACACATTCTTCACTCAGTTTTTCAGGTGGTCTGTTTAATCTCAAATCCTATTCTCGGAATATTGTAGAATCTTATCTTTCCTGATGTGCGTCTTGGGACTCAGACAGCTAAAGTCTGATGTTGTAGTCAACGGTCAAATGTTTTCCCCCTTCCCTCAAAATCCATGTGCTACAAACTGCACCCCAACATGATAATGTGGAGAGAGGAGCTATGGAGAGGTGTGGGTCAGTGACTGTATGTAAGGGGCCAGAAAGAGGGAGCTTCTAAGTGCCTTGCTCTTTCCACAGTGTGAAGACATTATTTAAGGTATGGCCATTGGGCGGAGCTTGAGTCCCCATGAGACATGAACCTACAAGCTGTCTGATCCCCTGTTTCCCTGCCTCCAGAAGTGTGAACAGTAGGTTTCCCACTTACGAATTAGCCTGCCTTGTGTGTTCTGTGACAGCAGTGACAATGGCATTTAGCTAATGTGTTGTGGGGAGAGCAGGTGCCCGTGCAGAGGCCAGAAACGGAACCTGAATGTCTTGGGTCACACTCCAGCTTGGAGGCAGGGTCTCTCCCTGGGACTAGGCCAGCAGCCAGCAAGCCCTGGTGAGCCTCCCATCTCCTCCCTCCACAGCAAGCATGCAGCCCCGCTCAGCCTTTTCCAGGGATGCCGGGGATTTGAACTTTGGGCCTCATGCTTGTGCTCTACACTCTTGGCCACTGAGCTGTCTCTTTGAGCCCCTGCTCATGTCTTGGTGTATTTAAGTCAAGTCTTAGATATGAAGTGGGCAATGCAGAAAGTCTTAATAAGTTAATGATGTCATCCCTGGAACAGTGACTCGTCCCTCAAAAGGTCTGGGAAAGAAAGACTACCATATTGCCAAAAGGAACATGCTTTGCTCAAAAGTCAACATTTTCAAGATGGTAGCAGCAGAGAATTCAGCAGCAGGGGCCTTCAGTGACTGTATGCCCAGTTCTACAGTCCAGCCTCTATCATCTTAGTGAATGAACCACAAAATAAACTTGTATTGTGTTAGGACCCTAAGCTATTTATAGATTTTACACACACACACACACACACACACACACACACACACACACACACCCCACTGGCTTCTTTCCAAGCATATAGCTGCACAGGAAGCATTACTCTGTATTTAGCCAATGGTTCTGTCTTCACTTCTAGTTGTAAAGCAACATGCTTAAGCTGTTTGCAAGTCTTAACTGAAAAGGGAGGAAAGTAACAATGTAGGAGTCATTCTAGCTTCGTTTGCTTTGAAACTCCCTTATGTGAGGGCAGTGAATGAGGTCTTTATGACTCAAATGCAATGTGAAGTCCCCCATCGGTGCTGATGTGTGAGGTGTGGCTTCATCACATACCAGTAGAAACCAGTGATGGTTGTGCCCCGTGACCACTCACCTGCACCTGCCTGCAGCCATTTCCACAGGTGCATGTTTTAAAGTGCATTGCCAGTTACTGGTGGGTGTTGGTGACAAATGCATGGGGGTTCTTCATAAACATACATAAAACACATTCCATTTCTATGCATGCTTAAAGTTTTCATAATAAAACTCAATTAAAGAAAAACCTAAAGCTGATAGAGTACAGTGTATGCACTCAGCCTTACCCTCCAGATAGCTGTGTCTAATCAAGAGAAGAGGGTGGCAGAATAATTCCTCCCAAAACCATGACAGGACTCTCTCCTCTGTGAACAAGCACATGTCCAAATGGCTCCTCCCTTCCCACTGACCAGCTTGGCAAAGCAAGAACACTGAGTCTTGTTTGTCAGTGGCAAATCCTGCCTGAGGCTATCCTGCAGCTTCAGGACTAACTGAATGTGAAAACAAGCAAACAGACAGATAAATCAAAAGCGAACACGCAGATGACAGAGGAGAAGAGGAAAGGGGATGGAGGAAAGCAGGAGCAGGCTGTGGACTCTGCTGCTGTCACGGCCTCTCACATTCTCCTTGAAGTATCTGCTGAGAACACACTTCCCATGCTCCTAGACAGACTTGGGCTGGAGCTGGGCAGTGAGAAGATGAGAATGAACCTCAAGACAACCTCCAACGTGGATGGACTTTGAACCTTCTTTTTATGTTTTTGTATCACTTATAATTATTGGTTGTGAAATGTAAATATTAGGATTATTCTCCAGTTTTAGACCATATTTTATGCATGTGTACTTTTTAATACACAAAGAATCTCAAAAGAAAAACAAAACATACAAGAAAAACGCAAAACCAAAAGGCAAGTTACCCAGGCCTCTCTGCTTCGTTGTCTGCCCACCGTCCAGTTGTGGTCTGTGTTAGTTACCATCTGCTGCAAGAGGTTGAGCAATGGTCTGATGTTGCTATTGCCAAGGTTTTGGTTACCTCCATACCCTGATGCTAAGGCCCCGTGACTTAAGATACAACTTACTTGTGTCATCATACTTGAAGAAACCCAGCTGGTGCCCAGCTAGAAGCTTCATCCCTATGGACTAGCATTCCATAGTGATGAAGGAACTTTGCCCTGTGACCTACAACAGTGACCTGCTTGGAGACACACTGGTATAATAGTAGCACAAGTATTATGGGAGTAAGCAACCACTTTCAAAAACCGGACTTAAGGCCCAGTTCATGAGATGGAACCCATACCTGACAGTGCTAAAATGTATACAAATCTGAAATTAGACAGGTCACAGACCTAGGGGAAAACTTAATCTTATTATTCTGCCAAAGGAACATAGCAATAAAATGACCCCTAATGACATACTGCTATCCCATAGGTCAAGGAGTTTCAGTCAAAGTCCCTTCTCCAAGAAAAAGGGCCACTAACCTTTTCTTGGTGTTGCCTCTGCTGCTTCTTCCTCCTCGTTGTCATTTTGCTGCTTGCTTAGCACTTGGGGTCTCTCTGAAAGTAAATAGCAGGAAGGAATTGTAGTGGCCCATGGGAACTGCACTGCATGAGGAGGAGGGACAGGGGAGGAAGGAGAGAAGAAGTGGGAGGAGAAGGGGGAGGGGAAGGAGGAGGAGGAGGAGATGATGAAGAGGACAAGAGGAAGAGAAGGAGAAGGAGGAGGAGAGGAAAGGATGAAGAGAAGGAGGAGAAGGAACAGGAAGAGAAGGAGGAGGAAGAGGAGGAGGAGAAGGAGAAGGAGGAGGAGGAGGAAGAACACAAATAAAACTGGCTTTGCAAAACCTGAGTCATGGTAGAAAAATATTTTTTGAAATTCCAGAAATTGCCTCTGAAACTTCATTAGCTTTACTATTTCCCAAATGTGATGGAAAAGCAGCTGGTGGGCATGGCCCCATAACTGTGTTGTACACATGCTCCGTGAAATGTTTGCCTGCTTGTCAACTGCCCCTTAATCCAGTTCTGGAAGCTACCCTGAGGTCAGAGCTGGCATCTTACATAGTCCTACTTCACATCTTCCTTTTCCCAGAGAGCACTTCCTCTGTCTGAAGTGCCTGCTGCCTTCGTAGTAGCAGCAGAGTGAAACATTCCCATCAGAAACGAATTTGGGGCCTGCAGAGATGACTCATGAGTTGAATGAACACTGCTCTCAAGAGGACCTGAGTTCAGTTCTGAACACCTGTGTAGCAAGTCTCAAAACTTTCCCTAACTCCAGGGAATCAGACACATCTTCTGCCTCTGTGGGTCCCTGTACTAATGTGCACAAACATATATACACATATTTTTTTTAAATTGAATTTCTAATTAATGCAGATAAAGCAAAGCAAAGACTGAGGAAGAATTTTAAAAATCCATATACTACCAAAGAAATCACATTTTCTTTCTGCTTTAAATTGCTTACATGAGAGCTATTTAAGATCTCTCTGCTGGTGTATAGGGAGTCTTGCTTGAGAGAAAATGATCAGGAATGCAAGGGTGTCCCATTAGACCCAAAACTCTATAGTGGGCTGGCAGGAGGGCTCAGTGGATAGGAGCACTTGACATGAAAGCTGGGTGAGCTGAGTTCAATCCCTGGAACCTGGATAAAGCTTGAAAGAGAAGTGACTCTACAAAATTGTCCTTTGACCTCCACACACATGCTGTACACTCTGTGCAGATGGAACACACACACACACACACACACACACACACACACACACACACACACACACACACACACTAATAAGAAAATGGTAAGACTAAACCTCTAGTTGTATTGTTTCACAAAGTGATACAAATGGGTTACCATTGATCCGTGGGGATCCACCCCTGTAATCACATGCAGGCATGGTATCCGACAGAGGAGCGGGTGGGGTGCAGTGTGACTAGGATGAGAAGGTGGGAGATTCATGCACCAAAATGGTGGCCTATTGTTGTATGTTACATCAGGAACAGAAATACTTGAGTCTTTCCACGATGGCAGAATGTATTGAATAACAAATTCACAAGGCACATCAGTTTCATTGGCAGCAATCTGTCAGGCAGTCCTGATGTCCTTGATAACTGGCCAAGGCATCACAGCCTTTTTTAATTACAATCTTCACTATTAATGTTAACTGTCACACCTTATATGACACATCCCACAGTAGTAAATACATCTATATATGTAAGCATCTTACAGAATGGCTGCAAAAGGTTGAAGGAGCCGAAATAAAATTCAAGGAGTTTCAAAGAAATGGAACTGAGAGGTGGAAGTGGGAATCTGGTAACAATTATAGGGAGAGAGTGAGGTCTTGAATGAGTGAAGTTCTAAGTGAACATGAACAGCTCGGGGTGAGCGGAACATGTCAAGGACCAGGGCCTTGGGCACTTGGGAAACTGGCGAAGCCTTCTTTCCTAATCCATGTAACAGTGCCTGCAAACGATTGATCAGTGCGTCTAAAAACTTGTGACTGCAGCTTCCTCCTCCTGCATCTTCACAGCCTGAGACTGCTCACCTACAGACACTCCTGCCTAAACCAGCTAACTCCGCCCCATGCTGCACATAATAAGCACACTGAACTTTTGGGGTATTTGGACAGTTGGTGCCACTCCATCAGGGTGCGTACAGTCCACCTGACCCCAGCTCTCCTGGTCTGTGTGTTTGTCGTTCCTTTGGTGTCACTGTCCTTTCTTCATTCCTCATCCCTAATCAGGGTCCTAGGACCAAGCTGAGCAGGACAAGGTGGAAATACAGGAAGAGTCTCTGGCGGTGGGGAAGGTCAGGTAACTCTGCCAGAGCTCTACTGCACATTGGCATCTCAAACCTGACTCGCATCTTGCAGTTGAGTTGAGCTGGAGAAGAGAGATGGAGAAGAGGAGGGTGTGAGGGCCAGGGGCAGGACCAGATCCAGACAGATGAGCAGGTGGGCTAACAGATGGGGGAGGCTGCGTCAATGCTGGGGACTGAGTCCCTCAACAAGCCGGAGCTCTCTTGACATACATATCAGGTGGCCAGAAGATGAGTCAGCAGGGGTTTTGATGCGGTCCAAATGAGGATGCTTCCATCCTTTCTCAGTGTGGTGTATTGTTTAAGTTCTCAGGCCTGGTTTTCCTATTTCAGTGTGGCCATGTGCGTTTGCAGTCCTGATTTACTTTGTTAACTTTATAGGGTAGAGTTCTTTATGATTTTAGGAATAAGTTAGCAGGCTGTGTTCTGTGGGTGGTGCCGGACAAATGATGGTTTTAATGTGTTCACCAGGAGGCAGAATCATCCTGCTTCTGCATTCATATTAGAATGGAGTTCCCGGGGGTGGGGGGTGTGATGGTTCAGCTAATGAGGTTTTTACCCAGCAAACAAGAGGACCTGAGTTTGAGCCTCAGCATCGATGTGGAAAGTAGAGCATGGCAGTGTGCACCCATATCCCAGTGCGAGGGAGGGGAGACAGGAGCTTATCTGGACTTGCTGGCCATCTAGTCAGGCTGAATCGGGTGAGCAGGTTCAGTGAGAGGTCTTGTCTCAAAACTCAAAATACAAGGGTAGAGTAACTGAGGGAGATACCCAAAGTTGACATCTGTCCTCCACATACATGTCTACACACCTACACCTACACACAAATGTTCACACACACATGCACACACACATGAACACATAAACTCATGCATACAAAATGGAGTCAGATGCTGCCTATAGAATGGAGTCTCTCAGTCCAAGGCACAGCCTAGAAAACCACTGCTTCATACAACATGAGGAAACTTAGGGCAGGGTATAGCCTGACCTCAGCATCTTCTTTGTCCAGAGATGGGAGTTATGAAGCTAATGGTCACCCAAAGGCATCCCTAGACTATGACTCCAACATCAGGTGCACAGTCCTCTATTTCCAACATTGGCTCTAAAAATAAGCTTCAAATTTCAAACTTTGATGGGTCTCAAGCACTGGACTGGGTTTCTTAGATATTACACATTATAATAAAATTACAAACTTCTGTAAAGGTAAATGCAAAGGTCTATACAATGACCTTATATTATTTTTATTAAAAATATATCATAAAGTGAACTATCCCAATGTGTTCGGAAGAAAGAAGGTCATGGTCCTCCTGGAATCATGACCCAACCTACTGCTAAGGATGAATTTGCTTAGTGACATTGAGTTTAAAAAGTATGGAAAGGCCCCTCCTCCAGTGCCCAATGTTGGTCCTTATTATTGTCAGTTGAGTGAGCTGATGTGGAAATGTTCCTTATTGTCACGGCTTTATTGCCGACCTCGGTACATCTGTTCTGGTTCCTGCAGAAATGGCCAAACACTTCAGTAAACCAGGGGGTCTTGGAATTTTCATACAGTTCCCGCTGCACTAAATCTGGATGGAAAGCTTGTGCTTTTAAAATTTACAATCGCACAGACTCAGCAACATCTGGATAGCTTTGCTCTACGGCTTTTCCTGTTTCTATAGATTTAGAGTCAAGTTATGATGTGCATGAAATGCTGAAACCCTTGTGTGTGGCAGGTGTGGGTTCAGACTGACAAAGGCCTAATATTACACTCAGTTCACCTTGACAAAGAGTTTTACAAAACACATTGAACACTACTTCAGATCTTTACTAACCTGAGCAACGAGGAGGATGGAAGAGTGTTGAGGGTTAGGGGTGGGTATTTTAGCACTGAAAAGATAGGATTTATTAACCCAGCTAGAGTTTTTAAATTAACTATCGTGTCACATGGTTTGGTAATTTGCACAAAATTCGGTGTCATTCTCTCTCTCTTTATGCATGTGTGTGCACGCAGGTGTGCATGTATATGTGTTTATGCAAGCCCAATATCTAACACACGGGGAGAAATATATACATTTCTCAACTATAAGAGTCCTTTCGAATAGAAATTTGGCTCATTTCTATACTATGTTCTAGAACTTTACTTTCAGTGAGAAAGGGGAAGAGAGAATGGAGAAGACGGGAGCAAAGAGTGACCAGTGTGCTGGGGATGGAGAACGCCATCCTTAGGCCCATAATCAAATACTCACCTGGACAACTTCAGAGTTCCCAGGAGTCTTTTCAGCCCTTGCTCAGAAGCTGCCACTGCCTCTTCCAGGGGCTTATTAAAAACTCCTGGAACCGTGCAGCCTGGTGCTTTGCTTGGGATAGGGTGCTTCTCTTTCCTAGAACAGGTTAGATCAATTTGAATTTTCGACCTGACCTACCCTTCACCCGTAATGACTTCCTGGTTCCTCAGTCACAGGGTGATTTATGAGCAAGAACAAAGAATGATATGTCTGTTCCAGCAGCGAGGAAAACCAGGGAAGTTATTAATGGGGGAAAGCGTGGAAGGGAAGAAAAGGGAAGGGGATGCTGTGAAGATAACCCCAGCTGCAGCACGAAGCAGGTCTGGTGCCTGTAATTACAGAATCACTGGGCGCATAAAACAGGGAAATCCATTTTATAAAAAAATCAATGTTTTAAACAATTTGAAGAGTGCTCATAATTTTAAATCATTCGCGATGGCCGTGTTCAGAACTCTGCTCACCTTTAAGACGAGGACTCCCCTAAGGTTCAGACGAGTACTACTCTGGGCAAAACTCCATTCTCTTCCAAATGGAAGCCATCTTAACCCGGGAAATACACCACCCATGTGAGATTGCACTCTTGCCCTGGCCTTGGCTCCTGGGTCTGTTCTTAGACAGTTTCAACCTTTCAACCTTTAAGCATAACTTCCTCAATTTCAAATTTATAAAAATTTGAAGTGCACAGTTGCCAAAATACCTCACAGCAACAACTCATTCCCCATCGTCCGTCCCTTTTTTCTTCAATGAAGAAATGTAACTTTTGTAAGCTTAACAAGAGCACGGGTCTTTATTCAGCAATTGCTTCTGTAAATGTTTTTTTGTTTGGAGTGTGGAAAAAATAATGTAAAATTAATGAATACGGATTTGATTATTTCTAACCTACAATTCCATAAGGAATATAATTTGATATCAAATTCCAGTCTCATTTACAAAGATCTTCCATAATTAAAATGCCTCAATCTTCCTCAAATTAGAAAAGCAAATTGTTCATATCATAAGTAGGCTCTTTCCTGTTTAATGGCAGTCCCTCCGTTGATTTATGACACACATTATTTTATATCAAAGTACAATGAAATAAGCATTACCAAAGGTAATCTCCATAATGTCTGGGAAGGGATCGGAAACCTCAGCACAACAATGAACGCTGTATTTAAAATGCAAAACCCAAAGCCATTATTATGGTTTTGATTTCTTACGGCACAGCTTCGCCCGATCAGTTATATTACCAGTGCTGCACAAAGGGTGTTTGCGTGCGTGCAGCTAAGATAACAGACGGGAAAAATGAAATATAAAGTCAATTTTCATGCAGAAATGGTTATCAAAGGGATGATAAAGTCAAACTGTATAATCACAAGAAACAACAATTGATGAAGAACAGTCTAGAACAGAGAGCAAGCTGACTGATGTGGATTCGAAGCCCTTTCTCTAGTAAGTGTGTAGCAGTGTGAAGATACTGTGTAAACAGATCCACCTGAAGCACTGTTGGTTACTCTGTAGACCCTGCCTCCCAACACCTCTTTGCAAACTGGATCCTGCCACAGCCTATGCGTGCATGCCATGCTGTGAATGCGGGCGAGTTCCAAACGAGCTCAGACTCTAACCTTCATGGAAAAGATATAAGTGTGAGCTTTAAAACAACTCCCTGCTTCAGAGTTAAATGGAATTGCCAGGCAACAAAGCCTGCACACACACACACACACACACACACACACACACACACACACACACACCAAAATTCTTTCAGCATGCACAAGTGAAAGTCATAATGTTGGGTAATATCTGCTCTTCTGAATAAGAAGTAAATAATGAGCAAGCACACCTTGCATGGAAGGGCTGCCCACTAGACCATCTCTACACACACACACACACACACACACACACACACACACACACTAGAATGCAGTTTGCCAAGTGAATGTGGCTCCTTCTAATTCCTTTTAAGTCCTTTAGCTTGAGGCCTCAGAAATTAGGCAGAGAGCAGCAGGGGAGGAGTTTACTATTTAATCCTCGTGTTGTAATTTTTTAATTAGCCATTAAGAAGATGAAGGCAGGTTCAGACAGAGATGAAAAGACTTGGGGGAACCATGGCTTTCTTCAAGGAGTCCACAGAAATCACAGGAAAGACTCAGTCTCCAGGGAGGGTCCAGGAACTCAGACAAGGAACTCAGAGGCCACTTCCTTGGGTCCCTTGGGCAAATCTAAACCTAGTTGTTTGAAAGCTTGGGGTTTAACTGGATTTCCTAAAAGCTGTCATGTCTTGGCATCAGACTCTTACACCTTGGGGGCAGGGGAATGACTAGAAAAAGACAGACTGCTATATGCATAGAAGTGGCTGATCATGGGCATCTGCGCCACTGACCGTGGATCACAAAAGACGGGATTCTGGGGCAGGATGGCATTGTGGCTTGCTCAGTCAAAGCCTTGGCCTGTTCTTAGTCTCCCATGTGGGATTGTGAGGGAAAGGCAGAAAATGCAGAAAGCACTGAAGACCCCAGGAGCGGCACCTGCCTGTGTAAACTGTGGATGAGAACCAACCCAAAGGCTGAAAAGGCCGCATGAAGACAGTTCCCATACATTTGCAGCAGGTGCTAGTAAGTTCCAGTTCTGAACATTAGTGTTTTAAAGAGGTGTATCCCCAAGATGAAGCACAGAAACAGTATTTACTTAGATTATGGGTCTTCAAGTGATGTTAGGTACAATTAAACCTGGCTGAAAATATTGAAATAATATTAACAGATGGGTTCCAGTACTTAAAAAAACAAAACAAAACAAAACAAAAACAACAACAACAACAAAAAAAAAAAACCCAGAAATTGAGAGTTCTCTGCGTTTTGTTATTTATGTCTGTTCCTTTGGTATTTCCTGTGTTAGTAACAGCACTGTTCATTCATTCAGTAAGATGTGATCTTGAACTTCATCTCCATCTAATTAAACACAAAATCTCATTTATTAAATTCCAGCATTTTCTCACGTTCCTTCTCTGTCCAGTGTGCATGTCACTGCCTGGGTCCAGCATCGCTCCGTATCTGCACCACCACCACCCATCTGTCTCTCACCCTAATTCAACCCAACATATCCATTATATTAGAAGGAATTTTTTTCTGTAATCACATCTGGCTACACAGCAGTTCTGATTTAGTAGGTCCGAGGGAGACCCGGGGAATACATACTTTTTTTAACATTCATGTAATTTCTAAATCAAAGGTAGAAAAATATAAGAAACCAATTCTTTTAAGCCAGTGCTCCAATTTCAATAACTATCAGCATTTTCTAATATTCATCCAACTTCTTTTTGTTTAAGAGAAGGCTGGAGAGATGGCTCAGTGGTTAAGAGCACTGGCTGTTCTTCCAGAGGTCCTGAGTTCAATTCCTAGCAACCACATGGTGGTTCACAACCATCTGTAATGAGATCTGGTCCTCTATTCTGACACGCAGGAATACATGCAGACAGAACACTACATATAATAAATCTGAGAGGGAGGGAGAGAGAGAGAGAGAGAGAGAGAGAGAGAGAGAGAGAGAGAGAGAGAGAGAGAGAGAGAGAGAAAGATATCGAGATCTGCACTGCCCACCTTTTTGCTGGAATATTTAAAGATAAACCCCAGAACCTATCATTTGATCCACATAGCATAAAATTCATATTTCTATTGTACTAGTCATATCATTTTTTTGCATTTGGTTAGAATAAATGAATTGACATTTTTCTGGGAGGCTGGAGATGTAGCTCTGTGGAAGAAGATTTTTGTCTGGCATGTGCAATGTCCTGAGTTCAAGCCCCAGAATGGTTAAAATGATTCTAGGATTTATAACGACCAGTCAGTATGAGTTCTAATGCCTTGTTAGAGTTGAAACTCTCCAGGGAAGTGCAGAAGGGACCTGGAGATCCTGGGCCCGCATCCCTTCTGCCTCCTTAGGACTCACCCAGCCGGCTTGGTTCCACCCTTCAGCCTATCTCGTCACCTCCCAAAGGTGACAGTGTGCATCTTCACCTCCCAGTCTTTGCTTTTCTCTTCCCTCTTCTGGGTAAGAGCTGTCCTGCTCTGTGCAGCGCACCCTTCTGTTCCCTGACCCAAACACAATCAAACATGCCTCGCCTAAGCTCTGTTCACCCTTTCCTCTGAAAGGGTGTCACTCCTGAGATGACATTGTGCCCTTGCCACCAAAGTGCCCTTGGAAATAGCTGGAGATCCTAGATTTTCAATATAAACTGGGCAATTGTGACTCAATTACGAGATGGGAATTACAATGAAGCACAAAAGCTAGACTTGGAATGCAATAACTTTAGGGTGACCATGTAACTTAGTCTCTGATTTGACCTCTGAAAAAAAGACTCACTATTAATAATGAGCAAAGACGTAAATGACTAATGTTGTAGTTTGCATATGGAATGACCCTCCACAGGCCCAAGCGTTTCAACACTTCGTCCTCAAGTTGCTGGTACCATTTTTTTGTGGAGGCTTTTTTGTTTGTTTTGGGGTTTGTTTTGTTTTGTTTTGCAAAGCTGTGGGATCTTTTGTACATGGGGCCTAGCTATCAGACATAGGGCTGTAGAGACAAGCCTTGAAGATTATAAGCTGGCTGCCCCACTTCCCCATCTGGCTTCCAGCTTCCTGATCCACTAAGATGTGGAAGACTCTATCATAAGCTTCTTCCACCACAGGAGTCCCAGCCACCCTGATCACATCCCCCACCATGATGGATACACCTTTAAACTGTGAGCCAGGTTTCAACTCCCCCCCTTAGCTTGCTTCACCAGGCATTTTGTCAGAGTGATTAGTAAAGTAATGAAGACACCTGAGATTTTCCAGTGGTCAGCCACAAGATTATGTAATCACGATATGCATTTCTGTTCTGTGTTTTTAAAGGGGCGATTCGGTTTTTACAACTAGGCATCACTCCCTCTTTAGGATCGGCTGCCATTGCTAAGAATCAGCATCTACCCTGTTAGCTCTAGCAAAAACAGCCTGGATGCTCATCTCTCCAGGACAGGCAGGAGAAACATACACAAGCAAGTCTACTTTCATACACATTAAATACATGAAAAGAGATAGATCCAAAATGAACTGGATCGATTCAGTGTCCTGGGGCACTGGAGGGTGGTGGAGTCCTCTGGGACAATCAGAAACTGTGGGGCTCACTTTCCTCTTTCAGAAGCGATCTACTCTTCTTTTCAATTCAATGTTCAAGGACAGTGAGACAGGGATATCCATTGTCTATCACTCATGTTAGTCCTTATCTCCAAGTCAGAGCTTTATTAGACAAAGAACACAGGCCAACCTGTGTGAGTTCTGCCTTTGAAGTCACGCTGCTGCCATGGTTAGTGTCCCATGCTCTATAGCTCCTGTCCCCCAGGTGTATGCCTGATACAAACAGCCTCATTTCTAGAAGAGAACAGGGCTGGAAATGTGTTGTTTGGATAAGAAAATTTGGGTAGTATGACTGCAAAATGTATTCAAATGGACTTGAACTTGGTTTAAAGCCTGACATGTCACATGATATTCAACTACAAGAAATACCAGTTTAAAATTCTACATATTAGCTTAAAAAGCAGTATGTTGAAGTATTGCCAATATCTGGGTTTGCTTGTGTTTCTGTTTTTCCTTCTCAAAGTCTGAATGAGACAACTGGTAATAATCTTGTTGTGGTTGCTTTGAGATGGAAAAAGTAGATGGATGTTCTTTGCTGGATGTTTTAATAATTCTTATGTTTCTTTGAGACATTAATTTTAATGGCTGCATCTCAAATGAGCTCTTGTTTCTGAGTCCCAAGGGATGATGCATTGTACAACATTCTACTTCATTGTACAACATCACATTAAAAAATCAAGAAAAAAATTTTCCATGGTAGGGATGGGGGCAGGAGGTTGGGTTATGGGTAACAGACACAGTAGAGATGAGCACTCATCTACAGCACTATAGCTCACAATAACTGAGCACGTGTGGAATAAATACCTGGAAGAGAGGAACTGAAAAGTTTCAAATGCCAATTAATTGATAGGAAATCATAGATATTATATATTTGTGAGAAATACTCATTGTGAATATATATCAAACTGTCAGACTATATGTACAATTAAATATGTACAATTAAAATAATATTTAAAAAGAAAAATTTTATTGTAGAAAGTGTCAAGTATTTGCCAAATAAGATAATGGTCCTACACTTTTGTCCCTAAGAATAACTGTGTGTTATACTTCCTGTGTTAGCTCTGCAATACTTTTCCTTTAATGAACCATATCAACATACTCAGCATACAAACAAATATGTATGTGTGTGTATACACACACACACACACACACACATATACACATATAGTGTATGTGTTTGTGTATGGTATACGCACTTCTTAGTGAGAATGTGTATGCACACATATGCCACTCTATGCTTTTCCCCCATTTTTTCTTCTTGAAATTATAATATAGTTACATTTCTCCTTCCCCGTTCCTCCTGCCAAACCCTGTCATAACGCCTCCTTGCTCCCTTTCAAATTCGTGTCCTCTTTTTTATTTGTATTCTTATTTATTTTTGTATTTATTCATATATGTATATATACATATATATTCCTAAATACAACATTGTTGTTGCTTGTATGTATGTTTTCAGGGCTGACCATTTGGTATTGGATAACCAATTGGTGTGCTCTTCCCTGGAGAAGCCTATTTCTTCCATCTTCAGTACTCCTTAATTGCTTGTAGTTCTTTGTGTGGGGTTGAGGTATCATGATCTTTACCCTGTCCATTTGGCTTTTCTATTGGTGTGATCCTTGTTCAGCTCATGTTTGGATAGTCATGCTGTTGAGACTTGATGAGTGCGGCCTCTGTCATTAGCAGGAGACATCTACTTCCTGTCTCTGACTCGACTAGCAGTCTCACAGCCAACTTCCTGATCCTCTGACTCCTACAGTCTTTCTGTCTGTGCAATGCTTCCTGAGCCTTAGATACCAGATTTTTCTGTAGGTGTATACATTGCGACTGGGCTCCACAACTTTGCATGCTGGTTGGCTGTCGTTTTCTGTAACAGTCTCCAACTGTTGCAAAGAGAAGTTTCCTTGATGGGGGATGAGGATGGGGATAAGAACAAATATTTAAAATGTAGGTAGGAATCGTGCTGGATTAGTAGAGTGGTGGCTGTAGCTTCTCCCCCAAGATCCATGACATCACTAGCCCTGTATGGTTAGCTAGGTTTCCTTTACCAGACATGATTTCCCTCTTGTTGAGTGGGGCTTAAATCCAACTAGAGAGTTGTTGGTTACCACCAAGATGTGTCTGCATTATTGTGCCCTTATGGTTATCATACCATTTTGGTCATAGTTGTGGCTCATACTACACCTTTATTGTTTGAAGAAGTATCTCTACTTGAACACAAAGCTCATTAATTCAGCTAGTCTAGCTGGTCAATGAGCTTCAGGGATGTCCCCCGCCCCCCTCCGGCTCTGCGCCCTTAGTGCTGAGGTTACAGGTGCATGCTACCATACAGCTTTGTACATAGGTTCTGGAAATCTATACTCAGGGATTCATACTTCCATGGCAGACATTTTACCAACAGAGTCATTTCCCAAGTCCCCCATATGTACACATGTGTAAAGAAAATGCATTAATATACACTCCTCTTGAGGTCAGGGCATATTGCCTTGTCTTATTTTAATGGCATAGGGTGTTTCCTTATATGGGATGATCAAGCTGATAGTTACTGTTCCTCTATTGTGCAGTTAGGTTGCTTCCCACACAGCTCCATCGCCACTAAGGTATGTTGAATGTAGTATACATTAGGAACATTCACTACTGTTCCTGTAGGGATCAACCTAGAAATAAATGTCTCAGGGTCAACTCAGTGCTAAACTCTGGAGCCATTTGTGTTCCTCCCAGGAGAAGGTGGAGAAGACCTGACTGCAGAAGCCTTCTGCTCATAGAAGTTTTGTGCCCCAGTGGAGGGATTATGGGACTCCATCCTTCATTCCTAGTGCAGCATTGCATGAGGAAACACTGTCCACTTCTGAAGCTGCTCCAGTGACTGAGAGGAATGACGAGATGAAGAAAAATACAGATCAGGAATGGCCTGAAAGAAGTCTCCCTTCATGAGCCTAGTCTAAGCAGTTGCTAGCAGTTGGTTGGACTTTCTTGACTGAGAAAGACTAATGAGCAGTGCCAGGTTCTGGTACAAGATTGCTCTTTCTGTACAATAACTGCCACAGGTTTCCAAGGGGAAAACCAAGTATTGACCATGTTTGGTGTCAAAAGTGAGCTTTTGATTTGAATAATATTTTGGTTACAAACAATATTTTAGATGGTGAGGAAGTATCAGTAACCTATTTCTTGGGTTGTTTAAAATTGTTGCCCATGGAGTATTTAAAAGATATAGGACCACTCTGTCCCTAAAGGGTCCATAAGTGGAGAATTTGGCAAGACTCATGGATGAGCCTAAACTTTAGTGCCACATCTGAATTTCATTCTTTTTTCAACTAAAATAAACCCATGCTATATGAAAATCCTGGTCATGCTGGTGTTGTTAAGAATAGTCTGAAAATGACCAATTCTAGGCTACATTTGTGTCAAAAATAGAAATAACTAATAACCTCTGTGTGATAAGTTACATTCACTCTCCCTGACTCTGTATGTTTTACAGTCCAAGAACCCAGCAAGACAATTCAGTGTTATACAGGAAGTGTCTCTAAAATAATGCTGTAGGAAAGCCAAACAAACAGAGAGAAGCATTCACCAATTCACCAAAATTCAGAAGCAATCTTTGCTCAGGGGATAGGCACTCAACCATAGGGGTAACCGCATTTTAATCTAAGAGTTAGGAAAACAAATGGACTCAGACATATGAAAAACTCAGTACCAGCCAAAACAACCCACAACAAATCCAAATCAAGTCAAACTTGCTGTTTGGGGAAAGGTTATACACAGTAATAACATGCTTTCTCCTACCAACCCAGCACTGACGGCTGTGTGATATCTAGTAGAGGAATCTATTGCATTTATTAGTGTAAGTTTGGGCTTCGCTTGGGAAATAATTTGCTACTAAATATAAAGGGAAGGACACCCAAAGATTTAGTCTGAGCCAAGCAATTAATTCCCCTTTTATTGCAGGCTGAAGGCAAGCAAGACCTGAGCATGCCTCCTTTTAGGCTTTGGCTGGAAATCAGAGCATGTGTTGCTGAAGAGTTCGCTCTATGGGCATAAAGTGAGAAAATGAAAATATGGGAACATGTTCTCTTTCAAAGTTAGGTTGGGACCTGTTAGCCTACCTAGATAAGTTCTACAAAAATCTTGGAGCCACTAGTACTTGCCAGGGAGTTCTGAACTGGTGCTCCTGTAGGCTCATAATCTTCTAATTTGGGCGCACCGAGCTGAGACCACCACGTGAAAGAGGACCTTCATCTTGTTTTTATGTGGATCACAGAAAGAGAGTGGCTTGTACATTTTTAAATTATTGAAAAGAAAATCAAAATAACATCATTTTATTTGGCTCCAGTGACATGACATTCAAATTGTAGTGTTCACTAATAAAGGTTTATTGCAACACAGACATAGTCATTTATTCACATACCATTTATGGCTGCTTTTGTGATGCTCTGGCAGCAGCATTGAGTGAGTGACATGGACAAAATGGTCCTCAAAGTCAGATATATTTTACAGCTGACCCTTAAGAAGAAGAAGAAAGCATTTGCCAGCTCTTCTTCTAATGCGTCAAGCTCAAGAGCACTGCCAGAGGACAACGGAAAGCTGGGTATGGGGGTCCCTGGCGGGGCCTGTCCTCAGCCCGCACTGCGCAGTGCTCACAGACTTCCGTCCTCCCAGTCCCTTCTAGAAAAGCAGTGAGCGGCATGCTTATTTTAACACAACTCAAAGTGTGTTTATATTCAGAGCTGCACATCTTGTGGAATTCGGGTAGTTTTAGTACTGTATACGCACCCAAGTTCAATATAACAAGGTGAAAAGTGCCCATGTAATTTTGCTTCCCTATCACGTTGATACTAAGCTACCTGATGGCAGTATCATACCTGTGTGGCACCATGATACCAGTGTGAAGGGTCAAACTGTTAGCATCACAGCAGATTGTTAGTGCCTTTCAATGGGCTGTGGGGAACAGTGTAATGAATCTTTATCAGCCATCTTGAGTCCCAGCTGGAATACTGGGACTACAATAGATCAATGACCGACAAATGTACGTGCCAGGCTGGAACTTGTTTGGCTCTGGTTACGGGGCTGGGTTTGCTTAGAGAAGCTGGGGCCAACCCAGGAAAAGAAGAGCCATGACTTAAATAGAAGATAAATAGAAAAAAAGCTTTCTTCTGGGCTTTGGCAAAACTTAGCTGTTTTGTTTCTGAAATTGTGAATGTTGACATTTAGCTCCAAAGCTTGGGGGTTAGAACACTTGATTTTGTAAATGCTGAACCTGGACAATGTGGCCAAGACTTGTCTTGTGTGTTGATGCTCTTCTGATTCTCACTATGTGTGTATGCACATGTATATGTATGTATGCATGCATGTGAGTGTGTGTGTGTGTGCACATATGTGTGAAGGCCAGAAGGTGATTGTATCTTTCTCAACTGCTTTCCAATTTTTTTTTTTTTGAAACAGGGTCTCTCACTGAGCCTGATGCTAACTCATTGGTTTAGCCCAGCTCTTCATGTGGGTTTTTGGGGATCAGCTCAGGTCGTCAAGGTTGAGCAAGTACTTTACTGATTCTCACTTTTTTACTTTCTTGTTCTGTACAAGGTGAGTACAGGCTGCCTGTGTCTGGGACCCTGTGTTCTCTTGCTCCTCGGCAGGCACCTTGTTCCATCAAGCCTCGCTTTTCCAACCTAGCTCTTCCGCATGCACATCTATTCTGTTTTAAACAAAGACGCAGACAAGGACTTTCTTTTACTTCCCACTCTTTTGACTTTTCTTTTACTGCTGGACTTCCTTCCTTCCTTCCTTCCTTCCTTCCTTCCTTCCTTCCTTCCTTCCTTCCTTCCTTCCTTTCTGCATTTCTCATCCCACTTTTCTATCAGGATCTTTGGTTATTGCCCTGATTCTTTTAGTTTCAATCCCCAAGATCCTCTGCTGCCACTGACCTGCAGTGGATGGTTCCATGTCCTTTGCGTGAGTGGACTCGTTTGCACTTGACATTACTGATCAGTCTCTTGATGCTGATGTTCCCTCACCTGTTGGAGCCTCGCTCCCGCATTTCTTTCTGGGTCTCCTCCACTCTTGGACTCTTGGTGAGGCTACTCTGCTTGACCCTTTCATGACAGCACTCCCCAGCTACGAGCGTGTTCTCTTTCCTCACCATGTGCATCCACTATACAAGGCGTCAATCAGACCTCTAGCCTCAACTACCACACCTACCCTGTAGATTCCTAAGCCTCCCACTCAGATTTGTACCTTTGCTCAGAGACTGTGTAGCTGGATGAACTAAGACATCTCATTAGATTTCCAAAAGCAAATCAAGCTGAGCATAGACAATGGCAAACCTCTTCAATCTACTCCAAAACTTTCCTGGCCCATAAGGCCAATCATTCAAACCAGAACTCTTACCTAGACTGTTTCCTTGTGCATGCAACAACTCACCAGATTTTAAATATTCTTCATATTCATAGTTTTGTTCATTCTGCTTCTGCTGCCTTCTCTGGTTTGGATGAGCTGAGCCCAATTTTCCTAACCTCTTGCTCTGATACCTTTCGTCCTTCAAATGTATCCTCAGCATTGTTCTGGGCTGATCTTACAGAACTGAGATATATAATTAGTCATGGCTCATCTTTTGTGTCCTCAGTCAACTCCAATGGCTTTCAGAGGAATGAAACAAATATCTTATAATTGGGTTCTTCCTGCATCTCAGAGTGATCTACACATCTGCCCAAAGAAATGCCTGCTAGCTTTTGATGGTTTCTTTTGATTCTCAGAATTTATTGGTACTCACTGTATTTACCTTTAAGTAGTAGTTTTGAGTGGAGTGAATGATATGGTGGGTTGTCAAAAGGAGGTTCTGGGAGAAGGTGTGTGCATACACAAACTCCTGTGTGCCACGTTCTCTGCTTTCAAATGGTTGGTTTCTGTAAAACCTCATGAATTCATTATTCACACGGGACAGCTACCTGTTCTTCACTTGCGTCTGCATGATTACTTTTTCTCTCAGTGTTGGTTAATTATCCCAGATCTTTGGTTTCCCATTTCATAACTTCAGATGCCCCTTCTCTAATAACCCAATGCATCTTTAAGTCCAGGTTTTGTCAACTGTGAACACCAACTGCTCAGCAGCTGCTCTACCACCACCACCACTTCCCATTCCTTGTCTGATCATCTGTGTCTGATCGTCTATGGAGACCCAACATGTATGGAAGAGTTCATTGCCTATTAATAATAATAACAACACTAACTAACATTCATATAACTGTGTGCTAGACATTGTGTGAAACACTGCATATGCATTAATATCTGTGCTATTTTCAAACAATGCTATTATGAGCACTGACTGCCATTTTACTGTTGGGGACAGTAGCTCAGAAAGAAAAGAGAAGATTAAGATCTTATAACTACAGTCAGATCCAGGATTCAGCCCCAGGAATCTGGGCTCTGACCTGCCACCTTGTTTTGCCTGGTTATAGACTCCATTAGAAATGTCTTAGTGTGTATATTAGCCAGGGTTCTCTAGAGGAACAGAACTTATAGAATGAATATATATTTATTCTATAGGATATATATATATATATATATAGTATATATACATATATGTATGGTATTTATTAGAATGGCTTACAGGCTGAGGTCCAGCTAGTCCAACAATGGCTGTCTATCAGCAGAAGATTCAAGAATCCAGTAGTTTTTTAGTCTATGAAGCAGGCTGTCTCAGCTGGTCTTCAGTATATGCTGGAATCCCGAAGAAGTAGGCTCTGATGCCAATGAAGGAATGGACTTGCCAGTGAGAGCGAGAGCAAGCAGGCAAACAGCAAAAGTTTCCCTCTTCCATGTCCTTTATATAGGCTTCCAGCAGAAGATGTGGACAGATTAGAGGTGGATCTTCCAACCTCAAAAGATCTGGATTAAAAGTGGGACTTCCTACTTCAAATAATTTAATTAAGAAAAAAAAAAACTCTCACAGGTGTACCCAGCCGCTTGTGACTTGGTTAATTCCAGATGTAGTCAAATTGGCAACCAAGAATTGCCATCACAGTGAGGGTCTCATGACTGCCTGTTCACAGTCAGCCTCCAAAAACAACCTCCTGCTCTAAGTAACTTGAGCGGACTAATTCAACATTAAGAACCTCTGAGTCGCATGGGTCTGGAGCACTTCTGAGGGGAGGTAAATGGGCAGAAACCCATGTGTGATCCAGCCTTATCAGGGAGTCTAAGGACTTTGGTTCTGAACACAAAGAAACATTGAGTTGGGATGGTAATGATTTGAAATTGTCACAAAATATGAAAAACAAAACAAAACAAAACAACTCGTCACAGTAGTCAGATGCTCAGTGTAGAAGAAAGGAACAGACAACCAAATGTGAGAAGTTAGACCTCCTGACAACCACACTCCCACATCCACCTGAAGTCCTGCCTGGGCACGGGGTGAGCTGTTAAGACTGGCCTGCAAAGGATGGGCGCAAAATTGACCCAAGATCTGTGATCTGTTCCAAAGCCCTGCAGAGGCGGCAGAAGAATGTGTCCTACCTGAGATGGGTCCCGATGATCCCTTGCTGGAGCAGAGGGAGCCTCCCAGGTAAGAACTTGGGGCACAATGAACTCATTGTACTTTTACAGCTGAAGAGGAGTACACGCATCCAAAACCAGAAGCCAAGTTGAAAGCTGAGGCAAGAACATACAGCATTCCTGTCTGTCTCCTTAAATTTGACGGGAATTTGGAGACAAGTCTCTCCTGGGGAAACACAACCTTGGAGAAATTTACCTTGAACTAGGTCCTTCCTAGAAAGAGTCCAATTACCTGGTATGTAGAGTGTAAATTTAATCGTTAATTCATACCTTATTCCTCTGCAAGAGTTGTGGTTCATTATTCTGGGAGATGCTGTTCCCACCTTGACCCAGGGAAGCTTCAGGGAACATGAAACCATGAGCGCAGAACCTGCAAAGGAAGAAGCCCGCACCAGCCTGTCTGAGACCTGTTCAGACTTAACGGTGCACAAACATGAAGTAAGGTGCTGCTTTGGAGGGAGTCCTCGAAATGACACCTGTTGTCCTACGTGTCCTTCCCCTCTGACTACCTGGTCTGTCATCACACACACACACACACACACACACACACACACACACACACACACACAGAAGCAAAAAGGAATCACAACAAATTTTGTCACAGTTGTCTGGCTGCTCCTCTGCTGAGCCTTCGTGGCCTTCCATTGTCACTGAACATCTCAAGCCACACAGAGATGCAGATGTCACCTTCCTTGGGTCTCACTGATGCCTCAGTGGGACCTGGGAATGTCAAAAAGTAATGGACACACAGGGTAGAAGACCTGCTGTGTTCAGACAGCCAAAGATTCCGCCCCTGAATATTTGATGTCTTGTCTAGTCAAGAGACTGACTTATACGTGTCTAGTTTACTTCCAAGACTTGTCCAGAAGAGAAATATGACCCAACCCAATTGAAGAAGGGGAAGAAAAGCAAAATGAAATGGTCACATGAAAAGAAAACCTGTCTTTCCTGTCTTCCTTCTCCTCATCGCCTTCCCTAAATACCAAGGCTTAAACTCTGTCTTTTTCTTCTTAATTCTTTGCCAGGTTTGTATATTTAAGAATTTTCTTGCTTAGAAAAGTGTTTGTGCCTACAACAATCATCTTTTTCTGACTGTATGGGCCTTTAAACTGTTAAGCAACATGGCTTTTAACCTCCACTTCGGCTTTGGTGGCTGGCTCCACCCTGATTGTCTCCCTGAGAGCTGAGCTTCATGGTGGAGGTACTGGCTATGTTTACCACCCAAAACTGGGAGTTTGGGGGTCTACACTGCCACTGAGTAGTGTGACACCCACTGCTCATAAGACCCATTTAAATGTTCATCAGGAAGGCCTCTTAAAAGAGCCTTGCCCAGTTTTGCCTCTAGCGCTGAGCCAGGAAGCCTTCTCTTAAAGGAGCTGAGCCTCTGCTTGCCACTAGCAAACAGAAAAGGTGGTTACCAAGAAGCTGGCCTTGACTCCATTTTTGTGTGTTTAGAATCCCTTTTTAAGCTTTGCGTTTAAGTTTTATGTGGAAATTCTGGCCCTACATTGGAATGCCATTTGTAGGCAGACTTTTCTTTGCTGTCTGCCAGTCCCAAGTAACCACACAGAGGCTTATATTAATTGCAAATGCTTGGTCAATAGCTCAGGCTTGTTACTAGCTAACTCTTACATTTAAATTAACCCATATTTTTTTTATCTATGCTTTGTCATGAGGCTTGGTACCTTTTCTCAGTATGGCATGCCCATCTAACTTCTCTCTGCATCTGCTGGTGACTCCAGACTCTACCCCTCTCTCTTCTTAGTCCTTAGTTAGGTTGTCCCACCTATACTTCTTACCTGGCTACCAGCCAATCAGCTTTTTATTAACAATGAGAGCAACACATTTTCACAGTGTACAGGATTATTCCACAGCAATAGGCTCTTTCAAGAAACAGTGCTGAGAAAACTGGAATCCCACCTGTAGAAGAATCAAAGTAGACCTGTTTCTCTCACCCTGCATCAAAAGCAACTCCAAATGGACCAAAGACTTTCAGGGATGATCCAAACCTTTGGAAGAGTTAGAGGGAAAAGTAAGAAAGTCCTTTCAGAATACCAGCACAGGCAATCTCATTCTGAATAGAACTGTATTGGCTCAAAAACAATGCCAACAACTGACAAATGTGACCTTGTAAAATGGAAGAGATTCTGCATGGTGACAGAAATAGTTAATCAAGAGACAAGGCAGCCCATACAATGAGTGAAAATATTTGCCACCTGTATATTTAAAAGAGGACTAATCTCCAACATATACAAATAACTCAGAAAACTACACAATAAGAAAACAAGTCAGTCAGTAAGTGGGTTGATGATGGGCTGTGGGAAGCTCAAATGGTGTTGTTGTGATTGATCCCCAATACCTAAGTAAAAGCCTGGTTGTCATAGGTGCTTATGACACTGGTACTGGAGACGCAGGTTGGTCCCTGGGGCTCACCGGCCAGCCAGTCTAGCCTAATTGGTCGATGCCACTAAGAGCCCCTGTAAAAGAAAGTGGAATGTATTTCTGAGGATGATCCCCAAAGTTGTCCTCTGGTCTCCACATACACAGGTACAAATGTGTATTTGCACACATGTTTGTACAACATGAACCAAAATACATAAATTAGATGAAGAAAATGAATGGATATCTCTCAAAAGATGAAATAGAAAGGTCCAATAAATAGATTAAGGAGCCTCTCTGGCTGTCAGAAAAAATGCAACTTTAAATAACATTGAAATTCCTTCCCATTCCAGTCAGAATGGCCGTCACCAAGAAACAAATAAAAAACAAAGGCTGGTGAGGGTGTATGCCATGGGATGTTGTTTGGTATGCTGTGAATATGTTTTGCTCTGATTGGTTGATAAATAAAATGCTGATTGGCCAGTAGCCAGCAGGATTATAGGAAGAATAAGCAGACAAGGAAAAATCTGGGAAAAGGAAGGTTGAGTCAGGAGTCGCCAGCCAGACACAGAGATGACAAGGCAGAACTAAGAAAAGGTACCAAGCCACGTGGCTAAACATAGATAAGAATTATGGGTTAATTTAAGTGTAAGAGCTAGTCAGTATTAAGCCTGAGCTAATGGCCAACCAGTTATAATTAATATAAGCCTCTTGTGTATATTTGGGTCAGAGTGGCTGTGGCCTGGGTGGGACACAGGAAAACTCCAACTACAGTTGTGGACCCAAGGGAACCTTTATACACTGCTGGTGGGTGTGGAACATGGTGCAACAATTGTAGAAATCACTATACAGGTTCCTCAAAAAACTAGAAATATCATAGGGCCCAGTTATACCACTCCTGAGCATTTTCCCAAAGCAGGGGCAGGGGGCAGAATGGGAAAGGCACGGCATATAGGAGGCGAGAAAGTGCTCAGCACACAACACTTAGTATAAAAACTGGCCTCTGTGGCAGAGCACCATGCACAATAAATATCAACCCAAGGGCAAAATGACCAAGCCTAATTAAAGAGGTATCTAATCTATTCATAATTTACTTGGGTTTATTGAATAAAGAAATTGTTATGAACCCACTCCTCCCAAAAAGAAAAAGAAAAAGAAAAAGTCTGTGTGCCATCCTTTGTCAGCCATACTTGCATGCCAGTTCCTTTACTCCAGTGCTTTACAGAAAAGGTAAGCCTAGACACAAAAATCTGGACAGAACAATGTCATGTGCAAATCTTTTCAAAGTAAAAAAGTATATTCTGGGGCATAGGAAGTGACCAGACAATATTGGCACCTTTGTTCCCCAAAGCAGTAGCATCTACCCTTGCTTTTCTGTGTGGTTGAGCTCTCTACTTGAAATCTCTATGTGTGTGTCTCTCTGTTTCTGTCTCTGTCTCTGTCTCTGTCTCTGTCTCTCTGTCTCTCTGTCTCTCTCTCTCTCTGTCTCTCTCTCTCTGTCTCTCTCTCTCTCTCTCTCTCACACACATACACACACACACACACACACCCCTCAGGGATGAATGAACAAACACATTAGTAACAGCCTTGAGTGTATCCTTTCAGTATTCTGGGTCTGTTTCTCCTTCTGTAAAGCGAAGCAGCTCACCTAGATCCCTCTAGTTCTGCAGTTCTGTGACTTTAAGAGAGGAACAAAGGCAGCTCAGAAATCAAAGGTGCAGTGGTACTGGTTTGATATCCCCCTCCTCTTGTGGCAGTGGAGTCTCTGTTGTTATGCATAGAGGGAACCTGAGCACGTGTGTCAGTCTGTAAATATTTAATGACGCAGCTAGCTCCCTAAGTGCAAAGCTCCAGGGAGCAGAAACCGTTTGCTCAGAGGACGGTGTGCAAGTGGGTGCTGACTCCCCTTCCACAACAGTTTTGGGTTTTCCTCTAAGCCTGGAGCATCTTCTTTTAACTTGTTACTTCAGAGTCGTGATGAGGCCAAACAGAAACCCCACTCAATCAAGTTGTGGATTTTCCTTGCTGAATCAGATCAGTAGAGGCTGCCAACAAGCCTCTGTCATGGTGACAAGAAAGTCAACCTTTACATGAAATTAAACGCAAGTTTACAAGGGCTACAGCCTCAACTGCACAGCCTCTTTTGTGGCTTTTCTTTTAGTGCATTATTTGTCAGATTTTTATAAGAACATTATTGCTTTAAGAAAAAAAAATAAACCCTGAGAAATTACTCTCAGTCTAACGAGTTCTTTTCACTGACTTCAGACATCATTAGGGGAAGGCTATAGCCTAGGGCTGTGCATGAACTTTTTCTTCTAACTGTACACTTTATGTATAATTTAGCTTCCTTGCCTAAATTATTCAAGCAAATAGTGAGTGAAAATAATGGAGTTCACTGAAACCTTGCAGAGTATTAAAATAAAACAGTTTTTTTTATGTTGGTTTGAATTTTTAAGCTTTTTAATCATGGATTTCAAATGGAACACACATTTCTGGCTTCTTCTCACTCGTCCCCTGTGTCTTGTTCAGAAGGGGAGAAGAAAGAAGATGAACGTCAGTAAATAACCCATTAATTAATCACTGGTGCTGATAATGGCCCCAAATTGAAGGAATGGCATCTTGAGTGGCTAAAGATGTGGTTAGCCATCTTTAAAGATGGATACTTCTTCCCCTTTCGTGAGCTGGACAGAGATAAAGCTGAGTCATGTGACTGAAAGAGAGAACTCTCTATCCAGTTTAACAGCTCATCATAGTAGCTGGATTTGTATACCAGTTGCCCCAAACCTATTTCTTAAGGAGCTGAGTGCATTCTAAGTGTGACTGTTTTGTGTTTGATTACATGGTCTGAATATCTTATGGCTATCCTACATAACCTTCAAGGAAATTAGGAAGTCATTGGAAGAAGTGCTGTTTCTGGAATATTTAATATGTTCCCTAGCTTAGGAACGTGGCTCAGAGTTAAGAATTCATCCAGGATCTGGGGAATTCTCAAACTGTATCTTTTATCAATGGGAGGACAGAGCAGCATCTGCTCCTACTGAATGAAGGGAAGTTTCCATCATGGCACATTGTCTCTGGAAACAACAAAGGCTGTGCCAGCAGATCTGTCGACTGGATTCTGAAGAGGCAAATGAAAACAGGGGAGGGATGTGTGAATGGGGCAATGGCCAAAGCTCTTATAGAAGAAAGAGAATGACCCAGAATAACTGGCCTATAACTTTAATTTATTGACCTGATTAGACACAGGAAAGAATTACCACAAAATCAATTTTCAGCACACAGACTAGAAAAGGGTATTAGGCAGTGAGCTCTACTATTATAGAGACTATTAAAGTCTCTACCAGACCCTGTATCTTCTCATCTGATGCCAGAAAATGCAATAAACAGGTAGAATTGGAAAATGCAACCTGCATTGGTTTTAATATTCCTGATTCTCTCCAACATGACATTTTAGAGAGTTATCTGGAAAAATCCAGCAATTCTATTGTATTAATTTAAACATTGGTAAATACTTAGAAGACGAAATTAAAATCTTAGCTTTATACTCTAGAAGTATTGTAGTAGCTTACTTTGTCTCTTGCACTGAATATCTGATTAGTAATATGGAAAAAGTTGGACATAATGATCAGTAAGACATGAGATATTATTTACTGGAAAGGCCACTGGCTGCATGTGTTTACATACAGAACTGTAGGTGAGTTTTTGTTGTTGTTGTTTAGATTTATTTATTTATTATGTATACAGGAGAGGGTGCCAGATCTCATTGCAGATGGTTGTGAGCTACCATGTGGGTGCTGGGAATTGAACTCAGGACCTCTGGAAGACCAGTTGGTGTTCTTAACCTCTGAGCCATCTCTCCAGCCCACAGTTTTTCTATGTCCCAGCAGCTGCTCCCAAATAACCACAAAGAAGCTTAGTATTAATTATAAATGTTTGGTCAGTAGCTTAGGCTTGTTACTAGCTAACTCTTACATTTTAAATTAACCCATACTTCTTATCTATGTTGATACCTGTTCTCAATATGACAAGTTCATCTCCTTCTCTCCACATCTCCTCCTGATTCTGACAGACTCCTCTTTTCCTTCTCTGAGCTCTCTTTTTTCTGCAAGTTCCACCAAACCTCTACCTGTCCAGCTATTGGTCAGTCAGCTTCTTTATTAACCCAATCACAGTGACATATATTCACACAGTGTAAAGGAATCTTCCACATTGTCCCCTTTTTGCCTAATTAAAACAAGGTTCTTTACTTGATAAGATTCAATTTCCTTATGGAAAAAGTGAGATGACAACACTCTTGGAAGTGTTAGTAAATACTCTCTAGGTTTGTTGATAAGTAGCATGGAGTCAGCCTGTGGTGCTCAGTATCCAGCAACAATGACCTTTCAGTGGATGCCAGCCTCTGATATCCAACACCAAAACTCAGGACACCTGTATTCCAGAATCAGGTATGCCCTCAAGCAGCAAGCCCTTTGGCCATGGTGATCAGAGATTCTCCATCAGTCTGAACAGTTTGGATGACAGCACCTTTGTCAGGTTGATTATGTCTTCTGACTCTACAGGATCTTCCCACTCCTTGCTTAGACACCTCTTCTTGCTCTTCTTTGGTCTCTATCCCATCCTCAAGCCTTTGTATCACACCTAGTTTTAAAAATTAATCTGCCATTTTCAACATACATGAAACTCTAGAAGAGCATCCAGTGCTCTTAACTGCTGGGCCGTCTCTCTAGCCCTTCCCCCCAACTCAATTATGAATGCAGCTTTCTCTTTTCCTGACTTCTCATCCACAGTGAATACAGCCTCTATCCAACCATTTGCTAAAGTTGAAAATCTCAAAATCTAGCCCAGCAAGATAGCTCAACCAGTAAAGGTGAATGCCACCAAGCCTGATGACCTGAATTTGATCTTTGTGATTCACATAGTAAAAGAAAATAAGTTGTCCTCAAATTACAAGCCGTGGCACACCCATGTCCACAATGCATGTACACAATAATAAACAATGTAAGGAAAACACCACAGCATCCCTCAGGCATATGCCCAGTAGTTGTACAGCTAAGTCCTGTGGTATCCATGTAGAACTAGTTTTAGAGGAACCTTCAAACGAATTTCTATAGTAGTTGGGCTTGTTTACACTCTACTTACATGTTTATGCAATCATTTATTCCACATCTTTGCCAATATTTGGTCTTGTTTTCCGTGGTGTCAATTCCAGCTGGGGTGAGATGGAAATTTTGTGCCTAGAGTATTAAGGTCAACATGGATTAACCACATCTGCACCTCTATGTTTATCACAGTACTATTCAGTGCAACAGACTCAGCCTAGATGCCCACAAACTGATGAATGGATTGAGAAAACACACAATGGAGTGCTATATACCCATAAAGAATAGTAGAATCATGTCATTTGCACTATGAATATAACATGGTGACACATGCCTTTAATCCCAGTACCAACCATAGAGACCTGGAGGTCTGTACAGACAGGCAGTGACAAGGAAGTGAGGTAGCTGGGCTCAGATAGCCAATGAGAGGGCAGAACAGCAAGGCAATAAAGACATGAGTAAGACAGGAAGTGACTTACATTTGGAAGCTGCAGAGTTGCTAAGGTAAGGTTGGCTGGTGCATTTCCCCATTTCCCTGATCTCTCTGAGGCTTTCACTCCTATATTTGGCTCCGTGTTTTTTAATTTAATAAGACCATTTAGAAATTCGTCTATACCCTACTCCTCCTTTCAGATCTCTGTAGAACTAACCCAAGCACCATGTCTCATATTCCAAAATTTTCAACTTCTTCTATCTGCTGTTCTTGTCACCAACTTTTGCTTATATCTCATTCTGGTGTCACTTGGAGCCCTCTTCCACTGAATGTTCTTCAAGGCATCCAGGCTGACTGCTCCTGGAACACCTGCCCCCACTCTTTGCACACACCCACACCAAATGCAATGACACAAGACATGTGTGAGATTTACCTGAGAATCTGAGCCTGCAGAGGTATTTTTACATTACGGAAATCACACTGAATTACATTGGATAATATTGTCTCTGCTCTAAAGAGTTTCTTAGGCCTCCGGGCTGGTCAGATGGTCCACTAGGTAAAGATGCTAGCCACTCGGGTGTGATGACCTGAGTTTCAAGCCAGGTACTGCTGGAAGGCTAGCAAAGGCTCTACATTAGTGGTGGCCTGAAATTCACATATGAGCCACAGTACACATACCCACACAAGGTCTGTTTTCCTACTTTCTGTTGTTCTTCAGCTCTCACTTCTTTTACTGCTATTGTGTTCACCTCCAACATTCCCCCATTACTGAAGTTTTTGATACTTTGGCTAAAGCGCTTGGTAGGCAAATTCATTCCGCTTTGGGAAATGCTGAGTGAAGCAAAGTTAAAGGCATTCTTCATATGGATATGGGCAGAATGCACATATCCTTAACAGGGACCTACAGTATAGAGAAACGGTTCTCAGTGGATCCGATCATCCAAAGGTCATATGTCAAGGCTCCAAACTCCAGTCTCCATTCTTATGTGACACAGCTATGGACTTACAAAAATATGAGTGACTGACCTAGGAAAATAATTTTCATATGCCATTTAGAATGGCAAAATAGTACAGAAATAAGCACAAAGTCTAACACCGAACCATCTAGGGTAGACTCTCAGCTCTTCCCCTCTTCCAGCTAAAGTATAACTGACCTGTGCCGGTCTGTGCACAACCTGTCTTGGTCATCTGGAAAACAGGGTGAAGAATAGCATCTGCCTAAATGGTTCTTCTGAGCGGATCCGACAATTAACAGATGAAGCATGCATCAATATGCCCCCACCGAGTGATTTCTAATACGTAGCTATATTCTTACAGTTGTTATCATCCCAAAGCATGTGTACAACTTCTTGGGAAGACAACATAGTGACGGGCAATCTACAGTCTCGGTTAAGATGCTCAAAGCCTCATCCTGCCGTCCAGCTCTCAGTGGGAAGATCGCAGGAAATGCTCATTGATTTCCATTCTCCTGGTCTGTCTTCTTTACCTTCCAGCTGCTCATTCTCTCCAGACTGGATTCCCAAGGTCCCTGCCCATCTCCACTGTCACACAGTCTCTCATGGCACCTCTAGATAGCCCTCCACCTCCATCTTTATTCCCTGTCAAGCTGGTATGAGGTCTCTCCCTGGGTCCCCGGACAGCATCACACCTTCACTCTTCTTTAGGAGTCTCCCCAAATCTTTGCTGTATGTGGCTCCTGACGGTGTCGTTCCTCAGCCCGGAGAAACCTGGGTGGCAAAACCTTTCTCGGTGGTTCTTCGGTTCCAGAGACTGGGGACTGAGGATGCATTTCACTGTTCCTTCCCAATTCCAGACTCTTTGGAATCTCACTATTTCTCAAGAAACTATCCTCAAAATGGTCTGTGCGATCTATTTATAATTATTCCCTAAGTATATTATTTTTGACATTTATATTTCATCCACTCATTCTGAAGGTACTTATTAAGCTATGATTGTGTATTCCATACACAGATTGTCATCGTGCAAATAGAGCTCCTTCCTTGTTTACCTCCTGTATCCATCCCCGTGACTTCAGCAAACTCCATCACACAAGCCTGCCTTTTGGCTGTGGGCAGTCCAAAATGAGAGCCTCTCTGTTTCTCAGAAACCTGACAGCAGTATCAGACATCTGTTTATCTCTGCAGCAGCTTCCCAGTTACACCTTTACCCTCCTCATCCTCACCCTCTCACTACCCTCCTCATCTCCATCCTCTCACTATCCTCATCTCCATCCTCTCACTATCCTCATCTCCATCCTCTCACTATCCTCCTCAATCTTCATCCTCACATTACCCTCCCCATCCTCATCCTCTAATCTGTGTTTTTATTACCCTGGCACCCAGTGATCAATGCCTCTTCCTGTCTTACTCTCCTACCTATTTATCTCTGCTTTTGCTAATGCACTTAGCAAATGTTTGTTTAATTGAACAGAATGAAATGAAGTTGGAAAAAGAAATCCCTTAACAGGCACAATAAGTAGAATACCAAGTAAGGACACTGCAGTTAGCAGTTCTCTAGGATATTACAAAAACTATTTATTTTGCTCATTATTAAGCTTCATATTTCAAGAGCTGCAATAATCCAATTGGAGTGATTACTTTCATTCTTTGTCTTTCTGTTTCTCTTTCTTTTTCTTTTTCCTTCTCCTTCCCTCCCTCTACCCTTTTGCTCATAAAAATCTAAGTTCAGAAACTTCCTCTGTTACTTTTTCTTTCACTTAATACTATGTTCTAAATGCTCTAAATATTAAATATTCTTTAACAATATGATTTTAATAATCTCATGACATTCTAGCACCGACGTTGTATTGGTTTTATTTCTGTTGTTGTGATAAAATACCCTGATAAAAAGCAACTGAAAAGGGGGTTTATTTGACTTACAGTCTAGTGAAGTCAAGTCTGGAACTTGAAATGGCTGATTACATTACATATCCAGTCAAGAGCAGAGAGAGAGATAAATGTGTGTAAGTTGGTTTTGTTTTCTCTACTTTTATGCAGTCTATGATGCAAGACCAGAGAATGATACCATCCACTTTCAGGCTGGGTCTTCACATATCAACCAAGGCAGTCAGGGCAATCCCCACCAAAATGCCCATAGGCCAACCTGGTCTAGAGTATCCCTCATTGAGACTCTCTTCCTAGGTAATTGTAGGTTTCATAGAATTGGCAATTAAAACTAACCATGACACAACTGTACAAAAAAGGAGCTTAACTAATTGACATTGCAAAAACCATACCAATTATTCCCAAGTTTTTAAAATAAGCACACCAATGCACAATTTTCTTAGGGTCATTTGGCTACCTAGATGTCAAATATACTAGCTAAGTGAAAGACACAAATATTCTGATGGTTGTCCTGTTGCCACATATGGAAAATAGCCCGCAGAACTCCGAGGAGACGTGTAAGAAGGCTGGTCAACAATAACTACCATTATATTTTTGTTGCTGGTGCCAGGGTTTGAACTGAGGCCTTACACATGCTAGGCAAGTATTCTGTCACTCAGCCACAGCTCCAGCCACAGCGTTATTATTGTCATTCTTTTTTAAATTGCCGACTTCACTCACTAAAACAAAATTTCTCATAGGATATTTTTTTTAAATAATAGCTTTATTGGAATAATAGTCATATACCCAAGATCTGTCCCTTTAAAATGTGCTACCGAACACTTTCAGCAGCTTCATGGAGATTTATAATTCTCACCACTCACTTCAGAACAGTTTCTACACAAGTTGGAGACACAGCCTGTCCCCATTGAAGTCACTCCCCTTACCTCTCACTCCTGCCCCAGGCAATAACTGAACTGCTCCTGTATGGATGGACCTAGGCTAATTTTAGAAAGTCAAAACCTTGTATTAATAAGCAAACAAACATGGATATAGTTCGCCATCCCACTTATTAATATTCCCCAATAACACCTGTGAAGTTCTATAGTTTCTCTACACAGACAGATACAAATTATCCTGGAAAATTATCCCTAGGCAATTGTTATTCCCATGGATATAATTTTGTTGCACTTTTTCTCAGCATTTTCTATTATAGCTGCAACTTCTTTTGTAAATTCAATTTTACCATGAATGCAATTTTATTTAATATTTTATATATATTGCCTTATATTCTTGTTCTTGGTAGACACTTCAATAATCCACAAGTAATGATGCCTCTTATACTCTTTAGCAATAAATAAATTCACTCTTTATCATCAGTTTTATCTGTCAGAGTTTCCAGAACAACATTGAACATCAGCAGTGACAGAGGGCCACCTCCCTTGTGAATTGATAAGAGCGACTTTTCCATCTCACCGCACAAATGACATTGTCTCTTGGTTAGTGTTCAATTTTCTACATCAAATTAAGGGAATTTCCTCCTATTTATAATTTCTAAGAAATTGTTAATGGGTATTCAATTTCAGCCACCACTTTCAGCATCTGTGGGGATTGCCATTTTTATTCATCTTTGAACAATTATATTCATAGACTTCCCATGGTGAAACAATTTTAAATTTGTCTAGTATATTGTATTTATTCATAGAAAGCCACTCTTCAAAACATTACTAGGTTCAATTTACTTAAGTTTTATTCTAATTATTACTTCTTGTTTCGTGAGTGAGGCTGATTTGTGGTTTTCTTCTTATTCCACTTTTATGTTAGGTTTTGGAAGCTATGTACTAGCCTTGAAAAATCAATTGCAATGGATTTTTTCTTTGCTTTAGTAAAGTTTATATATAATGAATATTTTCATTAACATTTTGAAAACAATCACTTGGAAAAACAATCTGTACTGAAAGGCAATGATTTGAAGTATTTGGGACTTGTGCCTTGGTCTTGGTTCCATTCTGATTTACTGTTTTCTTGAGTTCCTTTTGGATATTTGTATTTTTCTTTATTTTTTGTGTGCATTAGTGTTTTGTCATGGGTGCTGGGTCCCCTGGAACTGGACTCACAGATAGTTGTGAGCTGCCATGTGGGCTGCTCTGGAAGAGCAGCCAGGGTTTTTATATTTTTCATGAATCAGAGAAATTCTGGGGTAGCCTTTCTCCAAGAATGAAATCAGTTTACCCAATGAAATTCCTTTTTCTGATAGACTCCAACACTGAACTCTCCCCCGCCCCCACTTTTTTCCTTTTTTATTTTATGTGTATGGGTGTTAGGCACTCATATACATCTCTGCACCATGTGCATGCAGGTACTCTCAGAGATATCAGATTCCTTGAGACTGGAGTTACAGAGAGCCATAAGTCACCATGTGAGTTCCAGGAATCAAATCTGGGTCCTCTGAAATGGCAGCCAGTGCTCTTAACCATGGAGCCATCTCTCCAGACCCATGGAGCCTTTTTAAATATATATAGCATGAATTCTGCATTGGGCAGGAGGAATTCCTGGGCAGCTGTGCAAATCCCCACCTTCTCTGAGCCAGCTTCAGGGTTCTCCATGGTGATTTGGTAAACCAATGTGATTCCAGAACACTTTGTAAGTACACTAAACTGAACAAGTACCACACATTAAATAATGCATGGCTAACCAAGAGCACAGAGCAGCTCTATTCAGAAGAACGTATTGACATGACAAATGAGCAACTCTGTGTGCGAGGTATGAGAGGCAGACAGATATGCACAGGTGATAAGCACTTACCAATCTTAGCTCAGATTGGCCTTATCATATCCCAGCTCAAGTGCCGCCTTTCCTACAGAGTCACCAAAATGAAATACTGAAGGTTCCACAGAGCTTCTGGAAAATACACATGCTCCAAACTGAACATAGCTTTAGGCAACAGAAAACAAAACAAAACAAAACAAAACACCAACATGAGTGACAAACTTCACTCTCCCATATAGCCTAGAATGTTCATTGGCGTCTTGGCCAGAAATTCTTTCATGGTCCAGGCACTCATTCACCTGAGTACTTTGCTTTGTCCAAAAACTTGTTCTGTGTGGTCTGGAGGATGATCAATAACAGCCATATATTCTGTTTTAAATGAGTGAGTTTGTGAAATATATACCAAGCCAGAATTAAAATAATAAATAGCAAGAAATCGATGAGAGAGAGAGAGAGAGAGAGAGAGAGAGAGAGAGAGAGAGAGAGAGAGAGAGAGAGAGAGAGAACAAAGCATCATTGAATTGGACGTTCACCCAGCATCAATTGACTGTGGAAGTTGACATAGGCAGCTGGACTTCCCAGTTGAGCTTTGGGTCCATAGATGAGTTTCCCATGGCTGAACTTCGCATGTCTGCATTTCCTGTGTCTAAACTTCTCTTTCCTACTGCAGGTACTTTTATACCATGAGATTAAGCAATAGTAACTCTGTTGGAAAAGGTTCGTTCACCTTCAAGCTGTCCTCAGGATGCAATGGTTTACTTTGGGGCTGTTTTTGCTGTTCTCTCCTCTCCCTGACACAGGGGCAGGGGACAGCCCATCCCCAGACAAGCAGCTCTGGAAGACACTCAAGACAAACATGCTTTGGTATGAAATGAGAGTGGAGAGGGCAGCCTAGACCAGCTCCCAGTGAACTCAAACAGCAAAATTTACCAACACAACGCACATTACACTTGCCCTTTCTCCTTGTTCCACAACGTCCAAATTTAGAAGGTCCAGACCTGTATTGGTCTAGATCGGTTAAGGATAAAACTCTGTTCAGTCTCTTGGACACAACATGAGGGATGTCAGCAGCTGAATGACCCTGGGGTTAAGGCTGAGTCTCTGGTCTTAGGTCCACAGTAAGAATGAGGGCAGTTTGCTCATGTGGTTTAGACTCTCACAGACTCAGTTGCCATGGTTTTAAAATGGAGAGTCTGTGGTTCATAGGGGTTTGAAGTCCTCAGCTGATAATCTTTGTTTGGAGTGGTGTAGAGACTCAGTGTGAGGTTGCAGCCGGCATTCACCCTTAGATAGCTGCTATAACAAAGGATTTGAGAGAAGCCCCTTTCTGTGTATGATTACTGGGTCTCGACTTTCCCCCAACCTTCTTTAGGGGCTAAATTGACTAGAAAAAAAATCACCCACTTGAGTTCACCAACAAGTGAAGACTTGCATGTAAGTATTCCTGAGAACTGCCTAGAGTCTTTCTTCCTTTTTCAGGAGGCTTGTTCGCTGCGAGCAGCCCCAGGGTTCATGAGGGGGTGAATGAGCGTCTGACATGGCAAGCTCCTAGGCGGGCTCCTGAGGGGACAGGTGGAAGGCATCCATGGTGGGAGAGACAGCCGAGCCTTCTTCTCACCCCTCCTCCCAGTGACCTGGGGTGGAGTTCACTTTTTTGCATGGGGAAGACTTTTTTTTTCTTTTTCAAATTTCCCTGACTTGCAGTCAATCAGACAGCAGAAGAAGAGCAGGTGTGTCAGCCACCAGGCAGTAAGCAGAAAAGCACTCTGTGAAGCCAGGCCTCTCCCAGGACACCCCCTAGATCTGTGCTGTGTTACTAGTCATAAGGTTCTAGAGGTTGTTGGTGTTTTCCTACAGTTGCTATCGACCATCTCTTCTAAAGAAAACTCAGTACTGGGGTAGGAGGATGTAGTCAACGTTTACTGTATATGTGAATGAAAACAATGTACGAAGAATATGTGCCAGTTATAAAAAGATGATTAGATAGCTTAAAAAAACAAACAAAACAAAAAACAAACAACAACAACAAAAAAAACCCAGCAACAACAAAAAACCTGTGTTATTTCTGCTTTCCCCTTAAGAGGGAGACTGTTGGGATTAATCTTTGCAAAGGTCCTAAGATTCCTGTATCTATTATTTAATATTGTCCACCAGGTGAGGTGCCAAAGACACAGGGATGCTGAAGGCAGACTGGACCCCTGTCAGCATGATGCTGCCCTAGAGTACAGAAGCAACAGTGATTTTAGGTCCTCGTTCATCTACCTGGGAACTAAACCAGCAGACAGTAGACTCGGAGTGGAGACAAATCAAGGGACCTTCTCAAAGAAGATCTCTCTTAATAGCAGTAGGTACCATTTTATTTGAAGACTTAGCGTGTCCAAATCAGGTCATATTATTGCTTCATTTCATCTCTGCAGCCGCTCCCTGAGGTAAGACGTGTTCTTCCCTTTTACAGACGAAGAAATCCAGATCCAAGGTCCACAGCTGACAGGCACCAGGGCCTGGACACAAAGCAAGGTGTGTCTGATAGCAAAGCCTGAATCAGACACCCTTTAATCTGGCTCAGAGGAGGAACCTGCTGTTGGCTGTGACAGTGACCTCCTCTACAGGTTGGTCTAGAACATCTCAGCCTGTGAGCCGAGACCATAGAAAAACACGTTTCCGAGGGTCTGAGGAACCGAGACACCACTCAGTAGCAAAATTACAGTTATGAAGTGGCAATGAAAGTACATTTATGGTTGGGGGTTCATAAAACCATCAGAAATACGTGTTTTCCCACGACTATGCCCGCAGGTTGAGAACCGCTGATCTAGACGCTGAAGCAGGACCAAACCTTAGCAACACTCACTTAATTCATCGGGAATGAAGTCAAGACCTTATCATAACTAAAGGTGGCCCAGCAGAGCTGAGCTGAGAACTTGATTCACCGTCATGTGATGGACTCTCAGGCTCCACGAATGTGTCACCTGTGTTATTTCTGCTTTCCCCTTAGGAAAGCCAGCGTGACCAGAAGGTGACCAGGATTCAGGTGCACAATATCTTTCACAAGACGCTGAATATCCCCTGTCATTTGGGCACTGCTGACCATCCCTTTGAAACAACGAGGCAGCTCTAGCACAGACAGGTTAAGTAATGGTCTCAAGGTCACTCTGCTCCCTGGGAAGCGGCTGAACAGGAGGACACACACAGATGCACATTTTCTTACACTCTTGATAACTAGTCACTTCTCCCCAGCTTCTGCTCAGTCATGTGTTTTAAACTTGGGATAAGAAGATCCAAAGAAACACCATCTGGAGAGAGTCTAGATTGTCTACACTAGAATACTACAAAACAGGCCCCTGTCTTTACCTCTCCCCAGAGACTCCCAGCCTCTCACCTGCCACCAGAGCTGTTCTCCGTCATCAGTTTTTCTCCCTGACTACGGACTGACAGACCCAGTTCTCTTGGTATCTGAAACCCAGCACTCTTCTTCCAAACCCAGCTGCATGTTGAGAATAAGCACCCTGTACCTTTAATTTTTGTGACAAGTACTCGTTCGGATGACAACCATCAGACACACTGAAAGTGAGCTCTGAGATCCCCTTTTGTGTGGCAATTCACAGAACACAGAATATTTTCCAAATGTCATCTCCTGTCTAATCCCGCATACACTAAGGACGAAAAAACATGATACTGTGGTTCTTCTTTTATAGAGAAACAAGCTAAAATTCATGAAGGCCAAGTTTGGTAATGAGTCCAGATCCAATCCTGAGTTCTCTAACCCCAAACCAGGCCCCATGTTAAAAAAAAAAATGGAAGCAATGTTTGATTTTTTTTAAGGACTTTCACATTGTGTTAATTAGAACAAAAACCAATAATTTAGCGCTTAGGTATTTCTAACACTTCTCCCATCATTTTACCTCGGCCTTCTGGGAATTTGGGAGCCAGATTTTCAGGTGGTTTGCATTTTCCCATAGAAGTCTTATACTGTGGGATGTCCTGTATGCTGTAAATATATGTTGCTATGATTTATTGATAAATAAAACACTGACTGGCCAGTAGCCAGGCAGGAAGGATAGTGTAGGTGGGACAAGGAGGAGGAGAGGTCTGGGAAGTGGAAGGCTGAGGTAGAGAGACACTGCCAGTCACCACAATGAGTAGCAAGATGTAAGCTACCAGTAAGCCACGAGCCACGTGGCAAGGTATGAACTAATAGAAATGGGCTGAGTTTAAGTGTAAGAACTAGACAGTGGTTGGCCTGAGCTAATGGCCGAGCAGTTTAATTAATATGAGCTTCTGAGTGGTTGTGGGGTCCGTGGGACTGGGCAGGACTGGAGAAAACTCCGGCTACAGCCTGAGGATTGCTGTGGTGAAAGCATGTATCTACGGATCACCCTCTCTGTATGTAAGTCACAGGTGCAGGGTGTAGCCTTCTGTCTCCTTTATTGTGAGTATAAAGACTAACGATTCACAATGGAATTATTTAAAGTAATAAGCTGTCACTTTGTTCATTTACAGTTTCAACATAATGTAAATAAGCAAGCTTCAGTTCCTGGCCTACACATAAAATGACTGTGACCTTAGGTACTCATTTGGTTGCCCAGTGGCTATCCACTCTTGTAGACCTCCTTCACTTCCAGCCCTGTGGCTTGATTTGGCTTCATGATAGATGGAGTTGCATCCAACTTTGGGTTGGACAAATTTGCTTCCCTGGCCAATGAGGTGTTGTTGGGTGTGACTCAGGTCAGAGACATGGAATGGGCTCTTAGCATTGAAACTTGATCTTTGGGTGCCTTGGGTAACACTGTACCAAAGTAGATCAGATCATGTGGGACAGAACCTGACCCATTTGTAGCTAGAAGCCTCGCTCATCTAAATAAAGCCAGCATACATCAGCTCAACTCAAGCTAATCCACAGATACATATGTGAAAATAAATGTGAGTCATTAGATTTCTCTGACATGTTTGCCTTAAATGAATAGTCCTTTCACTTTGGACTATCTAATCACACTACCAGAAATACTGATTTTAAAATGACATCGTTATGATAGAGCCCATGCACAGTTCTCAGAGCTCCTGGACCTTCATTGGGCTGGGTATTTTCTGGAGGACTGGGATTCTCTTACCACAGGAAGCAGTGTTGTACAAGCTTTAGACCTAACAGGACACAAAATCCAGGCATGACCGTTCCTTCAGAGAAATTTCAAATTTACCCCAGCTACTCTAAGGGGCATACTAACCCCCATTTTTCAAGAGAATCAAATAAGATTTGGGGGCAGGGAAAATTGTTTGGCATCAATACAATGGCTCTGAGTCTTGGTCACCTTTTTACATGTCATTCAATTTCAACAATGACTGAGTAATTTTAATTTCCTCCTCCTCCTCCTCCTCCTCCTGCTTCTAGCAAAATTCTTGACTTGGGAAGAAACATTCGGCTTCTACTATTAAGTCAGGGAGGCTTCACATCTTTGTGGCAGAGAACCCCCAGCTTTTGTAGGTACTTTGATTTCTTAGTTGTACAGTATATCTTAGAAAGTCACTCTTATTTGGGGCATAGTTTTCTAAATGATGTAAAATCTGAGCAGTTAAACCAGTGAGAGTCAATGTGGTCCTCTAACTCCAAGGTCTAGGTTTTTTTTTTAAACATCCTTTTCAAAAAGAAAATGGGTTCATGTGGCTGCCACACAGGACACTAAGTTGAGTTGAGCTGAGAAACATTTTTCTAGTCTGAAAACGCCACAGAGAAAGATCCAAGCGTCATGGCATGTCTGAGTCATCGTGTCCTCTGGATCTTGGCCTGTGTTCTCTCCCTGGAGCAAAGCAATCAGAGAAGACTACTGGAAGCAGGGCTACTTGCAGCCTCAAGTTTGAGTGACCGAAAAAGAGAATTGACCCAGAAGAATGTCGAGGGCTTTCCTCCGGCTCTCCAAACCTCTGAAAAAAAGTAGAAAGCCAGTTTTTCTCCTGAAAGCCTAGGGTAATGCTTTGAGCAAGGCAGACACTCAGTGGGAAGAAAAAGACAATCTCAGCCCTTTGGAATATTAAACTAAATTACAAGAGTGTAATTACATTAAATCCTATAATTAATTGCATTAAATTGCATAGTACAATGAAAATGTACCAAAAAGACAGATTTTTAGATTACTCTTCTGTTAAATAACAAAATCAAATTCCCAAAGTATTCCTTCTTTCTGAGAAGAAATACCAGTGAGAATGGGGTGTGTCCTTCTCTGCTGACAGATACAGACAGTGGGTGGGGGTGGGCCATGTTCTTGCCTCCTTTTTCTTATCATCTGCTTATTGTGTGTTAGGAGGTGCATTTGCAAGTTACCTCGAATGTGTGGAGGTCAGAGGACAACCTGTGGGAGTCAGTTCTCTCCTTACTTACACTATGTGGGTTTCGGGGACCTACCGCAACTTCCTTTTTCTTTTCCTTTTTTTTTTTTTTTCTTTCGAGACAGGGTTTCTCTGTGTAGCTTTGCACCTTTCCTGGAACTCACTTTGTAGACCAGGCTGGCCTCGAACTCACAGAGATCTGCTTGGCTCTGCCTCCCGCGTGCTGGGATTAAAGGCGTGTGCCACCACCACCCGGCAACTTCCTTGTTCTGATCACAACAGCTAACCCACTCTGCGCTTCCTGTGCCAGCACTATGGAGTGGAGTTTGAAGAAAGCCCATCAGCCCTTGGAATGTGCAAGGTGGGGTGTGGGCGTGGTTTGCAGAGTGGTCCAGTGGCTAATGAGCAGCAAAGCTGCTGGGGGTGCCGGCGATGGGGCGTCTCATCTGTGAAGCAGCTGCTCATCAAAAGCCATGGGGTCTGAGTGTGGTGGCATGCGCCTGCAGTCCCAGGATCACCGCCAGTTCAAGGCCACTTCGTGAATTCTTAGCCAGCTGGTGCTGCACGGTAGAGACCCTTTCTCAAAATACTAGAAGCTTGCAAACAAGCAAAAAAGCAGACTGCAGTGGAACACCAAAGGCACTGCAGAGAGGAGGAAGGCCTTCACTTTCCTGTCTCAAGTGAGGAGTTGACGTCACTTGTTCGAGAGGTATTGAAAAAATAGGAAGGATGCATGTAATATCAGAAACACCTCCAAGTGGGGTCTGAGAGTAGGCTCTCCCTAGGCAGGTCAAAAGAGGCTTCCAGAGAAGGTGTCTCCCAACGCTGACTCAACTGGACTAGGAAACAAAAGTGAAATGCAGTGGGACTCCAGGAGAGGTGAATGAAAACGTCAGAGACTGACATGACAATAGTCTTCCAAGTATCCGTAATGGTCATCACAGAAATAGTTAGGGAACGCATGTTATCTAGAACCAACCAGCGCCCCGGAAATTCAAAGACACATATCGACACAGTTGTCACAATGATCCATGCTAGATGTCTAGTTCCTCTGTGCACTCATCCTTAAAAGCTTCCCCATGTGTCATGGTAAGCTTCAGCTGTCAACTTGACACACCCCGGAAGAGAGAACGGTCAACTGAGGAACTGCCTCCATGGGACTGGCCTGTGGGCATGTCTGTGGGGCATTTTCTTGATGAATGGTTGACGCAGGAGGACTCAGCCCACTGTGGGCAGCACCATCCCTAGGCAGGTGGACCTGGGCTGTATAAGAAAGGCTGCTGAGCCAGGCAGTAGGCAGTGTTCCTCCTCTCTCCCTGCTTCAGTCCCTGCCTCCGAGTTCCTTTCTTGAGTTCCTGTTCTGACTTCTCTCAGTGATGGATTGTGGCCTAAGAGTTGTAAGATGAGATAAAGCCTTTCTTCCCAAGTTTTGCTTTCGGTCACCGCAGCAGAGAAGGAAACTGGGACTACATGTTCTCTAATAAATGTAGAAGGAGCTTGCACCTCTGTGTAGGATCCACTACGTCACTGGGACAGATTACATAGCACTTGCACGTAACAGAAAGGGATGTCCTAGGGGTTAAAAAGAAGGCTTTTTAACTTGTGACTACTGAGTCACAAAGGCACATGCATAACTTATCAGCTAAAGAGAGAATGACATTTGGGAGTTAGTTCCATGAAAAAAAAATGTTCTGTGTTTCAGTGAATCGGGCCCTGAGAACCTTTTCTTAGAAACCGCGGGCCTGTTTTCCTTAACAAAGAGTGTGTGTATGTGCACATTCAAGTCAGAGAAAATGAGAGAGACACTGTGGGATTCAAGTACACCAGCGAGTTAACATCCTGTGGTAAAAATTCTGCCCGAGAAATTAAAATGATATTTGAAACATAAATCCAGGGCGCTAACAACCCTCCTCACAAGCGCCCGCCAGAGTCAGCAGGCAGTTTGTTTGGAAGGAGGTGGTTTCTGAAGGCCAATTCGAGAGTTCTGAAAAAACCAGACACTGTGTGAGTGCAGGAGGTGGGGACGGACCCACAGCGATAGAAGCCATCATTGATAGGGGTGTTACAAATACCATATTGCTTCATTGTAACAGCACCCGGGCCCTGGCAAGGCCACAGCATGACCTCAGAGCTGCCAACCCAAGAGCTTCTTTTCTACAACCAGCACTCAGGGTAAACAGAGGTAATCCTGAGAAGGAACCAGACGGAGGAGCGGCAAGCCCTGGCCAAATCCAGACAGACTCGGGGATTCTTCGTTCGCACAAGACACCATTCAGGCCAGCCTTGTGGGCCTTTTTCATGAAACTTTCAAACCAGTCATCCCCTGGGTTTTCTCATTCTGTCTTCCCCTTCCGAAGGGAGCCTTCAGGGTCCAAAAGAAGCAAGCTGCCTTCCAAATTCTTGATCCCACTAGTGGAAACTCGGAAATGCAGGCCGCTGCGGGATGGCAGGGGCCGCAAGCAGCTGGGTCCTTGGCACGGGTTCCAGGGCAGAGAGAGCCGAGAACTTTAGTCCGGGGTAGGCTTGCCTCTGCAAGCACATAAAAACGCTTTGAAGATAAGAAGACTGCCCACAACCAAATGGAAAATGATGGGTGGCCAAGGAGTGTCAGGAGCTGTAGCAATGAGGAGCACCTGGAGGCAGGCTGTCTTCACTTAGCTCATGTTTCCATGGGGCCCGGTTGGCCTGCCAGTGGCTGGAGCAATTTAGATGTTGGCCTGGCCGAAGAGAGCTCATAGTGTGTGTGTGTGTGTGTGTGTGTGTGTGTGTGTGTGTGTGTGTGTGTGGCCAGAGAGAGCTCACAGTGTATGTGTGTGGCCAGAGAGAGCTCACTGTGTGTGTGTGTGTGTGTGTGTGTGTGTTTGTGTGTGTGTGTGCCAGGCTGTTTGATGTAGGTTTTGGGTCCTACCATAACAGTTTCTCGGGGAACCTCCTCCTTGATGTCCTTGGAAGTTTCTGGTTGGCGCCCACAAGGAAGGGGGGGTTGTCTTCTAATAAGCCAGGGTTCACATCAAGAGTGACAAGAAGGCGATTGTGGGACCATCAGCAGCACAGTCACTAAAACTGGGGCAATATGGAACAGTCTAGGCTAACGCCTAAGCCAGGCAAATTCTAGGACATTCTATAAAAAAAGAAGAGGAGGAAGGGAAGAGGAAGAAGAAAAAAGGGAGGGAGGGAGGGAAGGGAATAAGAAAAGGAGAGGAGACAAAGTGGAGGAGGAGGAGGAAGCAGGGCAGGAAGAGGAGGAAGCAGAGGAAGAAGTGGAGGAGGAGGAAGCAGGGGAGGAGGAAGAGGAGAAGGAAGCAGAGGGAGAAGTGGAGGAGGAGGAAGTCGGGGGAGGAAGAAGTGGAGGAGGAAGCAGGGGAGGAGGAAGAGGAGGAGGAAGCAGAGGGGGAAGTGGAGGAGGAGGAAGTGGGGGGAGGAGGAAGAGGAGGAGGGGGCAGAGGAAAAAGGAGGGGGCAGTTATAGACGTTCCATGGCTGCACCCTATTAACAGCATTTCTAACAGGTGGTGAGAATGTGGGAGGTGGAGATCCAAGTGGGATTTTCTTTATTTATTTTCAAAAGAAACTTCACGATCCTCTGTCTGAAATAGGGCTGTGTGGGTCTCTGCAATCAGAAACCCAGACATTTTATCACAGTTGTATTCAATAGTGTGAACCAAAAATCAGACTGCCCAGTGGAAGTCTCAGCACATACAAGAGTTCGGGGAGGCTGTGGCAGACAGACAGATGGATGGATAGATGACCACACCATGAAACATCCGGCTCAAAGTAGTAACACTTCCCCAGCACAACCTGCAACAGCTAGTCCTGATGCCCAGCCTGTTACCAAGCCAGGCTGCTGCCAAGATAATCTGTTGGAGATGTAACCACCTGGGCGGTGAGTGGGGTAGGGGGTGGGAGGGCAGTTAATGGAAATGGAGAGTTTAAAAATTTCAATTTAACTTTCAAGTACTTTTTCATTTATTTATATATCTGCTGATATAAGAAATATTTTGTGCTACATGAAATATTAGAAAAACAAAAGGACCTTTCATGGACCTTGTATATTAACGGAAGAGATAGGTAATAAAGAAAAAGTCACACACACACACACACACACACACACACACACACACACACACATCTCCCTATAGGTAATGAAGGAGTCCATGAAGGACAAACAGACGCATGTTAGAGCAGAGAGAGTTGACAACAGGCTTTGCAGCTTTACTTGGGAACCCCTCCATGAGACAAATACTTTCTACCTAAGACCGGAAAGAAAGAAGACTGTACGCCTGGAAGACGTCCTAGGAATGAGAACTCAAGACAGAAAGCCTGCAAAGGTCATCGAGACCCAGAGTAATGCTGCTTCGGCTAGCCCCACCTTCTCTCCACACCCTTAGCCTAGCCCAGGCTCCCAGGCAATGAGAACACAGCCATACAGTACCGTCATTTCTCTCCTTTTCCTCTGCTGCAACACACACACACACACACACACACACACACACACACACACACACACACAGAGAGAGAGGGGGGGGGGAACCACCCCGCCATTCCATAACCACCATCTTTAGTGAAGCCCGTGCTAGGGTATGGAAAGGAGGTGAAGCCCAAGACTCCAGCTCCGGCCCAGAAAGGCCCTTACTCTAGAGGTGGAGCTCTGTGTGCAGAGACCCTCGGTGTGGTGGCGCCTTTCTCCCCTGCTTCCTTTCCTTCGCATCCCAGAACTGCAAGTGCCTCAGAGATGCTGCTATAATCTGGAGTGTCCCCCACAGGTCCCCGTGTTGAAGGCTTGGCCCAGTGGAGGCACTGGTGGGAAGTGGGGGCCAGTGGTGCCCCTTCTGCCTGTCGTTCCTTCCTGGCCTTTATGAAGGCAGCAAGCTCTTCTAACAGAAGCTCATCACCATGACGCCCTGGGCCACCACAGGCCCGAAGCAGCAGGGAGAAGAGAACATGTCCCAAAGCCTCTTGCATGCTGCAGGGCAAAGTAAGTCTTTTCTGATAATGAACTGTTTATTTCAGGTGTTTCCCCCCAGCAATGAAAGGCTAGAGTACCTGTGAAAACTTCTATGGGTCAGGTACTTTTTTTTGCCATGGTTTCAGCTTTTTACAAATGCCCTGTGAGGGCTTTCTCATAGAATTCTACTCCCGTTTTACAGAATATGAAGCAGAGTGGTTAGAGTCACACGGTGCCTCAGTTAACATGTTGAAAGCAGCAGGTGAATTCCTGCTCCATTCCCTTTCCAGGGTACTAACTGCTACACTCTTCTAGAATGATCTCAGGGACCTGTTGGTGAGGGCAGGGCAAAGAATTATAATACTCAATCTGAACGCAAATGTAAGCCATTGTGTGGAAGCATTACCATCATGCCTATGACTTTGAAGTTACGTAAGAAAGCAGTACTTGGGCTGGAGAGATGGCTCAGAGGTTAATAGAACTTGCCGCTCTTTCAGAGAACCTGGATTCCCAGCACCCACATAGTAGCTCACAATCATCTGTAACTCCAGTTCCAGGGGATCCAATGTCCTCTTTTGACCTCTGAGGGCACAAGCATGCATGCGGTACACTTAGATCCATGCAGGCCAAACATCCATGTGTAAAATAAAAATAAATAAATCTTATTTTTAAAAGGAAAGAAAGTAGCATTTATGCATCCAAAAATACTTGCCATTAGCACAGCTCCTGGCAAATGTTTAATGTTAAGTACCGTTAAGTGTGAAGATCTATGCTAAGTACTGTTAACTATGGAAGATCTAGGCTCATGGACTTTGATAGAGGGCTGGGTGGTCTGGATCTGCAGCTACTCTACTTGGCCAGTGCACTTGAACGTAGAGAATCCAAGAGCAAGCAGTTTCCCTGTCTCCCCACATCCATACACAGCAAGAGAAATGCAAGGCACCATGGGGTCTGAGATGAGCACCAATGCTAGGCTCAGTGGCAGCACTCTAAACTGTCAGGTACTTAGCGTCACATGGACGATGCGCAACTCTCAAGGCACTACAGCAGCCTAGCCCCAGCTGAGTACTGTGCAGCCAGAGCCGTTTATCTTGACTTTCCAGGAAAGTTTGGAATCCATGCTGACACGGCACAGCCACAGGCGGAAAAGCCCTTTGTCTCCTCACTTACACAGGACACCTGACAGAAACAACTGGATGATGGGAGTGATTATCCTGGCTTGTGGTTTCAGGGATGTCTGTCATGAGGAAGGAGTGGTGACAGTAGCAGGTCAGACCCAAATGATCCCCAGCCTCGCAAGACCATGCCGTCAGCTGGAGACCAGGTACTCCAACCCGTGACCTGTGGGGGACATTTCACATTCAAGCCCCGGAGTGACCGTATGTTCATGGCTGCTGATGCTTTGAAGTCCCTTGAAGACCTCACAGACGACCACGGGGACAGCTGTGTTTAAAATCACACCCAGTTTTAAGACCTGTCCTGATTTAACAGCAGATGAAAGAATTAAGGGGAATTTATTCCCAGTTCTCAGAACTTCTAACTACTTTTAGGGTTTCATAATCTAACACTTATTATCCTTAAACTAATAAATACTATCGTTTCCTCAAAACAGGTATCTACTGTCCATTTTGAACCTGGAAAACTTAATGGAGATGGCAGAGCAGACCGTCTTCCCTCAATTTGATGGCTGAATTAACTGAGAAAGTTGACAGGAGAGCTGGGGCTTTCAACAAGACACTTGACATCTCATTCCGTTAAGACATTCCTTTGTGGCACTTGGCGGGACAAGTGTGCCCAGGCATGCTCAAAGCTCCCCATGCTAAAAGTCTAGTCAAGAAAAGTCCCCAGGGGCCACATGTAGCTACTAAGCATGTGAAATGTGGCTTATCCAAACTGGGATATATTGTAGTACAAATTACACAGGCACCTTGAAGACTCGGTAGAGAATTTTATTTTAAGGTGTGTTACTTTTGTTTATGTTGCATTGTTTAACTCTGTGAAGCTGTGTTACTGTGCCTGTCTAAGACACTTGATCCTCCAATAAAGAACTGAATGGCTGGGCGGTGGTGGCGCACGCCTTTAATCCCAGCACTCAGGAGGCAGAGCCAGGCGGATCTCTGTGAGTTCGAGGCCAGCCTGGGCTACCAAGTGAGTCCCAGGAAAGGCGCAAAGCTACACAGAGAAACCCTGTCTCGAAAAACCAAAAAAAAAAAAAAAAGAACTGAACTGAATGGCCAATAGTGAGGCAGGAGAAAGGTAGGTGGGGCTGGCAGCAGAGAGGATAAATAGAAGGAGAAATCTGGGTAAGAAAGAAGAAAAGAGGAGTATCCAGAGAAGAAGAGGACTCCAGGGGCCAACCATCTAGCCACACAAGCAAGCCACGGAGTAAAGGTAAGATTTACAGAAGTAAGAGAATGGGAAAAGCCCAGAGACAAAAGGTAGAGAGGGTAATTTAAGTTAAGGAAAGCTGGCTAGCAACAAGCCAAGCTAAGGCTGGGCATTTATAGTTAAGAATAAGCCTTCATGTGTGATTTATTTGGGATCTGGGTGGTGGGCCCCCCAAAAGAGAAAAACAACCAATAACAACTTAGTACAGAAAAAAGACTTAAGATACCTCATTAATAACTGTATTATTACTTTAATAACTGTTGGGGCTGGGAGTGTAGCTCAGTGGTGCAAGGTCTTGGATTTGCACAAAACAAAACAAACCCAATTGTGTTGATTATGTGTTGAAATGATGATACCATAAACATATAAGATTAAATAAAACACATCAAAATTAAACTCACCTGTTTCCCTTTACTTTGTTGAAGGTGGATATTAGAAAACAAAGTCACACATGTGGTTTGCATTACATGTCTGTGGGATGGTACTCATCTAGACAAAGAACCTGATATTTCTTTGGAAGAATTGCTGAGGACATAACCACTCACTTTCTATGGCAATGAAACTTTCCTAACAGACACTCCTGTGTCCGCCATTCTTTCTATTCTGAAACAAAGCGAGAAAGGAATGTAATATCACACATTCTTGCATTTCTCATGACCCTGTCCATTGGAAGCCATGGCAGGCAGGGAGCTGTGTCTACACTTTATTATAACAAATTAGGTAGAAACTGTCAGAACAATAGCTCTATTTTTTTTATTCAGTCCATTGCTAGGTTCTCTTCCAGGATATTCTTTCATTAAATTAATTTGTTTTCTTCCAGCATGAAGGTGAATCTTATTGTCTCTCTCTCAACCATCTGTGAGCCTCTCAAGGTAACGTCTTGGAAGGTGTCTATCTCGGGGCCCAGAGTTGATGGGAAAGAAGAGCACTGGATGCTCAGATGTTGACATTTGATTCTAAACTGACTTGCGATGGGTGATAGTCTAACATGGCATTTATAGCTTAAAAAAAGTTTCCTTTTCTTCCCTTTTATAAAAATTTATTTTATTTTTTTTTAAAGCATATTGCTTCCAGAAACTGCATCTGCTGCCCAGTAAGCCTGCTGGTTTGACACGCTCAGCAAAACGCATGAAGAACTCTTGAGCGTCACAGTGATTTGGTTAATTGGGTAAAGATAAGGGTTTCTGAATAGCAGAGTCAGTTTGCCATATTGGCCTGGTACCCAGGGACGTGTGATGAAAAAAGCCTGGCTGTCTGGATGCATCTGAACGCTTGGTTATTTCATAAAGCCTGCACTGTGTATTTGGAATGCACATTTGCTCTTATGAATAACAGTAATTGTTTGGCTTGGCCTGCCTTTGTGTGACGGCCAGCTGGCAATGACTGGAACCGTGACACATGACACTCCAGCTGTGTCCACATGTTTCTGCCTTGCAGTATCCACTTATATAATTTGCTTTTCTGATCAACAGTTGAGCCATGTAAGGGAACTCACCACGCTACATATGCCAGCTCTACTTCTCTGCAAATCCTCCCATCACAGTTTCAAAAGAAGATTTTCATTATTCCTCTGCTTATTATGGTGATGTGGAGACTTCATTAAACATAGCGAAGTAAAAGATATAGTCCTAATTGAACTGCAGTATTTTTCCCTTGAATACACATAATTATAAGACAATAGCTTAGCATTTAATCAAATGAACCGTTAAAATAGTAACTAATGATGGTCTTACGATGACTGACAGAGCTGACCCAACCATCTCTAACTTTCCTCCCTGTTTTATTAGGCTTGCTATATTAGTCGTTCTAATTAGGTCCTTATCCGAAAGTGGTTAACTACCTGGGCTGGAAGAAAGAATCTTATCTGCTTGAGTGTTGAAGATTCTGTTGTGCCCCAATTTGTTTTCTTCATAGAGATTTGGAAGAGGCCAGCAGAAATTGAACTTGACCCAAAATACACTTGTATTTTTATTACCTTTTCCTGTGAAACTGAAAACATTCACTTAATCCCTCCTTCCTGATATGGAAGAGTGGAGAACACACACAGTCCTTTCAGCTCTTGGGAAAACTCTAAGTCGTGCAACCTTGGTACCTCATGGCCATCGGGTAAAATCGTACCACTGTCTCTGCTAAAGTGCCTTGTCCTCTTCTTCCCTTGCTATGTTTGGGCTTACACATAGCTGAAGTGGTTAAGAAATACCCGTGCAGATGACCAAGGAACCACACGCTGACAGAGAGCAATACTCTGCAAAATCACTCAAGCTGGGCTATGGGAGTTGTTTCACCTGGGGGAGGGGAAGAATTTAGTTCACCACTCCCTCAGTAGTGACACCATCCCAACTCATATAAGCAGAGCTATGGCAATACGAAGGCATTAAATTCAGTAGCTGCAAAAATGTTCCATGTGCGGGAGGAGCAGAGATAAGCCCAAGCCTATTTATCCAGTCATCAGAAGATATGGGATTTTAGCCCAGGATCCACCACTAATTCCCATGCTGTTCTGGAAAAGAAATCTCTTACTGTATCCACAATTTTACTTTTGACTTATTTTTAATTGACAAACAATCATGGATATGTATGTGGGACAATTATAAAGTTTCTAAGAGAGTTTGCAGACTCATCATCCCTCCAGTTTAATCATACATAGCTTATGGTACAAAGGTTAAATCTATTTAGCAATTTTGAAATCAATAATCCCCATTGCTACTAACTGTGGCTACCATGCAGCCCGATGGCTTACTGAAACAATTATTCCGGGCTGACTGAAAGGTAGTATCTTTTGATCAACATCTTTCTTCCCCTCCTATCCCTCTTTTTCCCTTTACACACCACCCCTGGGAACAACTGGTTTACCCTATTTCTAGAAAATTAACTTCCTTAGAGTTAATACAAGTGTGATTCCACAGTACTCCTCTTCCTGTGGCTGGCTAATTTCCTTGAGTTTATACCCTCCCCTTTTATTAATGTGGTTGGCAATGGCAGAATTTCCTTTTTTAAAAGGCACTATAGTACTCTTTTATGTTTATACGTCTTATTTTGTTTATCAGTTTATTCATCAATACACTGTCTTGTTTCCCCAGAAGGAAGTAGGATTCCTGATATAAGACGCTGCTTTGACATACCAATTTGGATTCCTTTGCATGTGTAGGTAGAAGCAGGATTGGTGCATTATATGGTAATCCTGGTGGTAGTTTGTTGAGAGCCTTTGTATTGGTTTCCACTGTGGTTATGCTAGTTTACATCCTTTTTCCTCTACATCCTCACCAATGCTGTCTTCCATCTCTTAATAAAAACCATCCCAACAAACAGGAAACGATATCTCATTGGGGTTTCCACTTGAATCTCTCCGATGATCTGAGCCATTAAGTACTTTCTGCATATCTGATGATCTTCTGCCATGGTTGGGGTATAAAATTTCCCTCCAGTGGCTCATACATCGGGCTGTAGGGCCCTCGCTGGTGACACTATTTTGGAAAGTTCTAGAAACATCAGGACACAGTTCTAGTTAGTAAAAGGTCACTGGTATTCTTGCTTGTCTAGTCCCTGGCTTATTCCTGCTTCTCAATGCTTTCTCCAGTAAACAAAGTGGAGATGTTCCTCACTCCATGCTCTACTGCCAGGACATTCTTTTACCCAAGCACATGGTACCAAGAGACTGTGGACTACACTCTGGAGTCAGGAGCCAAGAGCAATTTTTTTTAACTCCAACTAAGTTGTCAGGTGTTTTGGGAAAGCAATGAAAAGCTAACTAATGCACTTTAAAATGTCTTTCCAGAGCCTATCAGAACATATAAATACCTTTTCTGCATCAAATAGCTGTTTCTTTTAGAAGCAGCAGAAATAAAAGAGGAAGGGGAGGGAGATGTGGTGGTTTGAATGAAATGATCCCTGGAATCTCAGGCGTCTGGATACTTGCACTCTTTGGGTAGGTTAGAAGTGAGGCCTTGCTGTCTCTGGGGGCAGGCTTTCAGGTTTCAAAAGCTATGGACCACTCTCAGATCTCTGTGTCTGTCTGTCTGTCTGTCTGTATGTATGTATGTATGTATGTATGCATGTCTCTTTACCTCTGTCTGTCTCTGTGTGTCTCTCTCTGTCTCTGTGTGTGTCTCTGTATCTCTCCTTCTGTTTCTGTCTGTCTCTCTGTCTTTCCCTCTGTCTCTGTCTTTCTCTCTGTCTCTGTCTCTCTCTGTCTCCTTGTTGCTTTCAGTTGGAGATGTTAGCTCTCATTACACCTGCTTGTTGCTGTTCTACCCCTCTGTGATAGTAATGAACTCTTATCCTTCTGGAACCAGAGCCCAAGATAACCAACCCCTTCCTTCTATAAGTTACCTCGGCCATGGTGTTTTATCACAGCAACAGAAAAGTAGCTAAGAAAGAGGCAGAAGAGAGAGAATCAGTGGAGAGGTGGGGGGATGAGGGGAGCACGGTCTTATCCTTCCTTACACAGAGGGTCTTTATGAAGACCTGGTAGGATAGAAATCACAGAAGGAGCAGACAAATGTGAAGTCTCTCGAATCCTTGTTAATGTTTAAGACAAAACGAAGCCAGCCCACAGACCACATCTATTTGCCACCGTAAGCCAGGTAACTGTTTAACAGTAAATTGTTAACCCTCAAGATGTATACATGCCTATAATCCCAGGCAGAGGCAGGAATATGCAGGTTCAAGGCCATCCTGGTCTGAAGATGCTATCTTAGCAAACAAAGGGAAAAACAAATAAAAGGGGCATGAATGTCAAAATTAAAGGAGGAATAAGTCTTTCTTGGGGATCTATTTCATTTAAACCTGGAGAGAGCATTAGCCCACTGATAGTATTTTCTGGTGGACATTTGAGATAGAAAAATCTGCTTGAAAAAGTTGTCAACAAACTTGTGAACACAAAGGAGCCATAAACCTTATAGTTGACCCCTTCGTCTTTCTAATTAGGAAATGGAGTCATAACAAAAGGCACTGTCCACCCAAGTTCACAAGGCCAGATACTAGTAGAGTGAAGAGACCCAGGCTTTCCACATGAGCTGACTTCACTCTGTTGGACCTCGAAAGAGTCAACAAAGGCAAAAGTTCACAACAAGACTTAAGAACTGTCCTGGAAGATCCTGTTGCTGTGGGAAAATAGGAAGAGGTGAATAGACAAAGTGTCAGACACTGGTCTATGAGATCACAGGACAATAAAACCAGGATTAATAACCAGGAACAAATGGTTGTCACATTTCTGGAGGGCTTTGATGAGAGGCATGGTGGGACTTAGCAACCGGTTGTTGGGGACCGAGCAGCAATAGAAAAAGACAGAGCTGTGTTGGAATTATTACCCAATCTGAATCAGCAGTCCCATGGGAGCAGTGGCCACCAGCATAAAGAAATATAGGAGCAGAGTCCTTCATCAGCACTTGCGAACATTTAATGGCATTTGGAGCTAGAGGACGTGGAACAGCAGTGGCATCCAGACAGTGGAGATGCCTGGAGTCAGAAAGCCGACACTGTCATGGTTCTGGGTGGTCCATCTGTTTTGGAATAAGACCCCAGCCAGCAGCTGGAGTTACCAGAAACATAGAGCAGCTCTTAGAGGAAGAAGCTTGTAAGAGCTAGAACGGTCACAGCCATACACTGAGCACAGTAATGAAGACCAAAGTTCAGATAGCCATCTCTCAGCCAAGGGAGCTGGAATTCAGGGCAGATTCTGATCTCAGCAAGATGGTTGGCCTGAGAGTCCTGGGAACTGGACCACCCCATCTTAGAAGGAAGAAGACATGGAGGATTGAGATCGCCCCAGGCCAGCTGCTAGTAGTTCAGTCTCCCCCTCTTAGCATTCTTGTCCAGAATGGATGGCTGAAAGACTTCAGGCTGGAAGTCCATATTCATTCCTCCTAAGATGTGAGGAAACCGGGGTCTAACATAACCAAAGCCATCTAGACATTTTCATTTAGACCTTTCATTAGACACTGAAAGATCTTGCCTGTGCTTACTCTCAAGGCTTTATTACTATAAGGGTAGAGAGTCTGCCTATTTCCCATACATATATACCAACATGAGGTCAAGTACATAATCATTAGAAAAAACTCTCTGTGGAGAATTTAGTAAATATCCAGACCCCCTGTGTAATATTGTCTAGTTATTAAAGCATGTTTCTCTGACATCAAGACCTTTATAGGACTGAACACATCTGGCTGGTAACAGTAGCAGATGCCAAACCATGATTATAAAAGAAATGCTTAGGTTGAAGACATAACCAGTGGTGGAGTACTTGTCTAACCTGTGAAAGAGTCTGGATTCAATCCAGAGATAAAAGGAGAGGGAGAGAAAGGGAGGGAGAGAAGGACCAAGACCACAGTCAATTGAATTTTCAATTATCTAAAGTCACTCGGAAAGAGGTTCAGTGAGAAGTTCAGGTGTTTATTTTGGTAGCTCTGCACACTGCTGAAAGGACTGTTAAGCAACTGAAGATTGGAGAAAGCAGCCTAGAGTGAACAAAACAAAACCTAAAAATAATAAACAACGAGAAGAGTGGACTGATAAGTTATATTTGTACTGTATTTAGTGTAGGACTCCACAGCAATGGAAAAGAATAAGCTTCCACTCTGAGTCACAGGAAGAGGGAGAATTTTAAAGCTAAGAAGCTAGACACCAAAGAGTGCATGTGTCAAAAGGCCTGCATAAAAAGCTGAAAGGGGAAAAAGGGAACTCTGGTGACAGGCAGGTCAGAATGGCTCCTCTGGAGCTGCTGGTTGGAGTGGAGGTGTAAGGGCATCTTCTGCCTGATGACAACGCGTCCGCTTTCACCTCAGACGTCACTGCGGCACGGTGGCTCTTCAGAAAGCTCCGCAGAGATGTGGACATGAAGTGAGCATGCTGTACCTTCACTGAAGCATTTGGAAGGAAGCGCTCTAAGGCAGCCAGTCCTGCAGAGCAGGCTGGCGGAGAGGCCCATGGTGACACCTAAGCAACGGGCTTGTGAACCAAAGTATCTATAGATGGTTCCAGACTCTACCAATGTACAAAAGGCAAGCTGTTCTGGCTGTTCTGTGCCCAACTTCGTGACCCACGGAAACTGCAGGACATAATAATGGTTGCAAGGCGATTTGTTTTGCCACAAGACAGTCAGTTTTCAGTCCCACTGACAAGGTAAAGCACAAACGTTTCACTCTGCTGTTCCCGACTTTGGCCTGCTGTCTTCAAAAGCTTCTGCACATTTAATAATTGATAAACAGTGCCCCGCTGTGCTTTAGTTTCCTGACCTTGGTAGAGTGTCATGGTGGCTCTTTTATAGAACAAAACAGCAATCAAGTTCATCTTACCTTAGTCACTGATCATTGGTGTCGTTCTCTGTGGTCATCCATCCCTTCTTTCTGAAAACTGGAAGATTCTGTTTATCTTAGGAGGGCAGCACACATATTAGAGGTAAAATGTATAACAACACTTGGCACATGGTAGACAATGTGCAGCTAGTATTATTGCTACATGTGACACCCACCTGAGTTAGGACTAATGGATGACAGCCTCAAAGTTAAAACACAGAGAGATATTTATAGGGCAATGGCTGCTGTTAATAGAGTGGAGAAGGCTTACATAAATAACACATTTGCCTTTTCTGAACATAGATATCTTGGACTTCTTGGCTTTGCTCTCTGATTGGTCTCTTGTGTTTCTGATAAAGGTCTCTTATAGTACTATGTGTTACTTACATCCTTAGACACATCCTCCAACTCTTCTGAGAACTGAGCAGAACTTGCATGAGAAAATGTTTTCCAAACCACCAAGTATGGTCTACACCTAAGTGTTTGCTTTCTGATTTGAACACAGCCGTCCTCACAATCTTTTATATCAGATCTGGATTTCTTTCTCTAGACCTCTTTTTCTTGGTAAGAAAGAAAACTGAGAGCCTTCCAAGCCCAGCTTGTCTCAACAGGACTTCCACAACTCTACAAACAGAAGGGCCATGCTTGGTGGTCACTAAAAGGAGAAAATCGCTCTGATGAAATCTATAGACGAGTTATAAATTAACAGTTGGTTCTAGAGCAGCTCCTGGTTCCTGTTGGTTGAGCTAGCAGCCCACTCACCTGGGAAAGCTCTTGGATTCTCACTGTTTGTGTGGCTGGTGTGTGAGCCTATCCCTGAGTACTGCGAACTCTGGATTTGTGCTGCCCTGACATGGTCAAGCAACTGTGATCTTGACTTCTTTTCTCCAGGGTTTATGCTATTTGGGATCATCTTTGGAAAACTAAAGATTAGGAGAAATTAACTGAAGACATTTCCAAGCTTCAGCATACTTAACCTCTTGATGATAGAACATGCTTTTCGCCCAAACCTCTTTATGATAGTCACAGAATATGAGCAACTGCCTTTTATTCCAAGTATGGAGTCTTCTTAGAAGGCAATTCCTGAAAAAGGAAATTTACAAAAAGAAGTGTCATGTAGTTGCCGACACATGAGGCTCTTGTCCATCACCCTGGAACAACTATTTCTCCCCTTCCTCTTCCTAATACTGAGACCCTTTAATACAGCTCCTCATGTTGTGGTGACCCCCAACCATAAAATTATATTGCTATTTCATAACTGTACTTTTTCTACTGTTAAGAATAATAATGTAAATATCTGATATGCAGGATATCTATATGCAATCCTGTAAAGTGGTCATTTGACTCCCCCCCAAAGGGGTTGTGACCCACAGGTTGAGAACCATTGCTCAAGTGGATGGACCAATTTCCTTCTTTCCTTCTCCTTTTCTTTTTAAAGTTTTTTTAATACATTTTAATTAAAGTATAATAACTTCACTTTTTCTCTTCCTTTTCCTCTCTCCAGCCCCTCTCATGTCCCCAATTGATAGCCTCTTTTACTTTGATTATAATTGTTACACACACACACACACACACACACACACATACACACAACATGCAGACAAATATATAAATACAACCTGATAAGTCCACTTTGTTGTTTGTGTGTACATGTTTTCAGGGCTGACCCATTTGTTTAGGAGAACCAACCAGGGGGCCCAGGCCTGAGAAGCTAAGTCTTCCTTTCTTGGTGGATTGCTTGTGGTTATATCTAGGGGTGGTTTTATATAGGGATCCCTATATCTAGGGATCCATGAGATTTTCCTCCTTCAGTATTAGCACGTCTATTAGCATTGTTACTGTTCAGGTCTTGTTTCTCAGCCATTTCTAAAAAGAGTCCATCACAAAACAGTCTTCCTGGTATTTTAGCTCTTATACTCATTCCACTCTCTCTTCCATGAAGTTCTTTGAGCCACAGTTGTAGGACCTGACATGTAGTATATATATATATATGTGTGTGTGTGTTATGCACATATATATATATATATGTGCATATATACCATTCAGCTATAAAGAAAAGGAAATCATTAAATTTGCAGGTAAATAAAGAGACCTAGAAAATATAATATTGAGTGAGGTAACCCAGACCCAGAAAGACAAATGTCATATTCTCTCTCATCTGCAGTTCCTAGCTCTAGTCTTCAGACATGAGTATATATCATGGAGTAAATGCAGAAACAGGAAAATATAAAAGGATCCTGGGGTGGGGCGGCTTGAGAGAGGAATAGCAAGATACAGGTGATATGAAAGGAAAACAGAAAAATGGGGAGGGGTTCTCCCTGAGGAGGGGGAGGAAAGTCAATACAGAAGGAGAAGGGGGGACAAACTCACCAAGGCTGTTTGATAAAGCCTCGAGGAATCATACCATTTTATATTTACTGAAAATAATATGCATAATATACATGTGGATGCTCAAAGTTATGTATGTATTTGTGTGTGTGTTGTGTGTGTACAAAGTTATGTCACTTGGGATGACAATGCTCCTCGCAAGAAGCACAGACCAAGAAAAGCAAGTTACAAGAAATGTCCTTTTGAATAGTTGGTCAGATTAGTTCAAATGACTCACAAAACAATATAGACGATGGATGTAGCTCTTAGTTGCCTCCCAAGAATTGAAGATGAGTCCCTCTTGCTGAAAACACAGCACAATAAGACATGGGACTCCTGACTAGTCAGGTTGCCTCTAACTTGAAAGAGGTCTAGCTTCCATAGTACCAGAAAATACTATGCAGGCTTCCAAGGAAGGGAAGCACTTGACAGCCCTACCTAGCTTTATAGCGATGAGCCACAACAATGACCAGCAAGGCAAGATATCTACAAGGATGCAATGGTGGCACTTCTGTGTTGGTGGCAACCAACAGCTGTTCAAATGGGCTTGAGTCCCACGCAACAGAAGGACAATCATGCCTAGTACTAGAAATCCAGCCAAGTTCCCAAGGCTAGTGAGGTCATGGGTCTTAGGGGAGACTCTACTACAGCCGCTTTGCTAGACCAGTGTAATTTCTAACTACACTTTTAATCCGATCTTTACACCCACAGGTAAGGATACCACCACTCCTCATCAAAGAAGCTCCTCTTTATAACAGATGGGGGACCATCCCAGAAAATCACAGCTGGCTACATGGCAGAAATCAAGAGATTGTGTGGATCTAGCCAGCTCTGTTTCTCCTTTCTAGTCACACATACACCATCCTGTCTGAGATCTAGACATGTTACACATCTGTTCTCAATGTTGTCTTTGATTTACAAATGTCTGTTGTATGACAAGTGTGGAAATAGGTGATGCTGTCATTTGTTCTGATCTCTACATGTCTCAAAGATGGCTCCAAATGCTTACTCCTTAGGACTATCTAACTTAACCATCTATCTATCTTCATATTACTTAATTCCTTCCTGATGGATGTGAGTACACAAACACAGACACATGACACACACAGATACAACTCACATAATGTATGTACATTGTACATATGCATGTGTGTGTATGTATGTATATGGCTGTTGTTTGACTTCCTGATAAGATCTAAACTTCTTAAACTTTCAGATCTTTGTTTCCTGTTGATAATGTATGCTCAGAACCTAGAAATGACACACACTGTTGGCAAATTATAGGATGATTGAACCCAAAGCTTCTGACCTCGTCACTTACTTTCCACCATTTGCAAGGGACTTCACACGACTCCAGAACTGCTCGTGTGTACCATCTTTTCTTGTTACGGAGGAAAACCCAGAAAGCCAGTGTTCATCTAAGGCCGCAAAACTAGGCAGTGGCAGGGAGCCTGGGCCCTGGGCCTGCTGTGTCCTCTGTGCTTCCAATACCCCCCCCCCCGACACACACACACACACACACACACACACACACACACACACACACACACACACACACAAAGCCGTAATCTCATTTACTTGGGCATCAGGAAGGAAACAAGATTCCTTTTGACACGTTTGTCATTGGGATCCAGCCTCGGAACACCCAGTGCCCTCTGCTTCCAGCCTCACATGAGGATCAAGGTCAGATGTTTCCTTCACTCACGGGCATTTGTTTTCCAGGGAAGCCAGGAGCTAACTGCAACCCTGCTGTTCTAAGAGTGGAGCTGTTTCCAAAACTTCCAGCCCTCTCCCACTGCCCTGGAACTCTGTGGGCCACCGGAGGACAGGAGCATGGCAGAGAAAAGCCTGTGGTCTCCCTGATGAAGAAATATCCCAAACCATAAGGCCAGCTGTTAACAAGAATGACAGTCAACAAAGGAGGAATCACAGAAACAGATGCCCCCAGCTCTCTGCTGTGTGATTGGGAGGGGGTCGGGTGCCCGGGTACACAATTCACCCTTTGCTTTCCTGAGAAAACGGACAGAGTGAAGACGTAATAGGCACTGACAAGAGTGGAGATCTTCACATCCCCAATGTGCTAAAGACCCCAAAGATCCCTTGTGAAGAGAAGCCCCTCTACTAAGAGGAAGAGAGAAGGGGGTGGAGGATAAAAGAAGCTGCATGGCTGGGTGCTCCCCAGGCAAGCTGGTTTCTATTTAAACTATAAAAGAGGAGAAACATGGGTATGACAACAATGTCTGTTGTGACTGTTTTAATTAGAGAAAAATCAATAATATGTGTTATGGATGAAAGATGGTTTGGCCGTGTTTGCTCCCACCGTCTGTTGCTCGTAAACACGCATGCACAGAACTGTCAGTTCATCTTGTACAGGCTCCATGTCGTTCCTCAATAGGCCAGCTAGGGAGGAGCAGGGAGGGGGGAGAGCTCTCACTAGGGTGGGAGGGGATCTGAAGAACATGGAGTCTGGGAGAAGCCAAATGTCTGTCCTGCCACCCACTGGGAGCCCTCTTTTCATTTCTTTCTGCTTCCACTTTAAAGGGTAGCAGAAAGAGAAGGATGCCCGAGAATGAGGGGAGGACGTGCAGACAGAAGAAGAAAAGGGAACAGAAAATAACAGGACTGAGAAGAACAGGACCAATACGAACTCATAGACAGGGCAGCGACGCCAAGACACACAGCAGCCTGCTACTGCCTAGACATTTTGGAGCTGAAAGCAAGCAACTTTGGTCAAAAGAGACCAGTTGTCTATTCATGAAAAGTGAAATTACTGTTGATTCCTATTTCTGCTTTTGTAATTGTTCCTCCCTTTCCATATTTTCTACAGTGAGCACGTGTTACTTACGTTAAAGAAAAGGGTTCTGGGGAATATTAACCCTTCTTTCCAGGGCACCTCTCAGAATGTCTGTGCCTTTGTTGTCCATGCATGGGATGAGGATAATTATGCCAAGAGGCTGGGCCAGGAGGGGTACAAGTTCAAAGCTAGCCTAGGCTACAAAAGTGAGTTCAAGATTCACCTGGGAATTTTAATGAGGCCTTATCTCAAAATAAAAAGTAAAGAGAGGCCTGAGGACATATCTGAGCAGTAGAGAGCCTAGAAACCACGCATAAAGACCCTGGTTCAACTCCCAGCAAAAGCGCATGAACAGAGGGTGGGGGCATCATGCTGGGAAACAGAGCTAGTGGGAATCTGGGTCTGAATCACAGAAGCTCATCAAGAAAGCTGGTGGGAAGTTGAAAGACTCGCCCTTCCTGATTTAAAACAATACAGACGCTACTGTGGTTTTAATAAGTCTGGTAATGCGACAGACACATGGGCTAGACACACAGAGTCTATGTATGTATGGCCAACTGATGCTCAACAAGGTTGCCATTCGCTAAGGGAAATGATGGAATGTCCATCGAAGGTTGCTGGGGCAGTGACATCACCACATTCAACAGAAAGAAGTTGGAGTCTACCTTAGAGCATGGGAAGAAAAATAATTTTTAATAATTTATTTAATTTTATTTTATGTACATTGGTGTGAAGGTGTCAGATCCCCTGGAACAGGAGTTGCAGACAGTTGTGAGCTGCCATGTGGGTGCTGGGAATTGTACCTGGGTCCTCTGGAAGAGCAGTCAGTGCTCTTAACTGCTGAGCTATCTCTTCAGCCCTGGAAAAAAATTTTAATTCCAAGAGGATCGTAGATAAATGTAAGACCTAAACTTATAGCGGTGGTGGCACACGCCTTTAATCCCAGCACTCAGGAGGCAGAGGCAGGTGGATCTCTGTGAGTTCGAGGCCAGCCTAGTCTACAAAGTGAGTTCCAGGAAAGGCGCAAAGCTACACAAGGAAACCTTGTCTCGAAAAAACCAAAAAAAAAACAAAAACACTCTTGGGAAAAAACACATGAGTAATCCTCATGAATTTGGAATTGGCAATTTATTCTCAGCTATATCCTAAAAGTAGGAGCAAAAATATCCACATAGAACAGACTGAGTCAGAACTAAAATGTTTTGGCCATCACAGGAAATTATCAGAAAGGTGGAAATACAAACTGCAGCATGGAAGGAACTAATTTAAAATCACATGTATGGTAAGCGTCCAGGCTTCAGGATACATGGGAACCCTTACAACTCAACTACAAAACAGCAAAGAATCAGATCAATAACAGGACTTGAAAAGGTATTTCCCCCAAAATCATCCACACTGTACAATCAGCTCGGGAGAAGCTCATTAAGCATTTGGGAAATGAAAATCAAAACTCAGTGAGATGCAGTTTCACATGACTAGAATGATTTTTTTTTACCATGAAAAGTAACAAATGCTACCGAGGCTATAGAGAAATGGGAACGTCTATGCATTGATATTGGGAATATAAAATGGTTCAGTCACAAACCGTGGGAAAGTTTGGCTGCTCTTCAAAAAGTAAAACAGAGAACCATCACATGATGGTTCTGCTCGTCAATTCTGCTCGTGGAACTGGTAATAGGTGCTCAAACAAACATGTTCACAGATGTCCCTGGGAAGAACGTCCATTGATGGGTGAATGGATGGACCAACGATGGCACTTGCATGCAATGGAATTGGGTGAAGCCACTGAAGGGAGAGAAGCACTGCTTAATGCTACAGAGGCAGTCTCAGATGCAGTGGGGTATGACTCTGCTTCTACTAACCATCCAAGTCATTACAAAACAGGCGACTCCTTAGGAGCAGAGAGTGGGTTAATCTTCACACGGGCTGTGGAGAAGAAGTGTGATTAACAGCTCCAGGCTGTAAAGTTTTCCTCTAGAGTCATGAAAATGTTTTGGAATAAGATACGCATTGTGGTTGCACAATACTGAGACTATGTTATTTGTGTTTTAATCATTCACTTTAAAATTAGTAATTCCAGCAGTTGATGGTGGTGCATACCTATAATTCCAGTGCTCAGCAGGCTGATGCAGGAGGATCAGAACAGTACCAACCAAAACCAACCAACAGAGCAAAGAAAGAGTGGCCACCGGTCCTCAGCTAGCTCAGTGGTGGTGTGCTTAGCATGCATGAAGTCCTGGGTTTGATTCCTAGCACCACACAAAATAGTTCATGTTAGGCGAGTTTTGCTTCAATAAAAACCTAATTAATTTAGAATCAATTTGAAAAGTAATTAGAGAGAGACCTCAAACAAGTGGGGGGCAGAGAGAGAAAGGTAGCAGTCAATGGTAGAATAAGAAGGGGACAAGGACCCAGACCTCAGCTTGTATAGCGAGCAGTTTCTCTCTGGTCTTCCCTTCGTACCTCTCCAGGGCCAAGGGAAGTCCCCGCAGGACTTCCTCTCTGAGCCAGCATCCCCCATTTACATTAGCCTGCCCTTTGGGTATGAAAGCATAAATGGCGTCTTGAAAATGGGAGAGACACAGGGGTTCATTTTCTCCCAGTCATCCAAACCACTGGAGCCTGCAGGACGGAGAAAGAGCACCAAGGCTGCAGAAGAAGGAGCAGAGAGCTGGGTTTTTAGCATTGTGATCACAGTATTGGTGTTTTAAAACAATCCTTTTTTTGTTAAAGCAACACACACACACACACACACACACACACACACACACACACACACTAACAGTTTCTGTTAGTATAGACACCCCTCCCCCATCTCCCAGCCCGGTTGCTATAGAAATAGTTCTATTATAGAACTAGGAACTATAGACATAGTTCTGCTTGGTAACATGTGCCTTAAGCGATACCCGGGCATTTCTGGCTCCAGACCTTGAAGTTCACAACCATTTCCACAGCTGCCTCAGTGCCCAGCATGCTAAGGATGTCGGCTAGGCAGCCTTCCCACTGTTCAGAAAATTTCACTCCTGCAGCTTCTTGGCTGGTTTTGAGAAATCACTATATGAGGTGAGTGAACTCCTCTGTGTGTTGGTATTTAAACTGTGGTCAGACAGTTAAAAAAAGAAATGAAAAGACAGTTTAGTTCATAAACGACGGCCACGAGCAGTCGCCTTCTCCTTGTCCTCCCTGGTAGGATGCAACACAGATCTGCTACTACCCACAATAAAAACGGAGGGCTGAGGATTGTTATTTTAAGGCTGCTGTCCTGGGGAAAACAAAACACATTAAACGAGAAAGATGCTTAAAGACAACATGGTGACTTTGTTCCAAAAAAACATTTGGGTCCTTTCTCTGGGAAAGGGGGTTAAAAGGTTGTCAGGGCCTTCTCCGGGGCTCCGGCTGACAGTGAACATGTGTTTCCTCCCTTTTCCCGACTCGCCAGTAGCCAGAACACTGCTTGTTTTCTGCAGAGGTTGTCAAAAACAATTTCAGTCTGGAGACGATGAATGATAAAAGAGGTTTTCAAACAGTTTTTCGCTGTAGCATTCGCAGCCCTAGAGAGGAAGGATTGTATTACAATCTGGGTGCAAAGGGCTATGTTCCCCTGGAAGAACACAGAGCCTCCTCCAACCTGTTTGATGCTTCCCGGTGTCCCAGTGACCTGGAGGACACAGGGCAATAGACTCAATTAAGTGGATGCTCCAGAAAAGCAAGGCGGGGTGGGCACAGCCTGTTGAGGGGAACACCCCAAAGCCGCCCAGCAGCTCTTTTAATCCACTGGCCACATGTCTGGTTCTGTTTTAGAGTCACTTTCAGGGCCAAGAGCAGGACAGACTTCAGAGCTGGGTACAGCAGGAGCAGTGGCAGCCAAAGGCAATCAGTTTCTCAGTGGCCATTCTGCTGCGTGTAGATTCTGCCTTTTCCAGAGCAGCACAGGATGGTGGGATGCTGGCTCTGTGTCCTTCCCATCTGTTTATGGATATCCCAAGCCACCCTTGGGATTTATGCATAGAAAACTCAAAAGGTAAATGAGACAAGGTGACCACACCTATAATCCCAGTGCTTGGAAGGCTGAGATAAGAAATAAGATCAGAAGTTCAAAGTCATTCTCAGGTACATAGCAAGCTCGAGGCCAGCCCGGAATCCATGAGATTCTATCAAAAATAGAAAGCATGGCTGGAGATGGGTGGACAAGAGGAGAAAGGAAGGGAGAAGCCAGATGGTGGTGGAGGCCTTTAATCCCAGCCTTTAGGAGGCAGAGGCAGAGGCAGGTGGATCTCTGAGTTCAAGGACAGCCTGCCTGCACAGTTTCAGGACGGCCAGGGCTACACAGAAAAACTCTGTCTCAAAACAAAACAAAGAAGAGAAAGAAAGAAAGAAAGAAAGAAAGAAAGAAAGAAAGAAAGAAAGAAAGAAAGAAAGAAAGAAAGAAAGAAAGAAAGAAAAAGGGATATCGGGAGCGGTGGGGAAGGAGGGAAGGAAGGAAGAAAAGAAACCCCAACTGTTTTAGTGTTGCCTTTCCATACCATCACTTAAGTGTGCATAGAAAAATGAGGCTCACTGTTTTCTGACAGTCCCACTTTCTCAAGAGGGGAAAAGTAAAAAGCCACAGTCATTTCAACTCAGCGTGTGCTCCAGGGGCTCCTCCACTTCCTGTTTCATTATTTCATTGACTCCACTTCTGGGAAGCCTTGTAAGGTAAACTTAGAAGAGATGAGAACAGTGATGAACAAGGGGTGATCTGCATTTCAGGCATAAATTTATACCCGTCACTTTCCACATACCCAGGAAGATTCCTTGCAGGCTTACCTTGGCCAAAAGAAGAGCCTGGGAGCATGTATGCAATTTAGTTCACAAAACCAAAATTTGATTTCTCTGCAGCTTTTCAGGAACTCATCAGTGACATAAATCAAGACTCTGGGTACAGACTCTCTTAAGAAGACTGTGTTAGACTCCTAAGCTGGAAAAGAAACACCCAGACAAAAAGTTTCCCAGAACCTAAGGCTGGAAACACATTTCCACAGACGGTTTTTATTATTATCTTCTTAATGATATACATGGGTGGATTTAAATCTCTTCCCTCTGCTTCCACAGCCAGACTCCATAACATCTCCCAAGCAGTCACTTGTATTTCTTTCTTTATTATTTCTGACAATTCTTAAAATATTTTTAGCTCAGAGTGACAAACCTTTCTGCCACTGTAGGAAGATGGAGCTGATGGGTGACAACTGTGTCCAGTCACCCCAAGACCAAGGCAAAAGGAGAGCAACCCCAAAACCAAGGCAAGAGGAGAGTGACCCCAAGACCAAGGCAAGGAGAGACTTGAGTGCTGAACTGGCTTTTGCATCTGATTCTAATTTCTCTCCTAGCTATACAGTGTTATCACCACACAATTCATTTTCTGACTGTAATCAGAAAAGGAGTGTGGATAGGGAATGCCAGGCACTATCCAACAGGTGTAAGGGGTGAGTGGGGTCATGTTTCAAACAACGACCCCAGACCCAGTCCTTAGCTACACTGCTGTTTCCAGTGTTCACTGTCTAAACCAATGACATGTGTCACGGGCTGATGAATATGACAGCCACAGGGAAGGACAAACTTTCAACGACTAACGTCCTCTTTCAAGTCTGAGCCGATGATCCCACGCCAGCATATTTGGCCAGTGTCAGAGGGTTTTTGGCTAAGTGGGCTCAATCAACTGTTTCCGTCCTATTCTAGTTCATAATCCCTATTCAGCCTAAAGTGCGCTGCAGCCTAATGAATGTGGTAATGGAATCCTTGTGTGTGTTTTTCCACAGCAGGGCGCAGATTAGCATAAGTGTCACATTCTGTGGGCCTGCCCGCTCATTTCTCAGGCGTTGCATATGCCGGGGATTTCTCAACTGGATAATAAGAGGAATATGGTCTACACATGCAGAGCAGGCACTGTGTTTTCTGCAGGCAGTGTGGAATAAATCTCACCTGGAGGTAAGCTATGATAGATTAGCTTTGTACCTTTGCTTTAAAATGCAATATTTCACCCCAAGGATCCTGTAATCCGAGAAGAGAAGGATTGGATTGAATTTCACGCAGAGTTTCAAAACACACTGTCAACTTTGACCATGGGGTTGAGGAATTCTTCACCATTCTCCCAGCTTTTCACACTCACGAGGAGTTCAAAGCTCTGCTTGCCAACCAAGATTAGAAAGAACGAAGGTTTTGTTCTCAGAGATGCAAACAGGAGAGGTGGGGGGGCTGGAGAAATTCCCCCTGCTTCCCCTCCACTTGGAGAATCCTCACATAGATGCAAAACGGTGGGGCAAACTTACAGGCAGATTCGCCCACAGCACTTCTTGCTATGGTCCTTAGGAAAGCATGTCTTGACTACATACTAAGGATACCATTTAGAAGGTTCCACAAAATATGGCAATTAAGCATGCGCAGCACTTTGCATTTCCAGAGAACTATTGTTGACTTTCAGATTCCAAATTTTACAATAGCCAAGCTCTTTGGAATTAAACCTGTGTCCATCCCCAGGTCTGACACATATGCAAGATGGAATAATAGCTCTAGTTCATACTTTGAATCTCCCACTTTCTGCTCTGTTAGAGAAATTATATCTAAGACTGAAATAATAGTTAGAAATAAAATGTTTGCCAAGCATATGTGACCACTGAGCTGGTCAGTACCTTTTGCACTCAGACATTTCTCACTAATCATCCTAACTGGATGCTGAAACTGCACTGTAACCTGCAATGGAGTGTCAGGACTTGGTTTGAACTGGTCTAAGCAAGCCAGCCTCTCTCCTGCGGTGTTGGGACAGGGGAGGGGCACACCATGGGTAAAGCCTTGCAAAAGAAACGTACACAGGCAGCTCCTTGCCTCCTCGTGAACCTGTCTTGATGAGTCGGCTCACAGATGCCACGGAGCTGGCTAATTGACAGCTCCTCTGCAGAAGAGGACGACCATGCTGGAATTTCCCCAAGGCTGGGCTGTGGCCCCCACCCTGTCTCCAGCTCCTTTTCATGTCATCGCCCATGCCCTCCTACATGATAGAGGGACCCTGGGTGGCAGATGCATCTAAACTCCGAGGAAAGGGGCTGTTAAGTCGACCTTGGTAACTTAACTGAAACAGTATATGTGTAAATCCATTGCAAATCCCTGGCCTTTTACAACTCCTGTCCCAATGGAAATCAGATCACAGGTCTGTTTACAAGAGACCACGATCATTTGGATAAAGACCCATGACAGCATGGCCCAAGGATTATTGAAATTTTAGTAACCTAAGCTTTGAAAATATTCTAAAAGCAAAATAACAAGGGAGAGGTAATTGCCATGAGCTAATTACTTATGATAGTTCATATATATAAGTGGTGAACAATCTCTGTAAATGTCAGCTCATGGCACTTTGGCAATCACTTGTAATTTTTATTGTTTAAAGAAATGTCAACATTTCCATTTCCCCCAACTTCACTTAACCTTGGCTCAGCACACAACTGCTCGGGCCACCAGATGAGAGCACTTGGCGCTGGTGTCTCAGAACGCTTCATCCTTTTGAGGATGAGCAAGTCTTGGTCTCAATTTAGTTACAATAGTGGTGCTTTTAAAATTAAAAAGCATAGAGCGTGCACAGAATCGTTTGAAGGTTAGAATGAAAGGCCGTCCCCGTGTTCAAGACTTGCTAAAGGAGTGGATTGCCATTCACATTTCAGTGAAGCCTTCGGTAGACGTGGGGGGAAACATGTGAGAGATTTAGAAATCTGTTTTGTTGGTTTGTTTCTTTTTCTCGTCCTCCTGGCCACTGACAAATAACGACTGTGAAGAAGCAAGCCCCACAGAAGACAGCGTAACTAACTGCAGAAGGAGGCCAAGAAGACTGCTAATAAACGCTCCAGCTGGGAGGTGAGGTCCCAGGAAGCCCACTCTAGCAGCAGAGCGTTTCCTTGGCTCCCTTTCCTCCTCGGGCTTGTCTGCACTTCAGTGACAGTCAAGTAATTCCCTTCCCTCCATCTCCCCTGGGTGCACACTCCCTGGAGAGTGTATCTAAGCAGGAAATGTTCCAGTATGGAAGACGCTAAGAAAGATAGGCACCCACAGGCGAGACCGGCAAGCCCCTGCTCTGCGCAGGCGCAGGAGCTGAGCAAGGCTAAGGGAGGTCAGGAAGACTAGGGCTGTGGAGAGGGAGACAAAGTGTGGAGAGGAGCCCAGGAGCCTGGAATGGCACCCCTGCACTAGAGCCTCGTTCTGCAAGGCCACATGCAGGGCAGCTAGGGTAGAGGGGTAATGAAGCAGACTGGAGAGGACCACCACAAGAGGGCTATCGAGGCAGAATGGGGATGTATCTAGGGAGGTAAGGATCAAGGTCCTCGGAGCCCATTCACCTACTGACCTACCCTGTATCCTTGAGCTTCCAATGAGGTGAATTGCCTCATCGATGTCTTCGTTCCCGTTTACGAGTATTAAACCCTATAATCAAAATAACCCTCATCCTTAAACTCAACAGCATGTTTTGTATGGGGCTTCAAAGGGGGGAAACGTGAGCTTATAGAAGAAAGAAAGAGAAGAAGATGCAGGAAAGGCTGTCAGTAGATTGATGGGGAGTGGGGGAGAGAAACTTTGTACCAGCAAATTCTTACCTGCTGGCACTTCGACAGGGAAAATGTAAAAAGACAGCCTGAAAAAAAAAAAAAAAAAAAAAAAAAAAAAAAAAAAAAAACCAAAAAACCCAAAAGCATCAACATTTGCCTGATGGAATCAGACCAAAGCCAGAAATACATTGAAGAGCCAAGTGGTATTACATTGAAATATGTGGACTGTAAGATTAATTCAGGACCATGTTCAAGCTACTCTTTAGCATTGTGAATATAAAGTAATATTCCATAAAAACTTTACACTTTTTTTTAATGGAGTTTAGCTTCTGAAGGGTATTATGTCATACCTAATCCCTTTTGGTTTCAGTCTGGAAGCCTGACTGGGGTGGTGAGGGAATGAAGAAAGGACAGACACACAGACATGTATACAGAAGAGCTGGGTCAGGTGGGCTTTGTGCCCTCTGATGGGGTGGCACCAACTACTGTACAACCTGGAACCTTTGCACATTGATTATGAACAGCACAGACAGGGGACGGGGTGGGAGTTAGTCTTGGTAGTAGGTCTTTGTGGGTGCACAGGCTCAGGCTGTAGTCCTCTAGGAAGGGAAAGTGGCCGTTGCCAGTTTTTGCACACACAGCCAACATTCACACTCAGACCAGACAAAGGTTTTGCCAATTCTGAGCCAGACCCATCTGCAGAAGGATTTGCCACCCATGGGCTGAGGTCTTGGTTCTTGACAAGGCTGGCTCATGTCCAATGATAAACATTCATTCAATCAGGACTTCACTCACTCCCTACAATTTTATTCTCTGGAATGTTGATGATAAATCCTTTAACATCTCAATATCTTTACAAAATTGGATTCCTTTCCCCTTTAAGAGATCTGTATTGAGTCTAGCTCAGATGAGGCCAATTTTACTCAGGTGTGTAAGGCCCAGAGCTCAGGGAAAACCACCTAATGCCCTGATCTGGAACAAACACAGGGGAAACCCTCAGTAGAACATTAAGTCCATGAATGATCTTCTTCCACAGTTTCTGATGATAGAATGATGTAGAAAACAAAAAACTGCTATTTTGATAAAAGGACATAGGGATAAATGACTTCTACCAAGATTCTGCTATACCCATAGATCAGTGCCTTGCTCAGTCATCATCAGAGAAGCCTCCTCCTGCAATAGAGGAGAACAAATAGACGCGCAGCTGGACAATGTGCAGAGAGTGAGACACATTTAAGCAGTCCTAAACAGGGTGTCTCCATCACATTCCTCTCCTCAGGACTCAGGGAACTCTGCAGAGGAGGAGGTGGAGTGATTGTCATAGCCAATGGGGATGGAAGACACCAAGGAAACAAAACTTTCTAGACACACATGGACTCACAGAGACTGGGGCAGCATGTGCAGGGCCAGCACAGGCTAGACCAGCTCCCCGGGGTCCCGGAGAGGAGAAGCAGACACAGCCCCCACCCCAGCTCAGAAGCTATTTCCAGTTGATAACCTCTTGCAAACGAAAACTTATTTTTTTCCCAATAGAGTCTCATTGAATGCACTTAAGGGTAGACCCCATGCCCAGCTGCAGATGGCCAGCACAAAATGAACTAAACGGAGGTGTTTCTTTTTTGTTGTTGTTGTTTTTGTTTTGTTTTGTTTTTGTTTTGTCTTCAGTGCTTTTTCAGGCAATTTTTTTTAATCTTACAGATAATTTGTTTTTATATTATGGTGAGTCCAGTTTTGTTTTTATGGGTTTTCTGTGTGTGCAAATATGCATGTCTCAGTATCTGTGTGTATTTCTTGTGCATTTTTTGGCTCTTTTTCTTCTTTTTTTTAAATTTTATTATATTTTAGATGCCTGTATTCTAATGAGAGAGAGAAAGGAAAGGGTGTGGATTTGGGTGGCTTGGAAAGTGGGGAGGAGCTGGGAAGGGCTGGGGGAGGGGTTTGGCGGAGCTGGGGGAGGGAAAACCAAAATCAGAAAATACTGTACAAAAAAAAAATCCATTTTCAAATTTAAAAAAAAAGCTTCAAAAATTAACAGTAAAGACAAAGAAGACAAAACAAATAACAAGGCTGATTAGAATATAGGCAAGAAGGAACTCTTATATACTGCTGGTGGGAATATGATACTTGAAGAGACTTCAGCTACAATAGAAATCAGTACAGAGGTTCCTCAAAAGGCTGAAAACAGATCTACCATATGGGCCAGCTATAAAACTCCTGGACACTTACCCAAAGGACTCCAAATCAATACATAACAGACATACTCGCACCTAAGTGTTTTCTGTAGCAGCGTGCATAATAGCTAAATTGTGGAGCCACCCTGAGTCTCCAACAACAGAGAACTGGATAAACAAGGTCACATATATACAAACATACACACACACACACACATACACACACACACACACACACACACACACACACACTCTGACATTTTATTTGTGGAAAAATGTATGTAACTGCAGAAAATCTTATTAGGCAAATTAAGACAATTGCAGAAAGACAGATATCGTATGTTTTCCCTCGCTTGTAATTTTCATATTTTTTATAGATATAAAAATATGTATGTATTTATGACACAAAGGGGGAAGTGAAACTGTCTCAGGGACTAAGAGGAGGAGGACAGTGTGGCGGGGATGTGCTCAATGTGCAATGTGTACTTGTACATGTATTTATGTAACAAAACACCATGTGCAATGAATATATATGATGAAAATGTTTTTTTTAAGGCCAAAAAAAATGACATGCTAATGAGGGAACAGAAAAAGGGAACTGTCCTGGGCTAGAGCACTTGTTCTCTCCAAGCACCAGGTTTGATTCCCAGCACCCACAGGGAGCCTCACCACTTCCTCAGGCACCAAGCATGCATCTGATGCACAGACATGCAGGCAGGCAAAGCACTCATAGGAGTCAAATAAATCAAAAGAAAAAACAAAGAAAAAGAAAAGGGGAACTCTCATACGCTGCTGGCAGGAATGTAAGTCAACACACCCATTCTGTAAAATAGAGTGAAGGTTTCTCACAAAAGAAAAAATAGAAACACAAAATGACTCAGCAGTAAGTACCACTGCTAGGTGGTGTGTATTTTAAGAAATGAAAATTAATATATTGAAAAACATCTGCACACCTATTTGTAGCACTGTTCACAAAGCTAAGATATGGGGTCAACCTAGGTTTCCAATGACAGATGAATGGAGTATGTGTTCATAAACAGAATGGAATATTTTCACCCATGTAAGAAAATCCTGTCATTTTCAGCAATGTGGCTGAGTCAGGGAACGTGTTACGTCACATAGGCCAACTGCAGAGAAACAGATACTGTGTGTCCTCACTCATACGGGAGGCAAATAAACTGATCTAGACAGAGAGAGCTTTGGCATAGTAGGAACTGAGAGGGGAGAGAAGGAATGGGTAATGGGCACAAAACTACGGCTAAATAGGAAGAAAGGGTTCCAGAATTCTACAGCAGGGTAGATCGGCTATTAGTCTTTATTTTTATTGTATTTTAAAACAGTGACTATAAAGGATTTCGAGCGTTCCCCTCTCAAGAAAAGACAAATATTTGAGATGATGTATATGCCGATGATGTAGAGAACAGGGAAGTCTCATACATTGTTGGTAGGGTTGTAAGTTAGCACACCCATTCTGGAAAATAGAGCAGAGATTCCTAAAAAAAAAAAAAAAAAGAACAAGAACTACCAAATGATCCAGCATTTGATTTAGTCATTACACATATATACAAGTACTATCAAAATACCATACTATATCTCATAAATAAGTACAATTAATATATATTAACTTTCAAAACAATATTTGCTGTCTGAGTATGGAAACAGTAGGTAGAATGTTGGTTTCAGAGGACAAGAAGCTGGTCCAGCACAGAGGTCAGGTGGAGGATGATGAGTTTACCTTCCAAGGATGAGCAGGGCACGGAGGACAGGAAGCACCACACAGGCAATACCACCTCCTCACCACCTCGGGTCAGGTTGAAGTAGATTAGAATTTCTAATTTATTTATTTTTATTTTATGTGCATTGGTGTTTTGCCATGGGTGTCCAATCCCCCAGAACTGGACTTGTGAGCTGCCATGTGGGTGCTGGGAATTGAACCCGGGGCCTCTAGAAGAGCAGTCAGTGCTCTTAACCACTGAGCCATCTCTCCAGCCCAGAAAGTCACTTCTTAATCCTAACTTTCCTACTCACTCCGCTGGGTGCTGCACGTAGCAGGTCTCTGGTGGAAAGGGTACCACCCATGACTTTCTGCTGGTAACTGAATACCTCAGATTTGGATGTCCCATGTCCTACTTTCTGTGTTCTGGAGCGGGGCCATAAGCAGTCCCTTCAGCTCCAGGGGAAACTCCCTTTGAAGTCTGAAGAGCCTTCATTAGTCTTCATCAAAACACAAAGGAGGCCTCAAGGAAAAGCACCCTGCTTGCTAACACCGATGGTGACCTCTGCCTATTGCAGGAAAAACCGTAAGACATGAGCTACTAAGAACTAACTAACTAACTAACTAGCTAACTAACTGAACGGAGGACAAAGTAGGACCCGTCAGTTTTCCCCACTTCTCCTGTGTCTGGGACGCACACCGGATGGAAGTGTGGAGGAAGGAAGAAGGGTTAGTTTGGTTCACAGCTCCAGAGGGAAGGGGAGGCGTGGCCAAGGCCGTGGAGATCAGAGCCTGCATAGGCCAACGCTAACCCTGACTCTAACCCTGACCTTCTTCTTGAACCAGGAAGCTGAGGTGCTGACTGGAGCCAGGGCAGATAGAAATTTCGAAGACCCCATTGGCTTGCTTTTCTCCGGCAGCTCTTACTTACCTCTAATACACTTCTACAGCAGTGGTTCTCAACCTTCCTCATGCTGTGGTGACCCCCAACCATAAAATTATTTCTGTTGCTACTTTGGCTACTGTTATGCTACAATATTATCATAATGCAAACATTTTTTGGAGCTAGAGGGTTGCTAAAGGGGTCGCGACCCACAGGTTGAGAAAGCACCGTCCTGCGGCCTTCAAAACTGTGCTGCAAGCTTGGAGACAAGTGCTAAATACAAACCTGTGGGGCATTTCATATCCAGGCCATAACGCTCTCCCGTGAAGCAGCAGGAGCTCCTGCTTCACTCACTGTGGCCCCCCTCTCCACAGCAGCTGACTGGAGCTGGAGCTGTGAAAGATACATTCTTTGCTTTACGAACACACTCACCTAGACTTGTCCCTAACACACACACACCCTTTTACCCAGTCTCATGAAAGACTCCTTTTGTTTCCTTTGCATGACACTGTCAGGTTATTGACAAAAAAATAACGTTTGCTTCGAGAACGTCTTGGTTTATGTTCCATTTAAAACGAGATACCCCAGTTTGGCGGCTGGCCCGATCCACCAAATGGTTGCCGCTTCTTGGCTGGACTCCTCCCAGGGGAGGAAACTGCTGTCAGGGGAAGGGAAGGGCACCGTGAGTCACTCTCTGAATGGCTTCCCTTTGAAGCCAGCTCTGTCACCCCCAAGATGTACCTTCCAGTCTGAAAGAACAGCAACCTAACTGTGGAGCACACTAAGCGACAGCCTGGCCCTCCCTGCTCAGCACACTTGATTGCACTTAGTTATTCAGGCTTAATTGTGTTGGGGGGTACAATTTGGAAGGAAAAATATAAAGGACAAGGCATGCCCATTGCCATCTGTTTTAGCAAGAAATTCTTTCAGCCTGATGCAATCAATTACGACAACTTGGGTTGTACTTCTTTTAAATCGTGGGCACCAGTAAGAACTCTGACCATAATTTTCAACCTCGTCTGACTTTCTCTTTACACACATACAAGGAAGCCTTATCATAACTAATATGAAGGGCCCCAGCTAGGTGCCAGACAGGGCTCGCCATCACACTTCCTCTACAAAGCCTGTCAGAGCCACAGCGACACCACCAGCTCAGAATCCTCCAGATTCTTCCCTACAGTCTCTCTCCCCATCACAGGCTTCTTGAAGACACGCTTTGAATCCTGTGGGCTCAGGCCATGCAACTCTCCTGTTGAACCAATCCTTTCATGAGATCATCTTAACAGGAACCAATGAGGTGACTCCATCCCCACAGTTCAAGACATATCTCACGAAACAGCTTATCCCTGCTGAGTAGAATGAGTACCCCCAAGAACTTGAGGTGAAATCCCCCCCCCACTTTTCTGTTCTCCATCATGTACCAAAATTACCATGAAGAACGCTCTAAGAATCCATTCCCTTGGAAGTCCATTCTCAGGACTTGACCCTCTTTCTTTTCACTTCCTTCTTTAAGTTAGTCTGAGTACCTTGACTTTTTTCATTGTAATTATTCTCTAGTCATTCCACAGCATTAAGTAAGATGACCTATATTAAAATGCTGTGTAATCTGTATTTTCTAGCAGCATATGACTTTTGCCTACTCAAGGTGCATGCCTTCTGATTCCTGTTTCTCCGTGAGTCAGGTTACAGTAAACAGGTCCATATTAACTGATTGTATCACCGATTGCAGAGCCAAGCCTACTGATGGCCCAAGGACCTGGGTAGCTCACCTGGAGGCAGCGGCAATGAGGTTAGAATGTAATTTCTGCAGTTAGTCAGCCTGAATAAAAATTCTGGCCAGGAAGTGGTGGCACACGCCTTTAAGCTCAGCACTCAGGAGGCAGAGGCAGGTGGATCTCTGTGAGTTCAGTGCCAGCCTCATCTACCAGGGGAGTTCAGGATAGCCAGAGAGCTGTTACACAGAGAAACCCTGGCTTAGAAAAAAAATTTCTGGACCTTCCTTCTCCTACTTGTGAATTCAGGCCAATTATTTAACATTGCTAAGCCTCAGTTTTCTGATTTATAAATTAGAAAAGCATATCTACTTCATGGGACATTATAAAGATTTAGTGAAAAAGCAACTGTCAACATAGGAAATTTTTGAGGCACAGATGAACTAACCTGTGTTATCACAGGGTCCCAATATTGAGAGGAGAAAGTGAGTGTGAGGTCCCACCTTTACCCAAGAAGCTATTTGCAGTTGATGCCAGCTAGGAAAGGAAAAAATCAGTGTTCTCCAGTGGAATATTACTAAGGATATCAACCATACTCCAGAGAGGCCCCATGCTCAGGAGTAGATGGTCAACACAAAACGCACTCCATGCTATTTGTTTTTTGGCTTTTTTTTTTTTTTTTGGTCTCATTGGGTTTTGGTTTTGATTTTCATGTTCATGATTTTTGCATTTTTTTAAGTGAGCCTAAGTTAGGTGGGTAGGGAGGTGGGGAGAATCTGGGAGGAGTTGGGGGAGGTGAGAAACATAATTAAATTTATGAATATAATTTAATAAAACAACAACATTTAAAAAATAATAGCAGGTGTAATCAATAGAAGACCTGGTACACCATGGTGGGCACTCAAGTGAAATCATGATTCCTACTGTTATCAGAAACAAACATCACAGTTGTCAGCTTGCCCTCATGCTCATTCTTGGTATTTTCATCTCACCAGCCACTGCACCCAGAAAGCAAAGGCCATTCCATATGAGTGTGTACCTCTGAAAAGAGTGGGGAGCAAACTTCTCTGCAAGCACTGTGGAGGTAAGCCTCACTACTACCTACTCTTTCAATCACGTGTCAAGACTCTGTCCTGACCCCGGCAGATGATCCATGGGTAGATGGATCATGTGTTTTAAATCACAAAAAAGGCCAGAATGCTGTGTGTTAAAATGTTAACAGTGGGTATCCCGAGAGATGGTATTAAGGGAAAGCCTAATTAGGTTCTACACCTCAAGCAACAGACCCCTTCCCAGCTTAACTTAAGCAGAAAAAGGAATGTGCTGAGTAGATCCCAGAGGATGTGCCTGGAGAATAAAGTGGGAGATGGGCAGCTACAAGGCACACTGCTATGTAGGCAAGACCATAGCCAAAATCACACCACAGGACCCAAAGGGAGAAACCCTGCTACCCCTGCAGCCTGACACTGCTCTCTGTGGCTGGCCAGGGCATTGCCAGCCCTAGGCAGACATTGCATGCCTTTGGTTATGGGCATTGGAGAATGAAGGTGTCTGGTCCCACCACCAAGATGAAGTCCTTACTGTCGGCTTCTTGGATCACTCAGTGCATGTTCAAACACCTGACCAGTGTGGAATGCCTGCTGGCAACGACTGCACACCACACCCTCCCTCGATTCCTGGAAACTCTCACACTGTGGGGAACACCCTCAAGTGTGGGAGCTTCAAAAACTGAACAGACCAAAAAATGACAAGTGTTTCCACAACTGAAGTAAATTTTTTAGCCTCTTGTATGGTCTTTTATCTATAAATTGTATATATACATACATGAACATACACATGTTATTCTGTGATCACATAAAATAACAGACGTCTATTGTTTTAAATTACAATCTATTTTAAGGTATTTTTAAGCTCATAATCATCATTCAAAACCCACCGAGTCTGTAAAGAGTAAAACAGAAACAGGCAGAGAAGCTGCTGAGCCCAGGGAGCACGGGACATATGTATATTTGGATTTTAAGATGTAGCGAGAAAGAAATGATCAAGAGACAAATTGGAAAGCTATGTTTGACACCTTTTTCCTTCCCCTGAGCTGAGAGCAGGGGGTATCTAATTGCTCCTGCTTCCTCCAATAGTAATCTCATAAATAGCACAAAGGCCTAGTGTGGCTCTCCTCCCTCGGTATCAGATAACTGTCTCCACTGTGTGTGCAGCCCATGCATTCATTTTAGTGCCAGGCTGGCTTTTTATGTCTTTGAAAGGAGCCTTGGACAAATCCACTTTGAGCTTTGCAGTGAGCTTGGCTTTGCAGCCAAAATAAATGAGCGAAGTCTAGAACTTTGTTTTCAGAGTTTGTCAAGTTCTTTCCAGCGAAATATTTCCTCCCGTTCCAGATGTTGTGGTTTTCATGACTTCAGCTCCTAGTGGCCTACCATGTGAAAATGCCTCATTTGGGAGATTTCATGGGGATGCAGAGGGGCGGGCACAGCTCATCTGCACGCAGATGGCCTCAAGGGGTGATTTCGATAAGGGCTGCTTTGACTCTTTAAGATGAATCATTAAGTAGAACACATTAACTTTTCTTTCTTTTTTTTTCTCCCCTTTTGATAATGGCACTTATGTAAATTCGATTTATTTTATGTTCTGCATGGACAGAGTGAGGTGAAAAGTAGGAAATTATTGTTTCAATCAAAATATTCAGATTATTGGGAAAATGTTCATTTGAAACTTCAGCTATCTGGGGAGTTGTTTTAATTTTCTGTTTCTCTGTGTTAGTCAAACAGTCAAAATCATAAACACAGACATGAGACTACAATCAGGCCAGCCACCCAGAGTGACACACCTAAGCCCTGGGAGATGGGTAGAGAATGAACGCACAAGTTTACTAATACAACCAGATACAACCGCTGTATTCCTATGTCAATATTGTCAGCTGACGAGTTTGCAAGATCACTGTTTCCACTGCACGCCCTTGAAAGAGTCAGAGGTCCTGGAACACACACAAATTTAACTTGAGAAGAAGGAATTCACTGAAAGAGGATTGTTGAATTGGTTCAAGGAGCACTTTTTTTTTCAAAGTCTGACTTTTTGTAGTTTAATATTTCATAGCTTTTAAATGTAATTTACAGTGCATGTATTTTATAAGTGCATATTTATGGCCTGGAAAGACTCAGTGATGGAAGACTGTTGCTACCGAGCCTGATGACCTGAGTTCAATCCTAGTGACGTGCATGGTGGAAGGAGAGAACTGACTCCAGCAAGTTGCCCCCTGACACACACACACTCACAAACTAGCAATAAAGTAAACCATTCACAGTGTGCATCTGTGTACATGTCTGCTTTGACCCTGAAGATCTCATAATGAATGGTCCCCGTGTGTGTGACGGGGGTGAACTCCTCTCTGCCCATTCTCATCATCACACTGAAAAGGCAGTGTTCTTCCAGGAGTTTCTGGCAGATCACCTGCAGGCCTTTTAGGAGGTGTTGTCCCTGCTCATTCTGATATCTTAATAAATACAGAAATAAGTGCTCCCCACCAAAGCGTCTACTGAGAGCATTTAACGTGGTATAAAACAAGTCCATTTTCACAGACTTTAAATGGCCTGCTCAGTCCGGACCCTTTCCCTAACCGATGCACCCGACTTCTCTTTCTCACCAGGCTTTAGTCTCAGGACTCATTCTCTTCATTTCTAGATGACTCAGTTTCCCTTCTGTCCTTGGAAGAGTGTGGACAGGAACAGATAGACAGCTGAGAAACATTTGAGCTAACTCATGGAAGGATTCTCAAGTGCTTAGAAGATGAACAGACACTGGGTAGGGATGTGCTGTATAGTAGTGCTGGGCACTCTGAATTAAATGGGAGAGGTCTGGGTCTTCAGGAAAAAATCGACTAGCCCAGGGAAGCAGAAGGAGCCTCGCTTCATTTACATCTGTCCTCTGCCCTCAACACATTTCCGTAAATGCCAGTCAACACCCAATTATCCACATGAGGATTACCCATGTCAGAATTGTCTCCTACTAATTTTTAATCCCCAAATGAATTTCTCCTGTTGCCCAGGGTGTCCTTTCCTGCCAGCCATGAGTATCTGTTTAGAAAGTCAAGCTAATATTGACAATAATATGCATAGGTTCTAATTAAAGGAGTCTGTTGCCAAAGGAGGGAAAAGAAAAAGGAACACATGATACCTCCCGAGGCCAAACAGCAGTGATTTGGGGATTATCTGCTGCCGGGGACTCGGCACCGCCACTCCTTGCCACCGGCACGTACGACCGAGAACTGGCTGCCTAACATGTTTTTCAATAACTGCTTCAGGAGCGACGCTGTTGATCAGCAAAGGACTGTTGTCCTAGCACATGTCTAACTTGGTAATTATGGTGTTTTCTTACAACACGCTCTACAGCTGCTATTCTATGGTTCATTTGCCTCTAAAACTTAGGAAATAATTGCTTTCGGTGAGGAGTTTATGAGGGAAAAAAAACTAACAATTCCAGTCCAAGCTATTAGACACTGTATGTTTCCAGACAAAAATCAAATCATGACCCAAAGGGGAATTTAGATCTTCTGAAACTGTACCCAGCTACCTTTTTATGAACACATTACTTAACTAATGGAACCAGAACCTTCAATGCCAAATTACCTCAACCACCAACAAAGCAACATTCTGGTGAAAACTCAGAAATTGTCAGCATCGTGTCAGCTGAGAAGCTTCTGATTTGCATCCTTAAATTTTCTGGGTGCTAGAAAAATGAACTGTGCTGCTAACAGAGGGAACCTTGGGTGCTGACACATGAGAAGCCCAGTTGATCCACCAGCGAAGACAGTATGCACCATGCAGAAATGCCAGGCCTTCCCAACTAAACAAGAGAGGTTTGGGGCCTCGTGAAAAGACCAAACAGCCAAGGGCAACCAGAAGGTGCCAGACTTATTTTATATCTCTTGTGCAATCTTTAGAACCCACGCAAGGTTCATATTCTGTTCTGTAGTGCTTATCTTAACTTAAAATTGCTTTTTGCCTCTTAAAATCTTGAGTTAAATGGATGCCCTGAGGTGATGAGCAGCATCCATACCACAGTTCTCTATACCACCTGGTGCCCAACCTCATATACCACCTAAGGGTCTGAGGACAAGCAGTCATAAAGCAGAGCTCTTAAAACACCCTCTTCCAATGATGTAGCTTCAGGTATCAATTGGGGAGGCTGGGGAGACATCACCAGTCCTCAAGATGCACATAGGCACAATGCCAGTATCATGATTTCCTGGCTTTAGCTGTTGCCCCTTTTCCTAAAGACTGCCTGGGGAACGTGGGAGTCCTGCATGCAGCTGCACCTGGTCTAAAGTTTATGCACGAACCTTGAGCTCTTCTTGTCTTTTCCCAGCCCACATTCTCCTTTTTCTTCATCTAGCTGACAACCAGCTCCGATGATCACGAAGCTGAATTGAGGTTTCCACACCCAAATTATGGCCAGGGAACTTTCCTATTATAGCCATAGGATTCCTTCCATTTCCCCAAATCCTACCTACAGAAGTAGTTTTAAAAATTTAAAGACTTTAAGGTCACCTCATAAACATTTTTGAATTTTTTACACACTTTGTTTGGCATGAAGACTATTGAAGCCCTTTTTTTTCTAATCACATCCTTAAAAAAATAAAATAAAATGACTAGACTGATGACCCAAATTGGCATCTCCAGACAGATGTCTCCTAGAGACAGGCCCAGCCCGAGTTCCACTCCTCAGCAGAATCACTGTTGCAGATGATGGCTGTGTCTCCTTTACATCGAAAACCTAGGAGACCTGCTTCTTCTGCTGCATCAGCAAGGGCTGCTGACTAAAAGCTCTATCTAGACTCTTTCTACCCAGCAGAAGGGACACAGGATTCTGTGACACAACCAACCTATACACAGTAGATACACAATGAATACTGATGAACAGAATGAACACATACATTTTTGTGCATATGTATACATACTTACCAAGGACGATGATAAGATGTGAAGATGTAGGAGTTAAAGCTGCTTTAAAAGCTTAACTGGCCAGATGATGTTGGCACCAGCTTTTAATCCCAGCACTCGGAAGGCAGAGGCAGGCAGATCTCTGAGTTTGAGGCCAGCCTGGTCTACAAAGTGAGTTCCAGGACAGCCAGGGCTACCCAGAGAAATCCTGTTAAAAACAAACAGCAACAAAAAAAAGCTTTAACTAGCAACTAATCTGCCAACTTAATTGAACACTTACTACTCTCCATGGAGTACCTCTTATGCTTTTAGGACCTACAGTGGCCCCAGAAAACAGAAGCTGGGTAAAATGTGACTTCTAGCTGTGGACAGAAAACTATGCATTTGAAGCAAATATGATCTGTATAACCCGTGATACCACAAAGGGCTAAGTCTAAGCACAAGTTCTGAACTTCAGAAACGGAGCTGGGAAGTACAGTGCTTCGTGGTTCTTGTAAAAAATTGAATGGAAATAAGACAAGACCAACAAGGAGGGGAGAACAGTGTTCCCAAAGAGAAACTGTGGGGACAGTAGAGCTCAAAATGCAGACGGAAACATGGGTGTGGCCATGGCGTGTGGGAGGGGCTGGCACTACCAAAGGGACCAGCTTAACAAGTCCTCTCCTGCTCTCGGTCACCTTCACCGTATCCCAAGATGAACCGACCAGCCGGCTTTGAGGACATTTGCAAAAATATCCATAACAAGTAGATATATAATAATTGGGTTTTTTTAAGGTATAAAAATCTAAAATGTACCTGGAAAGAGGAATCATTAACTGCGGACACTCCAATTCCTTGGCTGACAGCAGGAATTATTTTGACACTTTAAAGTGTACAATACATCAGCTTGAAAAATCATGCAGCAGTGGGTCAAAGGATTCCATGCTTACTCGAATATTAAGCACCAAGAAGTAGTTTTTCTCTCAAAATTAAGTCAATAAAATTTCAAACACAAAAAATAAGGCAGAGAGAATGAATGCTGATTCACCATCAAATCAAGTAGAACCACCCAGACAGACTGTGGCGTTCTTGGTATGCATACAACCACAGCCGTCTGTTCTTCCTTGGAAGTGTACAACACGAAGACTAGCTGAATGAATGGCTTCCTTCTTGGATGCTGTGTGCCCAGCTGCGTGTCCCTTCTTGCATGCATTTTTCCATGTCCCATTTACCTGAACTATAACTGGATATTAGAAGCAATTACTCTTCCAAAATTTTTTTTTTGGTCTTGAAACATTGTGTGTCTTTCCCAGCCACTTCCCCTTTCAGTCAGTTATCCGGACTTCCACTCAATTATTTAATCTTTGAACAAAACCCCCAACCAGAACCCCAATTGGGTGGCTCTTTGACACACAGACAGCTGAGCTGAACTAGTCCCAGTATCTGAGTTTGGAGACAGACTTCAGTGGCTTAGACAATGGAGAAGTTTTGCTCTCATGTTCCAGCATGAGCATCCCAGGGCTGATTGTCATCAGCATAGGGTACCAGAGTACCCTCTGATGGAGCACTGTCATCCTTTCTTTCACTGGGACTTGGAGGCCGAGTCCTGGGTAACATGATGGGATGAGGGGAGTAGAAGATGGTGGTGTATGTTTAAGGACTATTTTGAAGTATAAGCTTTAGGCTGTTTTCATCTATCTACCCACCTTACAGTCAATAGAGATGTAGGGGAAGAAGCTAAGCTATGCCCCTTCTCCCCTGATATGATTGAGAAGTGATTCATATCAAATCTGCTCATATCTAATTTGTCAGGGTGTCTCATCTAGCTGCAAGAGACTCTGGAAAATATGGGGCTTAGCTAGATAGTCTTATATTTCTTATACTTCTAACCACCATAAATGGAAATATAAAAGAGAATAACTTTCACAGAAGCCATGGAGAGAGTCATAAGATAAAATAAAATGAAGAAAATCAATAAGCCAACATTTTAAAATAGTATTAAAAATATGAGCAATATGTTCAATATATCACGGTCTTTTTTCTGAAGTAAACATGAGGCTGACATTCAGGGAGCTCTAGAGTCTTGAAAGAGGTCTTCTGGCTCACATGGCTGAGGGTAAAGAGACCAACTAGTGGAGAGAGACTTCCTATGAAGGGCATGGCTGATGGGTTTAGGGAATCTGAGATCTAGATTACTTATTCTATTACTTAGCTTATTCATGAGTCTGGTATCTAAGTGCTTTATTCTTTGGTTTTTAATTCCTTTGCATCATTTTTTCAGCTTGTCATTCACATTTAGGAAATGAAGGGTTGGGAAATATAATATTGGTTAAGTGAAAGGGGCAAATAATTATTACTGGGGCAGATAAGAACAGGGACAAGCCTAAGGTGTTGGCTCAGAAGAAGTGACCGCAGCAAGGGCCAGAAGAATGGAATGCTCTTTGGAATTTTAGGAGAGACTTATTTCAAATTATGTAGGATGGAAGACCAGGTTTATTACTTGTTAAAAATGGACAGAGTGGCTTGAGAGATGGCTCTGTGGCTGTCTTAGTTAGAGTTTCTATTGCTGTGAAGAAACACCTTGACCAAAAGACAAGTTGGGGAGGAAAGGGCTCACACTTCAGCATCACTCTTCATCACTGAATGAAGTCAGGACAGGAACTTAAACACACAGGATCTCAGAGGCAGGAGCTGATGCAGAAGCCATGGAGGGGAGCTGCTTACTGGCTTGCTTCCGCCTGGCTTGCTCAGCCGACCTTCTAATAGAACCCAGGACCAGCAGCCCAAGGATGGCACCACCCACCATGGCTTGGTCCCTCCCCCATTGATCACTAAATGAGAAAATGGCTTACAGCTGGATCTCAAAGAGTCATTTCTTCATCTGAGGCTCCTTCCTCTGATGACTCCAGCTTGTGTCAAGTTGACACACAAAACCACCCAACACAGTGGCTTAGAGTATGTACGCACGCAGAGTTTGGCTCTTAGCACCCCAATTGGGTGGCTCATGATTGCTTGTATTTCCAACTGCAAGGGATCAATCAGACACCCTGTTTTGGCCTCTGAAAGAACCTATACTCATGTGTACACAAGCACACATACATATGCATAATTAGTTTGATAGAATATCAAGGAACAGTCGTACTCCACAAAATAAAGGGAGAAAATGCATCTGTGTGCTTATAAAAATTTGCATACTCAGCATGCCTGGAAAGCAGAGCTGGGGGCTTTCTCTTTTCCTCAGCACCCTGTACTCTAAAGGTTTTGTGCTTTATTAGGAGCTGCAGCTGACCTAAAGCCACTGAAGTTCCTTCTCTGTGGGATTTCTTCCATGTGTACCAGGTGCCAAGATGTTCCTCGCGGTCCTCCTTCAGAAGGAGACGTTACCTCCAGCAATGAGTGATTGCTGCCTCACTGGGACACTGTCTTTCTCTCAGCCAGGAACCATTGTATGGTTGGCACAGAAGTGCAAAAACATCAGGCCCGGCTGTAGAGTTGATCATGGGACCAGAGTTAAAGCAGGTCCCTAGCAGATTCCCTGTCCTTGCTGATCTTGATGCCTCCAGCTGCCCAGCTTTTCTCTCATCCTCTGGGCACTTGTCCACTAGAATCACACACCCAAGAATCCTACCTCAAGTTCTGCTTCTGGCAACCCCTGTTACACAGCATGGGAGGAACAGATTCTGGGTAGGTTCTGAAGGGGACAAGAGAGGGGGGAGGGATGTGGGAAAGTCAGATAGAAGTAGCTATAGTTTGTGAGCAGGGCTCTTCCGCAGAGGACCTGTGATGTCAGCAGCAACAGAAGCATCATGTCAGCAAAGCTGTGTCCTCCCTGACCCAGCCTCCACGGGACACACCCTGCCTCCTGCCTGGCTGTGCTGTGCGCTTAGCTTCCAGCAGAACCAGAGTTTTTCTTTTGAGGACTATTCCTGCTTCAACTTGTCTGTCCTTTCACAGTCAGAGGAGGTCTCCTGGAGATCCATTTGTTAATCCCCTGGATTAGGCTCACATAAAGAGTGAAAGCACCATTGGGGGAGACTTCCTACAGCTGCCTGCATTGCAAACAAGATTTGCCTGCAGCTAATGGGCATGCCCAGCTCTGACCAAGTGGAGTTAGGGAAACAAGAGAGGAGAGAAGAGGAAGGGAGTCTCAGAGAGCGTGGAGAGAGGTGAGACGCAGGGGGAGGCTATGTCTCCCTTCTCCTGACAGTGTCAGGATTGCCTGCTCTGTACTGCAGATGGCGTGGTTTAGTCTTGGTCTTTCAGCACCTTTGATGATAATACTTTTAGCAGAAGGGGTTGGAGAAACAGCGGGGGGGGGGGGGGGGGAGGGGTTCTTGGAAACAGAAGCATGGGAGTGACTGTGTGCGTGCGCACATGGACACGTAATGGAACGCCTTACTCTGTTTAACTGCAAACGGTGTTTTAATTTTAAAACGACATAGGGAGAAAAAGCTCTAACTCAAGTTAACACTCTGTCAAACTCCTTTTTGCTTTAAATTCAGGCATTGCTTCTCGAGCTTTTGGGGAGGGACTGGGGGTGTGAGTGTCGGTGCGAACATGCCAAGTGGAGGTTCTGTGTGAAGCTCCCCCACTTTCTGCAGGAAGGGGCTAGGCCTGGAGTGTCACTGATTTGCAGAACCTGCTGGGATTAAATGAATCTTCCTTCCTTCCTTCCTTCCTTCCTTCCTTCCTTCCTTCCTTCCTTCCTTCCTTCCCTTTTTCTTTTCTTTTTTTTTTTTTTAACAAATTCAGACCAGGTAAACTATTTTTGTGGTTGATACAGGTTCAGTGACTTAACAGGCATTCATTGAGAGCATCCTCAGGAGCAAGTGTCCACTTCTCATCTTCCAAAAGCACAGGCAAGAGATTGCACTGGGACCTTCTCAGGCCTCCACGGCACTGTCAAATCTGTCCACACGCTTGCCTTTCTCGTGACCTGGGTGGAACCATCTGGAGGCCCCGGAGAGCGAGCGCACACTCTGCAAGTGCCTGGGAAGCAGAGCTGCAGTGGCCCAAGGGGAACGTGACTCCAAACTGAGGACCTGACTCATCTCACCCCGAGTTTCTACTCCCCAGGGAAGTGTTGCCACAGTAGGCTTCAACAAAAAGAGGCCAAAGCCGGACTGAGAACGCAGTTTGTCGGCCTCTTCCTTTAAATCCTCCAACGTATTCCTAATGACTTCTGTAAGATCTGTCTTCCAGTCAGCACGCGTCCTCCTGCCTTCTCCTTCTGTCGCCTTTCACCCCTTGAACACGGATCTGATTTTCTCTTCACGTGTCTGCGCATGCGTCATTGCGCTTAGACGTCGTAAAGGCTACTCGACAGGATTCCTAAAATACGCCATCTTCCTTTGTCATGCAGTGCGTTTGTCTTGTCAAATAATTAGCCACTGATTTTTTTTTAAACTTTCTTGTGTTTGGGGTTTATTCTGAACAAAGCAGACTGTTGTCCTGACTTTCGTTCTCCTCTTAAGGCAGGTGTCTGAGTTTGCCTTGTATTTCAGGGATCAACGCTGTAACTAAAAGCAACTTTGGCAGGAAAGGTGGTGTTTTTTCCCCCTTCTGACTCACAGCTTGCAGTCCATCATGAGAAAGAATAAACTGAAGCAGAGGCCATGGCGGGACACTACTACTCAAGGCTTGCTCAGCTTGCCTTTTTAAACCACCCAGGACCACCCGCGCAGAGGTGGCACCACCCACAATGGGCGTGGCGGGGGCCCTCCCAAGTCAATCACCCACGTCAATCATGAATCAAGAAATGGCTTTCACAGACTTATTTACAGGCCAAAACGATGGGGACATTTTCTCAGTCGAAGTTCCTTCTTCCCAGATAACCCTAGTTTTTGTTTAACTGACAAGCCCTACCCGGTACATAGCACACTTACCCTAAACCAATGCTTTTCAGCCTTTCTAACACTGCCACCCTTTAATGTTGTGGTGACCTCCCAAACACAAAATTATTTCATTGCTACTTCATAACTGTAATTTTGCCATTGTTATGAATCTGAATATAAATATCTCATATGCCGCATATCTGATATGTGACTCCCAAAGGGTCATGGCTGACAGGTTGAGGAGTTAATGCTCCTTCATAGGGGCCTTCATAGATGTGACAATTGAGTGGAATTGGTCCCATAGGCCCATGGGGCCTGGCACTTTTGGGAGGTGTGGCCTTGTTAAAGTAGGTGTGTCACTGGGGGTGGGCTTTGAGGTCTCAGAAGTTCAAGGTGTCTGGGTCTCTTGCTGCTGCCTGTAGATCTGGATGTAGAACTCTCAGCTCCTCCAGCACCATGTCTGCCTGTGTGCTGCCATGTCCCACCATGACAATAATTGAGTGGACCGCTGAACTATAAGCCAGCCCCAATTAAATGTCTTCCTTTACAAGAGCAGCCATGGTCATGGTGTCTCTTCACGCAATAGAACACTGACTAAGACAAGAGAGATGACCATTCTTGGGTCTTACCGAATACCCAAGCTCTGTCTTTGTCCTCTGAGGCAGAGTTCCCACAGCCCTCGACTGCCTGGCTTTTGTCCATAATGTACCCATAAGTTAAATTAGTCCCAATGTGACTCAGAAAGAGGCAGGCCTCCTTGATTAATCCCAGCTCTGGTACCACCTATCACTATGGCGTTGGGAAGTCATAGTTTATGTGGAATAGCCTCTCTGTTTAGAGAATTCTGAGTTTGGTCTACGCTTGTGGTTTCTCATTGGTCAAGAAGTCATAGGGCCATTTTAAAAGGCAACTCCACAGCAATCTTCCTAGGCCATGTCTTATGGAGCCTCAGCCCCATCTCTACTGTCCATCCCATAACCAAGAAGGTTTCCCAAGCTCACATTCAGACTTCTGGAGTGCCCAAGAGCACTCCTTCTTAACTAGTTCCCTATGCGGACGTTCGAGCTGCTCCGGGGCCTAGAAGGCTGTTCTCTGTTTCCCCAGCTCAGGAGACCATTTTTCTGTTTGAGCTCACTTCTTGGTGCTGCAGCAAGAAAGTTCCCCTACAGGGATGGAACAGTGTCCCCATGGTTCAGAGCACATCCTGCTCTTGTAGAGGACCAGAGTTCAGTTCCCAGCACCCACATGGGGCGGCTCACATTGGGCTATAGCTCCCTCCAGCACCAAGGGATCTGACATTCACACGCACAAAACCATACACAGACAAACACATATACAGATAATTAAAATAAATAAATAAAAACAAAATATTTTTTAAATGTCTCATTCTGGGGTGGGGGGGGAGGCATAGCTTGTTTATTGTGCTTCCCATCTCCCGAGGACCAGAGGGATCTTATGTCTATTACCCCATGCTTAAAAATAACTGCCCCATGTATCTGTTCATGTTCACACCTAATTTCAAAAAGAGGGCACATTTGGCACCCATTAGTCTATGTTGGTTAAAGGCAGGAATCCTCATGTGTGGTGGTTTGAATGGCTTGTATATTTGAATACTTGGTCCTTAGTTGGTGGGACTGTTTGGGAAAGATTATGTGTAGCTTTCATGGAAGATGTGTGTCAGTGGGGTTTGGCTTTGTGGTTTCAAAAGATTTACATTATTCCCAGTCTCTCTCTGTCTCTCTCTCTGTGTCTATCTGTCTGTCTGCATCCTGCTTATGTATTAGATTTAAGCTCTCAGCTGTTCTTGCCAATCTGCCTTTGCTCTGCCATCATGGACTCTCACCCTCTGAAAGTGTAAGCCCCAAATAAACTCTTTTGTCTGTAAGTTGCCTTGGTTATGGTTTCTTATCACAGTAAGAGAAAAGTAACTAAGACACCATGCTTTTTTTAGAACATCATTGATATTATTTTCTGCCTAACCTGATAAGAACTATACCAGCTCATAGCAAGTTGAGGAGGTAACAACAAACTGACATCCCAGCCAACCAGAACAAGTAACGGAATCCAGCTCCGATGAATTTATTGACCCTGTAACCATTCACCCCCAACCTTATTCTGGTATAAAATTTTTCACATTATTTCCAACTGGCTTTTCAGTGATTTGCAGCCATTGAAACTTGGACTGATACAGTGATCATGACAGAGTATTTCTTTCTCAATTCTGAACAACTACAGCATCATTCCTTATGTCCTATTGTGTGGACTCAAGTCTTCTTGAATTTTTCTCAGTGATGATAGTATGCTATAAGCTAAAGAATAGGAAATAAAGTAAACACTTGCAATTGTGTTTGTGTTGAGGGGGTGGGTTGTGGTGACCAAAGCAAATTGACCCCATAATGGAGTCATCCTGGATGTCATTTAGAGGCACCAAACTGAGAAATAACATCCCATAGAGTTCTCATTTTGGAATATAATTGACATCTCAGGATGAGCTTGGGATGAAACTAGATGAAGCATGTGCATGTATATTTTAAGTAGATCCAAAGTTTTGAGGAATTCCCTTTTGGAATGGCTCCAAATGATTCTGTCCAGAATAATGAGTCCACAATAACGGTAGACCAAACTTTGAATTTTTCTCTACAGAAAGATTATCCACATAAACCAGAACTTACCAAAGTCACAGTGCCAGTTAGAGGCAGAGCTGAAATGAATCAAGAAAACTCACCTCATTCGAATTATAGTCAGACTAAGGTCACTTATGAGTTCAGCCTTCTCTACATGTAAAGGATGGAGGATGAACCTGGGCTTTCAAGCCCAGTGATCCATTAGACTTTAACTTGACCTTATGTAAAATATTTGTTTCTTTTAGAATGACTTTCCAAATCTATAAAGCAAACGAAAAGCGATACCTCCACTTGTAAGGGTTCTTTGTTTCAACTAATATAAACTAACTGTAGCTAGACAGTAGTAGTTTATTAGCAGGATATGAGGAAGCTTATATCCTGTTAAGGTTGAGGATCCTGTTTGGTTCAGCTCCAAGAATAGTGCATCCTGTGGTTATAAAAAGCATCCAGAAGGCTGGAGAATCAACTTAGAAGTGACAGAAGGAATGGGTCAACCCAACAGCCAAAGGTACTGCCAGAGCCACAGCCAATGACAGCCAAAGCTAAGCCGGTGCTGCTAGTCTTTGATATTTGATACCATGCCCCAAATCACAATCCCTTGGAACCCTTTTCAGAGTAATAACTAAGGTGTGGAGTCAATCCCAGCTTACCTGGGGAATAAATTCTCAATCTCTCTCACTCTCTGTCTCTGTCTCTCTCTCTGTCTCTGCCTCTCTCTGTCTCTCTCTCTCTGTCTCTCTCTCTCTCCCTCTCCCCCCACTCTCTCTTTCTTCCTCTTTGTCTTTTTGAGACAGACTTTCTCTGCATAGCCCAGGCTGTCCTGGAAGTCACTCTGTAGACAGGTTGTCCTCTAACTCTGAGATCTGCCTGCCTCTGCCCGCCAAGTTCTGGGATTGAAGGCAGTAGTAAATTTTTAACTTCCCTGTTGTATCTGTTTCTTGCTACCAACTCAAAGTCTAGGCAGGTACCCCTGCTTGGCTAAATATAGATCATGTACCCACAGCCTAGCTGCAACAGAGTCTAAGACACACATCTAAATAAGTTTGGGTCCTTTACTGAGAATTTTCACCAAAATTCATCATATTATAATACATTCCTCAAACATTAGAAACCAATTTAAGGGATGATCAACTCTCCAAAGAAAAGAGACATAGATCTATGAGTGCACCTCATAGAGTTTGTGTGAGGCTTAAACAATATATGGGCTTTTCTAGAAAATAGTAAGAACAAAGTTCTTGTTTACATTTTCGTGGTCATCGTACTATAAGAATCAAGCTATCTCTTCACAGAAAGTCAGTTTTTCTCAGTTATACAAACTAAGAAAAATAAAGTAATGACTGTGAGTGTTCTCATTGCAAAGAACGAGGAAATATACTTGGTATGTAGCTGGGTCACATCATGACCGCCAAGGATTTGCAAAGCCATGATTTAATCCTCACACCAGAAAAGCAGGAGGAGGAAGGGCAGGAGGTGAAGGGGGAGAAGGCAGAGGAAAACATACGGAAAGAAGGAAATGAAAGGCAATGACAGAAAAGATGGAGGTAAAGAAAGTGAGATGCACGCATACACAGAACAGGGAAGAGATACACACGTACACAGAATGGGGGGAAAGACACATGCATACACAGAACAGGGAAGAGATACACGAGTACACAGAATGGGGAAGAGATGCACACGCGTACACAGAACAGGAAAGAGATACATGCGTTCACAGAACGGGGAAGAGATACACAGAACGGGGAAGAGATACACATGTACACAGACCGGGGAAGAAATACACGTGTACACAGAACGGGGAAGAGATGCACGAGTACACAGAATGGGGAAGAGATGCACGAGTACACAGAACGGGGAAGAATAAACAGCGGAAATCAGTGGCCCAAGCTTGAAGTTCTGGCACTTGGGAGGCTGAGGCAGGAGGATAGCCAACTCAAAGTCAACATGGGCTTTGAGGTAAGAGCTTGCAAAAGCAAAGGGCCAAAAGCAGGTCTTGATCACATAATTGCTGATTCCTGCATGGGGAGGGATCATTTGGAAGAGCCCAGGGTGGTCGCCAAGCTGTTGGGCACCATGTTCTCAAGGCGGCTCTCTTCATCTGAGGTGCCCAGGCCAAAAGTTTAATAATTAAAGACAGAGAAACTTAGAACTGCCCCTGGGCTTTGGGAAATTCAGTCCTTGTGACATGGACCGGTTTGGTGATAGGCTGTGTATGGCTGTGTTTGTTTTGTTTTGATTCGGGTTTACAAAGAGAATGTGAGGATTGGATTTTAATTTTCCTCCTGGCAGATCTTTCTCTGACATTCACTCTTCTTATCCATGCACTGACATAAATGCCACAAGTATGGGTGACTGAGAAATTGCCAATGATTTCACTTGAGCTCAGCTGACTTTGACTGGGAAGGAATCCCAGTTAAAACACAAGAAATAACAATACTGCTTCCAGAACAGTGTCCTTAAGACATCTAAATATGATGTAAATGTGAGGAAAACCCGACTTTCTGTGGAAAGGCACCTACTCCTCATCTTTTTTTATTTGGGAGTTGTCTTGCCCTCCCTCCATGAGACTAGATGGTATTGTAACCAAGGACTCCACTTTTCTTTCTGTTTCCGGTGCAGTTCACACAGATCAATCCGGTAGCGTTCTATGACATGAGGTTTTGTGGTTAGTCCAGACATGTGAAATAGGGTGGGCCTTGCATGACTCTGCTCTGTAGCTCAATGTGGGAGTTTAAGTCTCTCTTGGGTCCACAGTCCTTCAGAAGCATAGAGCAATGTCGCAAGGACCTTCTGGTCACCCATGGGTCAAACCTGCCTGACAGGGAAGCCAAGCAAAACACATAGCTCAGCGGGAACTGCAGGGGCCGACTGTTTACCTTTTTTCTTTAACTAGTTTGAGTTGATTTTCTGATTTCCAAGTTTACAGAGTTCCACACAAAGTCCTAAACCCCTCCAGAGAAAAGTTATGGATCCTCATCGATACAAGGAGAACTATTAATATAGCTTGAGAAAACATACAAGGACAAAACAACGACAGACTCTAGAAAAACAACACAAGTGAATGGTGGACATAAGCAATAAACCTTCGGGCCCCTCCATCCAAGGCTGGGAGTGTTTTCAAGTTCTTGGATTGTTCTCACAATACTGAGGGGGGAGGAGAGGCACTTCCAAAAAAGCATTTATTTATTTTGCCTACCTGTGCGTATGTCTGTGCGCCGTGTGCCTGCCATGACCTTGTTGGCCAGAAGAAGGTATTGGCTTTGTGAGAACTGGCATTCACAGATGATTGTGAGCCAACATAGATGCTGGGGGTTGAGCCTGGGGCCTCTGGAAGAGCAGCCAGTGCTCTTAACCACTCAGCCATTTCTCAAGCCCCTCTTAACGTCCTTTAAGGAAATACGGATCCTTTGTCTTCCATAGAAAAAGACACCATCAAGTTCGCCTTTTGACTAATGTTCTTATCCAAAGAAGTGGAGCTGCACAGCATCCAGCAGTAGCCTAAGAGTTTGGAACTTGCCGGGAGAGCACATCCCCAGACCGAGTCCCTCATAGCCATGCAACTCTTCCGTGCCTGTGGGTCACACCGTCAAGACACAGATTCTTCCTCAGTTTTGACTGTGGTGCTGAAGTCGTTTCTTATACAGTGACATTCTACCAGAAAATGCCACCCAAGTTTCCCTTTCCTTTAAGAGCAACTCAGAAAAATAGTGATGGGAATCCCCACAATTAAAGCGATCTCTTGGGGTGGGGAGGTGGCGCAGTGAGTGGGGCGCTTACTGTGCAAGCATAAGGACCCGAGTTTGGATCCCTAGAGCCCACAGGAAAGCCGGGTTCCCATGGTTCACGGTCTCTTCCTCCACCACCGGAAGGGCAGAGACGAACAGATCCCAGAGGAATGTCAGCAAGACAGTCTAGCCATAACTGTGAGCTCCAGGTTTAAGAGGTCCTTTCCTTTAAAAGTACTGTGGAGAGGGATAGAGATTGTCAGCCTCTACCAGTTCCACGTAACCAAGCACAGGTGAACCCATTCACACAGGCGTCCGCATACGCATGCACGCACGCACGCACGCACGCACGCATGCACACAACCATTTATGGGGAAGACTGATTGCAGTACCCCCAGAAAGCTGCCTGGATGATATGAAACTCACTAGCTGTTCAATTTCCCCTTTGATCTTTTTTTAAAGTTGGGACAGTTTTCAAAGCTTTCATATGCCTGAAAATCTCTATAAAAGTTTTCACACATGAAGTACAGACTGCTAGAGCACATTGGAGCCAGGGGTACCGAGGGAGGTGCGGGAAGCACAGAATGCCTTTCTTGGACTTCACCACAAGAAAAAGCAGTCCCGAAGCACTGCAGAAAGGTAGATCTTGCCATCAAAGTGTTAGCAGGAAAGGCGAGGAGCAAGAGGACAGATCCAAACCCTGGAGCTACTTGATCAAATGTGAGCCGGGCCTTTGGTGTCTGAGAGGCTGGTTCAGCAGAGCCATTCGGATGGTTACAAATGGTTCCTGGCAGGTCACTGTTCTTTCACTGAATTCTGGGCGTGGCCCCTTTAGTCTAGCTCCTGATGTCTCTGACTTGTGGTGCTCTACTCTTCCTGTTGTGGTATCGAATCCTAGGATTTTAAAAGCTGCAGTTTGATGTGGATGAACAACTGCCTATAAAACGCATTACCTTCGTTCCTTGTCGTGTATTTAGTTTCCCACTGACTGCTGGTGTTGCCTGAATGGATTACGGCAGGGGGCTGCCCCTGTCCCGCTAAACCACACCGGTTAAACAATGCCTTGGTGTCGAGGACTGCACCAGGACCATTTCGTACGGCTAATACATGAAATGAATACTCAGCTGTTCTGCAAGTAATTTAGTTTGGTTGAAAATAAGGACACGCTGAGCTGTTTTAAAGCGGGCTCATTGGCAGTGACGTTTGTGCTGTGGGCTGCGCAGTAACTCGCACCTGCACTTGGGCTGCAGCGGGTGGATGGAATCAGGCTCGGCTCCCAGGCATTTGGTGCTTTGAGGCTATTGACTTAGCAGCCTCAGGAATACTACTCCACCCCGGGGTCAGCCACTTACATTTGGCTGGTGTTTAGATAATGATACTGTATTCTTGTCCAAGCAGGAGGGATGCTAGAGATAAACTCCACACTACTCCCGAGTTGACTTGACTCCTTTTCAAGAGCACTTTCAGACCTGAAGCACCCATGCCGCACGGCAGTCAGGATAATCGCCTCTTTACTGGAGCACTCTTGGCTAGGATCTGTGAGCCGAGCCAGGTGGGGCCAGGCAGAGATTGCCATGAAGCCAGCTTCTCCCTGGCCCTCCTGTTGCACCTGCCACATAAGCAGGCCCGGAAGAGGAAAGCACTTCTACCCCAGCCTGGGTAAGCCACCACAGGCGTTTGCTTCCGTGTCCACATCTGGGGGCACCTTCCTGATGCTGGGAAGCAGAGAGGCATCGGCCCGGACTTGGAGCACTGGACAAGCTCATAGCGGCTAATGATACAGCTAGAGACGCTTATTTTTAAGAGGGCTCAAGGGCAAGTGAGGGAAGAGAGTTCTTTTATTTATTTTTGTTGAAAATAAAAGTTAGGAAAGTATCCCAGCTTTGCTCATCCCCCCCCCCCCCTTTGGCTTTTGAGTGTGAAAAGAGCTGAAAGTCATCGGAGGCCTGGTTGGAACAGAGAGTGTTAATTCTTCCATATCTAAGCCTCTTTGTGGAAATTCCTTTGTCTCCTGCCCCAAGTCATTAAACACTAATCCCATCACTCTTCCTAATCCGCCCACTGGAGCTGGAGCTCAGTTTCCGAAACAGTCTTGGCGGCGGCACTTCTAATAGACAGGTCCTCTAGATCTCCAACGGTTCAGGCACATTTCGAGGCTCCCATTTCAGCCCCTTAATGAAGTACCCTTAATGAATCTCTTCCTCCTTCATGCGGTGAACACAGACACCAATTGCTTTAGTGTTAAGTAGGGGAAGGTGCCCAGTCATCTCAGGGGCCTTTGCAAAATATGACTGTCAAAGGCAAAACCTAGGAAACAGACCAGTGAAGGCTACAGCCGCTGAAGTGCTCATTTAATTACTGGGGATTTACAAAGGAAAATCTGCTCTTTGTAGCTAACAAAGGATAGGGGACTAAGAAGAGATAGTAAAAGGTTTTGCCAATCAATGAGAAAAGGGGACATGAGGCTTAGTAAAGGCGGGGTTCAGGGAGACTCCTTCTAGTCTGCTCCCTGGATTTTTTTCTTCATATTAGGTGTGCACAGAGATATCCAAAGATGGAGATGTGGAGGCTGATAAACTCTTCACTGGTGCAAAGTCACCACAACGACAATTCATTATCTTAAATTTAATGCAGTATATTGTACTGTCGATGATGTGTTGGTACTCTGAGAACCCGGACAGGGAGTGGGGGGCGTGTTTTCTGGGGTGATCCTGTTTATCTTCCTCTCTTCTTGTGCTATTTACTCAAAATCCTTCCAAGCTCCACAGTTAACCTCAGCTTTGGATTAATGTCCCTCCAGCATACCAGATGTGACAGATGTGAGTGATAACCCTGAATGGTACTTGTTTGCTTTGTTGTCAAAATAGGTAGAGCTACTTCATAGAGAGTTTACTATTGGTGTTGTTGTTTTGTTTTGTTTTTGTTTTCCTTAGTAAGGATAGTATCATATATTAAAATGTATATCATATGACATCCTATGATATCTGTTTATTATAAAATGAAACTATTTTTGTGATAAAAACTAAAATCAATTGGTGGTTTTGGCTTGCAAATATATACATTGTCACACAGTATTGCCTTAAAGAATAAGAAGAAAATAAATTAATAGAGGAAATGCCATTGTCTTGGTCATAATTTATTTGTTACCAAAGACAGGGAAAAATAATTGACCACAATTAATACAACTGTCGCTGAAGTTTTTCTTCCTGGTGTCTATGTGCCACTGAAGTTAGTACCTGCTGACCACCAAAAACACCTATGGGTAGCAAGATTTCTCTTAACCTATCTCATCAAACTGATGGCTTAACTGATGAACCAATGATCCATTACTGAAAAGCAGAATTAGACAAACTTTGGGTTGGTAAGTGTCCCCAGACCTTGCCATGAAATCACTCAAAACACTGGGCAAAATTAAAAACACGTAGCACAAAGGGCTTAATATTGCCGATTTGGTAACTCAGATCAGCCTCGAAAAGATGCTGCTGCCACTGACTGCAAAGTCCTGGGTTTCCCTCAGTGCCTAGACCCGGCTTCCTCTTCACTGTAATGGTAGGTAACATGTGGGCTTTATCTTTACCGAACCCTTCAATAAAACTTCATTTTGTCACATTCAAACTAAACCTGATAGTTTTCTTCCTGAGACACACACACACACTTTCTACTTCCTAATGAAAACAAATCAGATACATTTACTAACTGAATAAATAGAAACAAAGGGACTCGTCTGAGAATGAAGCCACAGTGTTCTGCTCATAGATAAAAACAACTGCAGTTAGCATTTGGGCTGCGTTTCAAATTCCAGCACAGGTCTACTGTTGGCAATAAAAGTTACACTTGGATATTGTTAAAATGTGCTCATGTGTTCCAGCTTCTACTTCCCTTGTAACTGACTTGCCAAGTCTTTCTCTTTAGGGAATCAAACGACTCTTACACGCATTGAGGAAAAATTTCCTGTGCTACAAGTTTAAAAAAAAAGAAGAAGCCTGAAAAGCACAGGTTGCGTTTGTGAAGACACTGAGGCAGTGTGCAGTGTGCAGTTAGTAACAGGACCAGCTGAGGGCCAGCTGTGCCTGGGAGCTTCGGCCCTTGAAATCCTGCATGCTCAAGCTTGGCTGCCAATGGTGCATTAGATCAGGATGGCTACATCCTAGCAGAACTCTGTGGCTAATCCTTCTCTTCCTTTCCAGATTCTCACTTCACATGAGCAAGTTACATGAATGTTGTTACAAATGAAAAAAAACAAATAAAAATGGAACAAGAATGGTGCATTGGCAAGATTTCCAGAAGGTTCTACACTGAGGATTTTTCACATCCCTCTAAACTTCGTTCCTTCAACTACAATATGGGCAAGGGGTGGATTTGATTATAGGGTTTTTTTCATTCCCTTGTGAGAATATATAGTGTAAAAACATTCAGAAACTTGAAATTTTCTTTTCTTTTTTTTCCTTCTTTCCTTCTCTTTCTTTCCTTTCTTTCTTTTTTCTTTTCTTCTCTTTTTTTCTTTGTTTCTTGGTGATGCTTTTTTGTTTTTCAAAACAGGGTTTCCCTGTGTAGACCTGGCTGCCCTGCAACTCACTCTGTAGACCAGGCTGGCCTTGAATTCACAGAGAGCCTCTGCCTCCGGAGGGCTGGGATTAGAGGTATGCTCCACCACTGCCAGGCACAGTTTTCTTTTCAAGGAAAGATGTTTCTCTTAGGCTCTGACATCAGTGAGCACTAGAAGCACTAAGTGTTTCCTTTTTACCTAGGTTGTCACTAGTAATCCACAGCTCACACTCACTATGGATGCTGCAAATCCAGCTAGGAAAAAAGGAGAGTATTTATCAAGGAAAGGATTGTCTGCTGTTACATTGATGTTTACTCTTCTAAGACAAAATGCCCCCGACTCCCTATGCCATCTCCCAGAGGGCATGTGGCACATCCCATCATCATCACCTGCCAGGGATGTTGATGGGATGCTAAAACGAAGTCCATTCGTGGAGGATATACTGGATCATAGAAAGCCTGTAACAATTTCTAAAATTGAAGTTGAATATTGTAAGAAGGTAAGATGTATTTTTATGCTTCCTAAGGGATTTTCCATATGAACTATGAGGAAATTAAATCTACATTTTTTTTTGCCTTTGAAACATGCAATTTATAGAAGGGGCAGCTCAAATGCCTATATTGTTACTTAAGAGATGGTATTCATTGTTAATTAGAAATACATGAAGTACAGCAAATCTTGTTCATCACCTACCAGAGTGGGAAAAGCTGAAAAAGATGGCAAAGCCAGTTAATGAGGAGACTAGGGTACCACAAGAGCCCCCCTCCACTGAGTGTGCACAGGTCCAGGGACCCCGGGACCCCACTCTTCTCTCAGCATCGTTCTCACACAGTCTCATAAAAGGGCAGGCACCATCCATCCGACATTGTTTGGTAGAGTAATGAACTGTAGGAAGTCTGGGAGTCAACTGAAGGGGGGAGACAGAATGGAATGTTATATTACAGGTATAGATACAGGATTGATAAATTAGAGCTAAGAAAGCCATAGAGATGATATTGAGATTAGTTGTTGTTTTTAACTGAAAACAGCAGTGGAATGAGCGCTATAGCAAAACTGCAATGTATCAGTCAATTAAAGACATAGGAACAAAGCAATGCTATGCAGATGCATGAAAATTCAAGTGAATTTACTTGATACTTCAGAATGTGTATCTACTAGAGAGAAGGCAACAGGAGCATCAGATACACACATACACACACACACACACACACACACACACAAATAGAACAAGTGGAGATTTTTCAGACCAATATTAACACTGTGCCAGGCACTGAAGAGAATGATAAACTTACCTTTCCACCCTTGACATGCAAAATAAAGGAATAGAATGAATGAGTGAATGGATGAATGAAGAGAAAAAGACAGATTTTCCTTTTACAAGAAAATGGCTTTTTGCTAAGTAGCATTGGATCTACAGTGCTAATTTAAATGCACAGCAGTAAGGGGGCCCAGACTTGAATAGTTTTCAAACTGTGTAAAGCAGAAGACTTATTAGTGGTTAAGACAATGTCAGCTGCTGTAACAAAATAAACCTCCAACTTAACAGTGAGTAGGCATTACCTAGTCTTGTTTCTCCTTTACATACCAGTGTAACTAAGTCAGACATTCCCCGTTTGCAAAGAGAAAAAAGCTGGAGAAGAGACAAGCTCTGTGGTACAGGGAACACAGAGGAAGGCAGCAAAGTGTGCGCAAGTTCCTTAGAACAGGCCCTGGACACAAGACTCCATCTTCTCCAGCTTGCAGTCCTGGAGCAGCATCCAACTGAGGTTGCACCCTCCGTCCCCTTGTTCTGAGGTGTCCGGCTTCTAAGACTGAGAAGATGTCCTGGCTCTTGGCTGTCAGTGTAGAGTTAGTTGCTGTTGGACCATGAAGCCCCGAGTCATCTAATCGAATGAATCACCTGTTATAATGACATGTGCATTGTTCTAATGGCTCTCCTCCTCTAGGGAACCCCGATGAATACTGATTTGGGTACTGTGGAGTGAGGTGCTTGTTGTGGTGATTCCTGACACTGTGATTTAGAAGCAAGCCTCTAGAACCATTCTGCCTGAGACATTTGTTAAAATTTGGAGTTGTAGGCTACAGAAAGCCATGACTGCCATAAGCTAAGCTTAATGGGTGATACTGATGTGAGCTCAGGAAACCAAAATGCTGAGAGGAACATAAACAGTAAAGACTGTGTCTATGACACTTCACATAGGAGGAAAAGTCTATTTCGATTTTGACAATACATGCTAATCTAATGACCCAGTGAAGGGAAAGGCAGGAAGAGTTAAAAAGCAAAAGACAGAAAAGAAAGCTTTGGAAGACTTGCAATTTACTCAGAAAGCCCAAGAAAAGTTGAGGCTATGGATTCCTATGATGTCTGAGAGATCAGAACCCTTAAAAAATAGCCAAGCATTTTGCACTTGAAAAATAGTAAAGATTGTTTGGGTCAATGCTCATCTCCTAAATCTGAAAAAAAAAAAAAAAAAAAAAAAAAAAAAAAAAAAAAAAAAAAAAAAAAACCCTAGCTCAAGATTGCAAACATCTCTGCTCATTTGAAATCCCTCACTTTAAGAAAAGCGCCCACTCTCACAGAGCTGCCTAGGAAAGAACCTTTTTCAAGATTTATTTTACCATGCTCAGCCACTCAGGCAACCAGTGGCCATGGCAGCCAAAGTCCCAATGGGTCCAGTTAGTGCTCCACCTGGCAGCGATCTTGTTGTTATCCATGCGATGCTGGTTTTGCAAGCATGTGGAAGAGAAGAGTTTGGGAAGTGGGGAAATCTACCATGGTTATTTTGGCTAAATAGCCAGGTTGTCAAATTGCATCACTACTGAAAAGTCTGGTGATGTGATTAGAATCCACAGACCCACCCACATGATAGAAGAAGAAAACAGACTTCATTAAGCCCTTCCTCTGATGGCCACAAGCACTCCATGACTCTGCCTCTCTCTTTCTGTGTGTCTGCCTGTGTGTGTCTCTTTCTATCACTCATTAATTCATTAATTTTTAAAAACTTAAGAAGAAAAGTTCTCCTACCATCTATAAGGCAATAAGACAAGGGATAGCCCAGATTTCTGGAAGGTTTATAGAACTAGCAGCAGAGGAACTTGGTGTCTTGAGAATCTCAAAATGTGGACCTTGAGACTTAAGTCTACATACTTGCTTCTCAGCCTTGTTTCCAGCTATAAAAATGCACCTTGCTCACAGAGTAGGAAATATAAATAAAATAATGTGTGAAAACTTCTTCCTGGAGTCAATGCTTGTCATGTAAGAAAGAGTCTGTGAGCCTCCAAGTAAATAATAAAGCTAAGTCTCAAACAAAGGACAATTTTTGATGCTAGTGCTAACAGATCTTCAATTAAATCTTCAACTCACATTTTTAAGGCTCAAACTTAACAGGGAAAAGGCTGCAAAATCCTAATCTTATAAAAACTACTAACTTATAAATTGTTACATAATTCATTTACAGAGATAAGCTTAGCCTCCTGTATGTTTTCAAAGTTAAGCCTAAAACAAGTAACTAAAAGCAAGTAAAGTTTATTTACCTCAGGTATACTTAACAGATATGGTCCTCAAACTCTTCAGAGATATGCTGAATATGGCATTTAAAATGTTTTATGAAAAAAGCTGGGTTGGAGAGATGGCTCGATGGTTAAGAGCACTGGCTGCTCTTCAAAAGGACCTGGATTCAATTCCCAGTACCCACATGGCAGTTCCCAACTGTCTGTAACTCCAGTTCTAGAGGATCAGACACTCTCATACAGACATGCATACAGGCAAAACTCCAAAGTATATCAAATAAATAAATAAATAATAAAACTTTAAGAAAGAAAGAAACGAAAAAAGAAAGGAAGGAAGGAAGGAAGGCTGGAAGGAAGACAGGAAGGAAGGAAGAAGAGCTTCCCATGAAAGGCAGGAATGCAAGCTCCTAGCAGCAACCCTAAGGTCTCCAAAGAAGATAATTGGGGCACTGAGGACTCCACCTGGACTGTGATAACACTGGCCACTGGACAAAGAACTGCTCTATGCCTCACCTGCCAAAGGGGTCCTGGACACTTTTGTGAGATTGCCCTATACTACCTGGCCACAAGGTAGGTGAATTTTCCCAAGTTCTTTCTCCACAGGAAAATCTCTCAGACCTTCTGGGTCTGGCAGCCAAAGGCTGATGCTGTCCTGTGCAGCGGTAAAAGATTTAATGCTGTCCTGTGTGACAGCCAAAGACTGACCACTGCCCCCAACAAAGCCATGGAGACCATGGGAGCCTAGGGTAGCTGCCCAGGTGACAGTCTCTGTCATTTTATTTGATACATAGGTCATTTGGATTATACTTCCTGCTATAATTTATCCTTCTGAGCTCTCTGATGGTGTTGATGGCTAACTATATAGCTTTGTCAGTTTAATAACAAATGTACCAGCTCCTCCCTCAAGGCTATAGTTGCCTTCTCAGTTCATTTCATATGTAAAATCAAGCCTTGCTTTTTTTAGAGCTACTAGGTCTCCAGCTGAGAAAGACAGACACAGTTTACATTGCTGACAGACTTGGCTATGATAGAGATAAAGTCACAAAACAGGTTTTAAAATGTTTCAGATTTCATTCCCTCTTTATTCTATTGTTATACTAAGACTTCAAAAGTTCAGAGTTTTAGCATTAACCAATAAAGTTCTGATAAGCTGGGAAAGCATTGAGTACTCTTGGTCAGTCACAAAGCTCAAGATTTTAAATTTCCTTTGGTTGTCTTCTAAGTATAGACTTAAAAGTGCTTTCTCAATCGTGCTAAAAATATCTCTATCCAATCTATATATCCAGCCCTCTGGAAAGAGTATTAATGCTTTTAACCCAGAATCATTTTGGGGTCCCAAGTTTATACTATAACTCAAAGATATGAGTCTACAGCTTTTTCTACACTGTGGATTCCAGTACAGATTACAAACAGTGGTAATGCTAATATATGTAAAACTTTAATCTCTTTATAAACTTAAAGAAAAATCTTATAAGCTTCAGGGAATCATGAGACTTGGATGCACCTGTTATAGGCCAAAAGGACTCCAGATAAGTACTCCTGTCAACCAGCAACCTCAGTTTCCCCACCTGTCTATTCCTGAGGGTAGGATCTGCCCCCCTGTCCCTGGTCATGGGACTCACCTCCCCCAACTACCAGGACCATGGGCCTGGAGGTTTCCAGTGTATGCCCAAGATAAATATTTTCCCCCAAGTTCCTTAACCTTACCTACTCTCCCTAGTCAACTGTCCCAGCAGGTTTTCCATCAACTGCAGACTGCTCCGAAACTGCCTGCAGAGCATCAGCCCCAGGTGCTCCTGGGAACTTACATCCCAGCCAGCTCACAAGTGACCTGCACTTCCCCGGTCCCATGTGGTCCCACAGAACCTGGGCAGCAAGCAAGACAGACATCCCCCAGACCACACCCCTCTCTCTTCCAGTCCTTTTATCATCATACCAGCCTTTCTTGCCCCACCCCATACACACAATGATGCCCAAATTTCAGCAAGAAGCAGTTATGGAAGAAATTATTTGGCCCCTTATCATCAACAAAAGTCTGGAATGTCAGGTCTCAAACTTAGGACAAGTCTCACTCAGCACTTCTCACTCCATGCCCTACCTCTAAACCTCTCCTTCCCAAGGGCTAGGTTTCTGCTTCCCTTACCCCAGCCTGATCCCTACATAACAACCATTATGGCTGTGCTGTTCTCTTGGTCTCTTGGCCGGAGCTGCCTCTCTTGGTTGATGGTTCCTCTCTTGCTCTCCATCTCTCTTGTGTCACGGTCCAGTTTAGTCTGCCAGCCATATTCAGCCTGGACTCTTCCTTCTGCCTGCTTTCTCCTTTGAGAATTGAAAATCTTCTCCATACTTAGGGAGTAGTCATAGCTTCCTCCTTTTATTTCATTCAAATAATAGATGCATGTAGCTTATACTTGAAGAATCCTCCCAAGGGATTTGTTACTAATCAATACACGTTGGGGAAAATCTTCCAGGGTCCTAAACTGGGAGATAGATTCAACAAATAATGACAAATCAATATTTATCTCTGAGAATTTATAAAAATACTCTGATAACATAGCCTACTATTTATTACATGTGAAGTTATAAAAATGATTACAAAATGGCCTGTAGTGCGTGTTCTACATTTACAACTAAATCTTTGAATTTATACACAGAACACTGATTAAAAGAACAGATACCCAAAACATTGATTTTTTTTTTTTTCTGACAGGAAGGAAAGTGGAGAGATGACTTGCTTTCTTTAAGAGGCCAGAGACTTCTAGATTTTCATCAGTGAATATGAATGTTTTAGTTTAGAAAAGAATTTTCAAAATTCAGAACGCGTTGCAGCATGATAAGCTTCCTTTCTGTAAAAGGTCTGAATGGATCCACAGGTAGAGAAAACAGTATAAAAACCACCACTGTCTGCCATGAATTATGCGTAACAGCTCTTTACACTTTGCCAATTTGTCCTATCTTTTTCTGAAAGTTTTCCTTAACAAACTAGTTCTTCTGTGTGTGACTGCACACCTTGTATTTCTGAAGGTTCGAGGCCGGCATCTGCTGTTTTCCTCTTTCACTAGCTACCTTTTTCCTCTGAGGAAGGGGCTCTCACTGAACCTGAAGCTTGCCAGCAGCCAGCAGGCCCTGTCATCCTCCTGTCTCCACCCCTCTCAGTGCTAGAATTACAGGAATGCAGAAGCCATGGCCGGAATCTGAAAATATGGTCCACAGGCTTGCACAGTAAGTACTCCAAACCACAAAGGCATCTTTCCACCCCCATCACAGTACTTGGAAATAAATTTTTATGTAAAAATTTCATGTATATAGATATTCACCCAAACTCTAAAACTAAGATTAGTCTCTCATTTGAATATAGCAAATATTTTTATTTTAAGATTTGTAGAGATGATTGTCTCATCTTTGGTAAATACATTTTGCGGGGCGGTGGTGGCGCACGCCTTTAATCCCAACACTCAGGAGGCAGAGGCAGGCTGATCTCTGTGAGTTCAAGGCCAGCCTGGTCTCTAAAGCAAGTTTCAGGAAAGGCACAAAGCTACACAGAGAAACTCTGTCTCAAAAAAGAAAAAAAAAGGTAAATACATTTTCCCTTTACAAATAAATTCTATGATTCTATATTATGACTGAGACAGGAGGCAAAAACCCAACTTGAAGACCAGGATGTATATAGACTTAACACATATCTGCAAAGTGAGGCTCTCCCCATTTGTAAATTAAAGAAATTATGAGGCTAGGTCATGGCGGCCCAAGCCTTTAATTCCAGTAATCAAGATGCAGAGTCAGGTGGATCTCTGTGAGTTCAAGGCCAGCCAGGGCTATCCAGAGAAACCCTGTTTCCAAAAACCAAAATTATAAAAAGCAAATTAAATAAAGAAATTAAGTGATATTACACGTATTTTTTAAAAAAATCAGGTTTTCTTTGGGGACAAGAAAGGAACAAGTGGATTCCAAAAATTAATCCCATCGTGCGCTATATGAATCAGCAAAGAAAGGAAATCAGATCAATTAAGATGGAGACGCTAATTTTTTCTAATTTGCCCAATAAATAAACATGCATATGACGTCTCGTTTTACTAAAGTAACTCAAATGGATTTTGTTTGTTTGATTTAAAGTAAATCCTGTACATTTCTCAGAGACAAATTCCTGTATTAATGTCTCCAAGTCCCCTTGAGTGTTGCATTCTTGTGGTCATTTTTTTCCTGTAGCCAGACACTCTAGGTAGACCTTGGTAAGAACTCATTCAGGGACCCCTCTCATGACACAAAAAGGGGCCTCCACCTCCTCATCTACATAAGAAAGCCCAACATTCCACAGGCCTTTTTTCCTCAGAGAGGCTCCTTGGGAAAAGTGGATTCCAACCCACCATGGGAAGCAGCGTTGAGTGCCTGGCTCTGTGTAGTAACTCCAAACCAACTCCCTTCTTGCAGGGTGCAGGCAAGCATCGCTCATTGTTCAGGTTCCATTCTTGTTGGATTCACTGTTTAGACAGGGAATTCTCCGCTTAAGCATGGGTCCCGGTGGTGGCAGACTCACAGAAGACATTTTCCCCTCTGCTCACCCACCTGAACTCCCAAAACCTCTGGAGAAAAACAGCTCCCAGGCCCCCTGTAGAGAAGGACCCCCCTCCCCCAATTTTCACTGCTCTGCTTGGACTAGGCTTCCTGCTGTGAGCAAGCCTCCTAAGGTGCCTGGAACTCCAGTGAGTGCATCATTTGTAAAATGGACTAGCAGGAGCTGATTGCCCTGGAGATGCCTTTGAAACAGTCCATCTAAGTTTTTTTTTAAATGTCTTGTTTTCCTTTTCTTGAGAAGATAATATTCCATGAGGCTTTTGAGTCTTGTCTTTTTCTTTCCTTCTCCTTCTTCTTCTTCTTCTTCTTCTTCTTCTTCTTCTTCTTCTTCTTCTTCTTCTTCTTCTTCTTCTTCTTCTTCTTCTTCTTTTTCATAATAAACAAAGAATGGGCATTCACCCATTCTTTGTATTTTCAAATATAATCTATCAAAAGTAAAGGCAAACAAAACTCCTCACTTGTCCCTCACTCACCCCCAAATCTGTGATTTGACTTCTAAGAACTAATACTGTTACAGTAGCCTTGGAGGCCATTGAGGATGGATATCCAGGCTCTGTTGAGGATGGAGTCTACCTCTGGCCCTGGATGGAAACATGACATTCTAATCCGTTGCAAAGATTAGAACATTACATACTATAGTCCCTTTCCTAAGAATAAATTCAGCTGGGCCTGTCAATCACCGGGTCAAGAGACCAAGTCTCATTCACCTAAAATGAGACTAAAGAGGTGGGAGAAATAATTACACCCTTAATGAGATCTTGTACTTTCCCATCGGAAACCCCTCCCCCATGCAGTCACCTGCTCCGCCCACTCTTCTGAGTTACTCGGAAAACCATAAATTTGCCTTTCCCTTCTTCCAATCTCGTTTTCTTTTGCACACTGCCCCAAACCAGGACATGCTTTCCTTTCTCACTCTTTCTCTCCAAACATGTCCTGCTTTTCTGCCACACAACTGCTTGTGTGCCATGGGACCCTTTGCTGATGGCCATTACGGAACCTGCTTGTCCGCTTCTTTGTGTCTTTGTTTTTGAGGCAGGGTCTCCCAATAGAGCTCTGACTGACCTGAAGGTCCTAGACCAGGCTGGCCTTGAACTCACACAGATCCACCTGCCTCTGACTCCAAAGTGCTGGGACTAAAAGACATGGGCCACCCCATCTGGCTTTGCTTTCTGTTTTCTCCCTCCCCCCAGCCCCCTCCCCCTGACAAGAGTCACAGCTTCCCTGCGCTGATACTTTTCCTCTCAGGTTCCAATAAAAATGTTTGCTTTTACAGTCTTACAAAGGACTTTAATTGGAGCTGCCTTACACATGAAATTATGCTCCTTCCAGAGACCATAAGTTGCCAATAAGAAGCCCAGGTGTCACTCCTTGACTTGGAGGTATCCTGGAGACCCCTCAAACATGACAGCTTATTGTTGTCACTCTTGGTCACCCACAAAAATTTAATGGTAAAACCCTACTGCTGAGGACACCACAGGCTTTGATCGTAGGCTGTGGGGAAATCAGATTGATCACGACCAGGACGTGTTCTCCCTGTTGGCTAGTTTTCACAGTACTGGGAGGTGCTGTGAAGGCTGCTGGAATAGAAAAGATCGTCAACAGTCTCACACATCTGTGACCCCTGTGACCTGCACTAATGACTGGTGTGGCAAGGTGGGCCCATGAGTGCCATGAATGTTATGGGATAGCTAACTGCTTCCTGCTTAGATTTAAGGTCCATTCCACAGCAGGAAACACATGCCTGGTATGTAAATGTGACCAAGAACTGTGGTTGGGGAGTTCAGAAGCCCTGGAGGTGAACCTGCTATCAGCTAATGAACATAGTATCAAGCTGCCCTCCGAATTTGTATTTCTCTGCACAGACAGCTCCCAGACCTCACTGGGGAGGTTTCTTTGTGCAGGAGAGGCAGTCAACACAGACACTCACAGCTGATCCAAGTGCAGAGTAAGCCTCAGGAATCCCTGGCCATGAATGAGACGTCGATCACCCCTCCAGCACTCGGGCCATCACGGAAGAGGGGCAGAAAGACTGTAAGAAGCAGAGGTTGGGGAGGATTGAAACAGAACAGTGTCCTCTGGACATGGACAAGACTGCTGCATCCAGGAGCTCACAGCCGCTGTGCTCACCTGAACAAGACCTGTACAAGATCAAACTAGTCAACATTCTAAAACGGGGGGGTGGGGGGGTGTCACCCCTAACTGAGGAACTCTGGCCAGTAAATGGATTCTGGAAGAGTCAGTTCACTTTAAGGGTGTGGCTACTGGTAGGTTAATCACACTCCAATTGATGACCCCCATCCCCCAGAGTGTATGAGCAGCACAAATTGGATTTGGTAGGTTATAAAACACACACACATGAACACACACACACACACACACACACACACACACACACACACACTATTGGGGGGTAGGGATATGGGAATGGATCTGGGAGGAGTTAGGGGGAGAAGGTGGGGTGAATATATGGTATGAAATTCTCAAAGGGTTATTTCTTTTAAAAAAAAAATTTTATTTAAAAAGATGCTCGTTGCCAAGCCTGATGACCTGAGTTTAATCCCCAGAACCTACAAGTTGTCCTCTGACCTACACACATGCACTGTGGCATGTGTACACACAAATACATACATTTAAGTTTAATTTTTTTTTGAAAGAATGAGGTAGGTTTGATTGTACCTGAACCAACTAGAAGGTTTTATGCCACTGATTTAAGAACATCTGGTACAAACCAAGTTAAATAATAAAGATGATTATTTCTTGGGTCACTAGGTAGAAAAACCGTCAAGGTCTTGGTTTCTCACCTCCCTTCTTCACTGTGAAGGATAATAACTTCATATCAAGACTGAGTCACTCATAGTCCTGGGAAACTCATAGAGCCCCATGTTTCTGGCTCCATTCTGAAGAAGAAGGAGCTTATTGGCTCTTCATTCTAAACATGGATTCCAGGTTCTCCTGGACTGTGTGAGTTTTGATCACAGGCTGAAAGAAAAGTATGACTTAGTTCTTACTAGTCAGCCCGGGATTGTGCAAAGACATGTAAATAAAAACCTGAATATTCTACAAAGAAGGACAGGATGGCTCTATGTAGCCAGCCATTAAATATCTATAGTATGATACAGAAGTATGAAATTCCCTCTAAAGCACTGTGTTGAAGTGGAAAGGCAGGTACGGATGCATAAGTTACAGTATGCTATTATTCCTATGAAAAGTGTGTTTCAATATGCATCGGGCACTTCTAACAATAATTTTAATCTCATACACATTCATTCATATGTATATGCACGAAAGTACCCATGAGAGGCAGACAAAACAGGAAACAAATCTAAGCTTCAGTGAGACATTGAGTGTTTTCAAAGAGGTGTTGGGAATAGAGGTGCCTAAGCAGCATTAGTGTGAACAAACCTCTCTGCTGGTTCTTTCTTCCCTCTCTGAATGAAACTGTTCTTCAGGCTCTTGGGAAATGACGAGCATTCAGCAGAAGAAAAATAACTCATCATGCAAATGACAGGATAATAAATTATATATGTGTGCATGTGTGTGTTTGCACAAATCATTCACAAACATCACTTATCCTGAAAGAGTTTTCAACAATGCCCAAGAGCTAATCTTTGGGAATGCTACAGGTGATATAAATCCAAGGATATTTCTTTTCAGACCGAGTCTCAGAAATACCTAGGGCTACTCAGTCACTTGCTCAAAACTGCAAGGAATTTTGATGGTTTCCTGGATGTCTGCTACTTGCTGGGTATTCTATATTCATGAAGTTAGATCATTGGTGTAAAACCGAGTCTTCGAAAACTCAGAAAGTAGAAGAGCATCTGTGTTATAGGGATGCCCACCCCGAAGGATGAAAGAAATTTACATAGCTACAGAGCTACTGAGCAAGAAGCCAGCAAGGATTAAAACAAATGTAAACTGCCAGCACTGTGTCTGCAGAAATAAAATTAAAATATGTGACTGTATGTGGCATAGAGAGCTGAATGAGAAAACCGATTTTCGCAATAGATTAAAGGGTTTCAAACATTTTAATAAGTAGAAAGCATACCAATAAGGGGAACTGAGTTTAGAAATATAAAGCAGTCAGAAGACAGAGTTCCTTGTGACATAAAGGAGGCTTTGCATGGAACTAACTAACTCACCCTCAAACTGCACAGAATGTGATGCCTGGCTCTGTGCTCAACACTATGCTGAGAGCACCAGGAATATGGACTCAGTGGCCATGGGGAGAACAGAGCTTAACAAGTACATTTGCGGAGTGGGCAATTATGAAATCTGAGACCCGAGAAAGGAAGGCCGCCTGTTTGCAGGCGTGTCAAGCACTCCAGTGGGGGCAGTAGCGGGGAGGGGAGGGGGACAACGGTCACACTTCCATGCTTGTTTCTTGAGACATAAATATGGATGAGGTGAGATAGTCCACTGGTTAGTCACAGGAACTCAAGAGCTGGAGGCTCCAATGGAGTGTGCTAAGCGTTACTCACCAGGGTCTTGGCTGGAGGGTTCGGTTCCTTGCTCTATGGAAGAAAACACAAGTCGCATTCTTCACATTGCAGTTGTGCTTTCTAGAGGCTAAACATTGCTATCAGGAATGTTAGAGTGCATTGAACGTCCTCTTCCTCCGCTTTATTTTATGATATACACTATAACAGGCTCCCCAATATATTTTTAGGAGAGAGAAAGTAGAAGAAAGATTGCAGGTGAATTACCTATTTACATTAACGCTGTGTTTAAATGTCTAGCGAGCCAGCAATTTTATCTCTCCAATATTGTCCTGGCCTGTTAACGGTGACTCTGTGGCATTTTAATGAGCTGTTTATTTGGCAAAATAGTCACTTATAATTTAGCTACTCATTTGGTTTGTTCCTACTTTAATTTTGCTCCTCCATGTTGGATGACTTTAATCTGCTTCTCCCATCTTCATGTTCAAAGCTAATACCCTTTTAATGGCATTTGTTTTAAAGCACAGCGAGTTTCTTTTGGTAGCCTTTTTGGTAGAGACAGAAGAAAAGCAGGGGAGAAAGAAGCATTTTGAAAGCAACTAATCATAATAATTTGCAATAAAGTTTTGTTTTCTGGAAGGCTGAAAATAAATACTTTATTTTGTTAAACTTGTAAAAAGAAATCCCATCGTATCTCTCAAAACACCTCTGTATAATGGATGTGATTCCATTTGAAAGTTAAAGGCTGCAATGTCATTTGGATGAGCTCTGGTCACTTATAAAGTGCTGATCTGCAAGAGAGATGCCATGAAAATCTGGGATCAGCCATCAGTCCAAGCAGTTGAAGGGCCAAGGAAAGCAGAGCCAGGAATCAACTATCCAACACAGGAAATAAAGTGATTCCTGACTTATTCTAGGCACCCTGCAAATGATGAGGCTAAAACCTCTAGAAAGGCTTTCAGTGAAAAGGACAACTTTTCTGTCAGCTTAAGAAAACACATTGAAGAAATAAATAAAATGATGTGATGCAGGACCATGTCTAACACTGATTCAGCACCCACACATAGACTAGTGTGACTTTTTGTGTCCTGGAATGTGTACCTTTGAGAGAACAGTTCTACATAAAAAGGTGGGAAGAAGGGTCAAACACACAAATACATATTGCTATTGTATCTCAATACTGTTCGTTGTTGAGTTATCTTTGCCTCTTGGCTTCTCTGTGTGTGTTTGGTGGAAGGTGGGGGACATCATCTGGATCCATTTAGGGCTGAATTTCCTAAGTGCCAGTGAGATAAACAGACCCAATAACACAGTTGTCACCTGAACAAACCAATGTTTGATCAATGGTCCATTTGCCTGGTGGAGTGTGAACCTCGCCTGAGAGCAGAAATGACAAATATTAGTAAATTATGATCACCAACTATCATCAGGCGGTTGGTTCATTGCCCTGTGTGCAGTGAATGACAAATCGGGAATCTATACTTAGCTATAAACGGAACCACAGCATGACCAGATCATTGGCTTATCGATTCAGCTGTTCCATGCCTTATGGACATGCCTTATGGATCGAATCTCTCCTGGAACCCTTGAAGGCCCAGTGGCACTTCTTCTCCAGAAGCTCTTAACACTGTAGCTGGTACCAGTGTCTCTGGTCAGTTTCAAATGGACACGACCATCAGTAAATGTGTTTGTAAAGTAACAATCACACATTATAAAACAGAGTAAGCATAACTATTTTTTTTTAAAAGTGTGTCAAGCAACTTTTATCCTTTATACATGCAAACAATAAAGCCTTTTACCCCCATGGAAAATAATATGTAGACTTTGTCACTATCTTATTAACATTCAAACTTTTGGTTTAATTTTGGAATTAAATAGTCTGTCAAGTGTAAAGAAGTTACTCAGCCAAGATGCACACATATAAACAGGGGAGAGACTTCCCACAGCATCAGATCTGTGCTCCTGGTCATTCTCTGCTGTCGTCACAAAGTTTTGGCTCAAATTCTCCAAGCGTCTGTTTCCCCCACTAACAAATGAATCTAAAGCTGTGGGTATTCATATTCTTTTTTTTCTTTTATTGAAAATAATTTTTTTATACAATGGATTGTGATTACCCCTTTCCTCCTCCCAATTCTTCCCCACCTCCCCTCCCATATGGATCCACACCCTTTCTGTCTCTCATTAGAAAACAAATAGGCTTCTAAGGAATAATAATAAAATAAATTGAAAATGACAAGTTGGAATGGGACAAAACAATCAAATAAGAAAAAAAGTCAAAGCCACAGTAAAGCAAAAACGTACACAGATGCAGAGACACACGTCCGCACACAAAGGCATCCATAAAAACCCCTGAACCGGAAGCCATCATATGTATGAAAAGAACTTGTAAGGTAGAAAAAATTGCCCTGACTTACCATTATGGAATGGAGACCCTCTAAAGGGGCTGTTAAGATAGCTTTGTGTTGGCCATCTACTGTTGGGCAAGTTGCCTATACTTAACAGTGGTTGTGTCCCTGGTGAGACTCCATTGCAGGAAACCAATATTTCATTTGCAAGTGGCTATCAACAGGGGATAACTTCCAGATTGGGGATGGGGACATTTGTCAGCTTCTCCTGTCAGCTATAGAGCCTCACTTGGTGCAGACCCATGCAGGCCCTGGGCATGCTACCTCAGGCTCTGTGAGTTCATATGCGTGCCAGCCCTGTTGTGTCCAGAAGGCCTTGATTCCTGGGTGTGTTCCACCCCTCTGGCTCTTACACTCTTTCTACTTCCTCTTCCACAGAGTTACCTGAGTTCTGAGGGGAGGGATTTAATGGAGACATCCCTTTTAAGGCCGAGTGTTTCAAGGTCTCTCACTCTCTGCAAATTGTCTGACTGTGAGTCTCTATTCCTTGCCATCTGATGAAGGAGGAAGCTTCTCTGATGATGACTGAGCAGGACACTGATCTATGAATATAGCAGAATGTCATTAGGAAGTCATTTTATTGCTCCTTTAGCAAAGTAGTAACATTTGTTTTTTTCCTATGTTCATGGTCTATCTAGTTTGAGGTTCTGGTTCACCCAGGCAGCATTGGGTGTAGGCTCCATCTCATGGAATGGACCTTAGCTCAAATCAAGTATTAGTTGGTTACTCCTACAAGCTGTACGCCACTATTGCCCCAGTGGATCTTGCAGGCAGGTCACTCTGGTAGACTGAAGGGTTTGTAGCTGAGTTGGTGTTTACCTTTCTCCTTTGGTAGTGTGCGGGGTATGTTCCAATACAATGAATACTAGTCCATAGGGGTGAGGGCTCTAGGTAGGCACCGTTTGACTTCTCCGTGTTCAGTGAGTTGTATAGGTGTTGTCTTCAGCAATGGGGCTTTATCATCAGTTTGTGGAGTCACCAATAGCTTTGGCAATAGCCATGGTTGTTTGGGGGCGGGGAGTGTTGGAGGGCATCTCATGGGACCACTTTGGTCAACAATTCAATTAGATGTATATTCCCTATACTGGAAGCTCCATTAGGTCACAAGAGATGTTCATTTCTCTCCTGTTATTTGGTGATTTCCTTTAGATTGCCTTCATATATGTATATAATATAGGAAGTTTCTACTATAGTAGGTTTCCATAGGACCCCGCAAATGACCCTTAGTATTAGCTGTCCCTCCCTTATCCCCTCTTCCCTTCCCCTCCTTGTTTTAGTCTCTTATTCTTGTCCCCCTACCTCGTCCATCCGTAACTATCTATTTTATTTCCTCTTCCTATGGAGAACCATCTCTCCCCACTATTCCCTTACTGTCTACTTACGGTTATACAGACTGTAGCTTGCTTATCAATGACACAGCAGCTTACATCCACATCTAAGTGATGACATACTATATTGTCTTTCTGGATCTGAGTTACCTCACTAAGGATGATAGTTTTCAAGTTCCATCCATTTGCCTGAGAATTTCATGATTTTTATCTTTTTAATGGAGTAATACTCCATTGTGTAAATGTACCACATTTTCTTTAGCCATTCATCCATTGACAGACAACTAGGCTGCTTCAAAATTCTGACTATTCGGAATAGAGCAGCAATGAACATGGTTGAGCAAGTGTCTCTGTGGTAGAATGAAGTGTCCTTTGGGTATATGCCCAAGAGTGATATTGTTGGGGAATATTATTTTAAGGTGTGTTACTTTTGTTTATGTTGGATTTGTTTCTCTCTGTGAAGCTGTGTTACTGTGCCTGTCTAAAACACCTGATGGTCTAATAAAGAGCTGAATGGCCAGAAAGGATAGGCGGGGCTGGCAGACAGAAGGAAAAATCTGAGAGAAAGAAGAAGGAACAAGACAGGAAGGAAGAGGACCTCAGGGGCCAGCCACCTAGCTACACAGCAAGCCACAGAGTAAAAAACAAAGAAAGGTATACAGGAATAGAGAGAGATAAAGGCCCAGAGGCAAAAGATAGATGAGATAATTTCAGCTAAGGAAAGCTGGCTAGAAACAAGCCAAGCTAAGGCTGGGCATTTATAAGTAACAATAAGCCTCCGTGTGTGTGTGTGTGTGTGTGTGTGTGTGTGTGTGTGTGTGTGTGTGTATTTGGGAGCTGGGTGGTGGGCTCCTCAAAAGATCAAAAACAAAGAGCAATATGGTACAGCTGGATCTTGAGGTAGATCAGTTCTCATCTTTCTGAGGAACTGCCACACTGATTTCTATGGTGGTCTGCACGCATCCCTCACAGCATGCACTGGTGTTTGTTTTGTTAAGATGTCAGTTCAAAGCCCACACAAGCTTTCCATCTGGAGGTCTTTATATTCATCAGAAAATTTTACTTTGCAAGTTAGGATAGAAGTAGGTAAATCAGGGGGAAAAACCCATAATCTTAGTAAATAAAAATCACATGATACACACATCCCAGCAGCTTTTCACAGTGTTCCCTCTGGTGAGCCATATCTATTTTCAAGGCTGAGTGACAAAGACTGATGGGCTGGAGGTTCAGAGTGGAGCAAACATGTTTTGAGTAGTCTTCCTGACACTTTGACTCTAGGTTTGTCCAGATCTAGGCTGCTGGTGCTCTTGCCTTATAACAAAACTGAGAATCTGGGGGTGAGTTATGTGCTGTCTTTGATCCATAGTTTTCTGGATGGAATCTTTTCAAGCCATTGCTCACTTAGTGAGAATTAGTATTCACCATGGTCAACAGTTGTGTTCCCCACAGAGAGAAACCTGCAATTGAAGTGAGCAAATGAAAGTGCCATGGATGAGCCAGAGGTGCTGAGGATTTCTGGTTCTCTCTCTGGACACTCACCCAGTCAGAGAAACCTTGGTGAGAACAAATACAGTTCCCAGTGTGGTGTCATATGGTAAACACTGTGCTGTACGTTTCTATTGCTCTGATAAGACACCCTGACCAAGGAAATTTAGAGAAGAAAGTTGACTTGGGACTTAACGTTTCAGAGGATGGTGGTGGAGTGAAAATGGCAGGTGTCTGGAGCAGCAACTGAGGACTCACGTCTTGGGGAGGCAGAGAGAGCAACTCAAAATGGCCTGAGCCTTTTGAAACCTCAAAGCCCACCCCTAGTGATATACTTCCTCCAGAAAGTCCATGCCTCCTAATCCCCCTAAAACAGCCACCAGTTGGGGACCATCCATTCAAATATGTGTGTGTGCCTTTAAGGTCCATTCTCATTCAAACAAATACCAAGGAAACTGAGTGTCTGTCTGTCTCTTTCTTTTTGGTTTATTGTTTTTGTTATTTTTGTTGTTTGTTTGGGTTGCTTGTTTTTCTTTTTTTCTTTGAGACAAGGTTTCTCTGTGTAACAGCTCTGACTGTCCTGCAACTCACTCTGTAGACCAGGCTGGCATGGAACTCACAGAGAGCCACCTGCCTCTGCCTTTTCTAAGTGCTGGGATTAACCATCATGCCCAGTCTAATTCTTATTTTTATTAGGAATATTTTTATGGTTTTCCTCTTACATCTGCCTCCTTGTATCATCTCCAAAAGCCCACTTTGAAACTACTATCCTACACACTTCCTCTGGCTTTAGAGATGTTCTCTACCTAGGCCAGCCACACACACACACACACACACACACACACACACACACGCACGCACGCACGCACGCACGCACGCTCGCACGCACGCACGCACACACACGCACACACGTGTGCACAAATACACACACACACACGCACGCACGCACGCACGCACACACGCACACGCACACACGTGTGCACAAATACAAAACCCAGTGGTTTAATATTTGACAAACTGCTCTTTCTTCTGGTTCCATCTGCAGTGTTGCTTCTTATGTGGCTCCCAGATTGCCCTGCTGTCTTAGATTAACCCATGTCTCTTTGCCATAAGCCCTCAGAACCTTCTGGCTGATCTGCAAAGCCCTTCTTAGGGCATATTGACAGATGCACCTGCATAGCTGGGAATGGCCTCTCTGCTCTCTAGAAACTAGAAGCTTTTTGAAGGTGTTAGCATCTATGAGACACGTGTACAATAGATGAATGAGAGGTGACTAGCTCCAAATCTGTGACTTATCTCTGACTGCCTATGTTCACATTGCTTTGTTATTGATAAGAAACCCTAATCTGCTGCACAGCCAGTAGAGAAATAGGGCCAGAAGAAAACTTGGAGGGTTTAGTGATATGGAAAACAACATCCTCATTCAGATAACCAGAGTCCCTGAAACCAAAAGCCATCTTGAAAGGAGAAAAAATTCAAAATATAGGAAAGCCAATTTTTAAATGGCACAGTGAAGAACACAGAACAAATATTTTAACATTATTTATTTACTTTGTGCATGTGAGTGTTGTGCCTGTGGGTATGCATGTGCACCGCTGGAGTCCCAGCAAACCCCTCACGACCACCTCCTTGATAGATCTCTCACTGCCAGAGAAGAGCAAAGTTGTAAGTCCATCACCCTGGAAGCCTTGGGAATGATAGCCACCCCGCAGTATGCGCACAGTACTGGTGTCTACTGCGACGTGAAGCATGGACCACCAGACAGCCACCAGTAACAAACAAAGAATTCGCCTGCAGCTGTCCATCTGTGGCTTGAGATCTAATACAGGTCAGCAGAGCAGCTGGAGTTCCAGGCAGTTGTGAGCCACCACACATGGATGCTGGGGAATGAACTCAGGTTCTTTTACAAGAGCAGTAAGGACTCCCTAACAGTTGAGCCTTCTCTCTAGCCCCTCGTCAGTGTGTTTTATTACGGGAACGGGAAAAGAAACACAGAGCCTCAGGAAGCTCCTTTTTGAAATGGGAGGTACTAATGCTCACAAGCAGTCATGGATGCTGAGACTAAATGGCTGATGCGTGCCCATCCCTAATGAGCCATCTGTATCACCACCCACAGTGCTTGGGGTACATATGGGAAGACTCGAAGAGCTGGAGGGTGGGGACAAATGCTGGGAAACTACATCTTATGAGCACGGCATAGGCATTGCACTTGTGATCTTAAGCAGAAGTGGTCACTTGCATATGATACGCTCAAGATGCAACCTGTGGACATTTCATCATGGAGGAAGGAGGGGCAAATGAGGCCCCACCACCCCTAGCCAGGAAACTATTGGCTGTTAATGGCTACTAGCGGGGTGGGAGTCAGTTTTCTTCAGGATGTAACCACTAGTACATTGTTCATGATCTAGTAAATAACCCTGCACCCATGCACGTTCAAGCAATCTCAATTCATCTCAGTGGATTACAAAAAGAAAACATAAAAGTGGAAGTACAAAGTCGGGAAGACAGGTTGTTCTAGAAGGAATGGGAAAGGGATGGGAGAAAGAAATGGAAGAGGATCTGATCAAAATGCTTTATATATGTGTATAAAATTGTCAAAGGAGACATTAAAAGCTATTTAAACACACACAATCACAGCTATGAAGAGGAATATGAGGAAACTTATCCTTCCGCAGAATTGACCAACATTTGCTGTGGGATGTTCTGTATGGCAAATGTATTGCTCTGATTGGTCAATAAATAAAACACTGATTGGCCTGTGGCTAGGCAGAAAGTATAGGCGGGACTAGCAGAGAGGAGAAAAGAAAGAACAGGAAGGCAGAAGGAGTCACTGCCAGCCGCCACCAGGACAAGCAGCATGTGAAGATGCCAGTAAGCCATGAGCCACATGGCAAGGTATAGATTTATGGAAATGGGATAATTTAAGCTATAAGAACAGTTAGCAAGAAGCCTGCCATCGCCATACAGTTTGTAAGCAATATAGGTCTCTGTGTTTACTTGGTTGGGTCTGAGTGGCTGTGGGACTGGCGGGTGAGAGAGATTTGCCCTGACTGTGAGCCAGGCAGGAAAACTCTAGCTACAAACATCCTCCACTCAGCTATGACAACTGTCAATTTGACAGCGCCTAGAATAACCTAGAATACAAGTTTCCAGGTAAACACCTGAGGGGGTTATACAGATTAGGCTAACTACCAGGCACATCTATGAGAGCTTCTTTTGATTAGGACGATAAATGCTGCGTGTGGGAGGTACCAAATCTTGGGCTGAAAAGAGGGGGAAGAAAGCTGAGCACTGGCATTCATCTCTCTGCTTCCTGATTTCCAGAGCAGTGTGATGGCTCAGGCTCCTGCCATCATCATGATCACGGAACTGTGAGCCCAAGTAAACCCTTCCTTTAAAAAAAAGACTGGTGCACTGTGATAACCATACTGAGGTCTGGCCATCCTTGGGGAACTGGTTTCTTCCCATCAAATACACCAAAATAGCCAACCACAGAGGTTGTGCAGACATTCCCACGTAAGCTGAATCTCCCTGAGGTTACCAGGGCTTCCCTCCCCTGGGTCAGGGGAGAAGCGTGTGAGCACCTGGACAAAGTCGGCCTGCACTCTCACACACGGAAGACAGTGCATTTTTTTCCCCTTGAAAATTGTGGGGAACCGTGCTGAGCCTCCGAAGCACCTTCCCATCCAGTTACTGGAGCAGGTCAGAGGGCTCTGCAGACACGGAATGCTTTTGCTAATGTTTAGATGCCCTTAGTGATGGCGGTGACCATAGCCAGATGAGTTCTTCTGTGCCTTACGGCGTCTGCCCCTCTTCCTCTCCTCGTCCAGTAGACCCAGTGCACACTTTGGTATCCTTAGATAGTTCCACTGGCTTTCAAGCATCCCTGAGAGCCTCAGCCTAGAACAGCCTCACCTCTTCCAAGCCACTTGGGCTCATTCAGTTACACAAACAGGAAACCAACTGGTAGCATCCCGTTTCTTCTTTCTGCGTCTGTCTAAGTCATCGCTCATTGTCTAGTGTGTAGGTGTGTCTCACTGTCCAGGCTGTGTGGAGACAGACCCTGCGTAGTGTGGTTGTGTCTGCAGTCTTACAGGCATCTAAATAATACTTACAGTTTTGAAAAACTACAAACAAGAAAGTCAGAAAAGCTGTAAGTTCTATATTTTATTTGTATGATTTATGTGTGCTCTTCTCATTCCTTCCAGGGCTCAGTGTTTACTGCTCATGGAAAGAAATTCAACATTCAAAATTAATAATGAAATTCATAAATATTTAATGTTAATTCCTAAGCCCAAGAAGAGTGAAAAATTCTAGGTAGCCAACATGTACAGGCTAATAAAAAAAGAAAAAGGGGAGAAAAAAAAGCTGGTTTCTACCATACAGTGATGCATCACATCTAATAAAACATCTTGAACAAATGAGGTGCAAACTCAGACAGATAATTAGACTGTCAAATAGGAATAGGTGGGGTATGTGCGTGTTTTAAATTAAAAAATGAAATTCAAGGCTCTTTTGCTTAATGAAGCCCAATTCTTTCATCTTTTAAAATGATTTAAACTAAAAACTGGAGTTTGAGGGGAAAGGAGATTTAAAACCTCCCTTCAGACATTAATAAACACTCTCCCACATTCTAAAACTATTAGACATAATTTGGCATAATTGCCGATCTTTCCTGAGTGAAGGCATGCAACTCAGTTGTGTTAACGTCTGCAGTCTTTGCCCAAAGGAAAGGCTGCCTCAGTTGGTGACTTGAGGCTTGTGCTCTCAGAGAGGCATTGTGACAAAATGTACTCTTGGCACCATGTGTTAAGAGAGAATTTTTATTTTTCTCAAATTCACCATAAGAGTGGAAACATCTTTCTTGAGACTGAAAGACATTTTCTACAATGCCTTATTGAAGAAATTGATGTAAGGAAAATGAAGACATTTGTTTTTATTTCCTCTCGGTCAAATTCCATTCTGTTTTTCAAATTCTAAAATTGTATAGCCCTCAAAAATATTTCTCTCTGCAGACATATGCTCTCTTGCAGGGACTTCCTGACCAGCTTGTCTCGTTTGTCTAATTCAGATCCTAACCCCTCAAGGCAGATAGCATGCACTTTACGGTGTTTTCTTTAGAGCAAACACTGTGCTGACAAGTTCAGTAAATCTTAAGCCGTGATAGATTTTTCCATCGCCATTATCTGCTAACTCCTTTTTGTCTGTGCCGGCTCCTAATTTCAGTGCTTGTAGATTGCTGTCCTTTTGTGCAATTAGTAGAGTGGGTAGGAATTTTCTAAGTCAAACTTTGGTGTGTGTGTGTGTGTGTGTGTGTGTGTGTGTGTGTGTGTGTGTGTGTGTGTGTGTGTGAAACATTTCCCGTCACACAATCAAAGGAGAGAAAGAAGACACAGAGGCAGAGAGGAAAGTGAAGGATTGCACAGAACTCTGTTAACCGTATTTGGGATGATAGTTTGTTGAGATCGACCGATATTTGCTAACAACTTATGTAATGTGCTGTCTCTAACACCCTTCAAAACCATTCATATCCTGTCCCCTCAACCAACTTGTCAAAATAACAATAATCAACTTAAAGTACTCTCATGCTAAGTGACTCATTGAATTCACTCATGGAAATATTTGATCAGTTTTTTGAAGCTGCTTTGCCTTCACATGTGTGGAGAAACATCAAAATTAATAAGAAAAATAGCAGCCATGTTTTTCCCCGGGTAGTAGGAAGCCGTCCCTGGTCACACAAACTGGTTAGCAGACATTTCTCCAAGATAATCTGAGACTACCACAGGAGAAGATATTAGTCCACATCTGGCTCTAGCGCTTACAGTGGATTGTTGAATAAATTACTGCCATCCACCAAGCTTGCCTCTGGGTAGTTAGCGATTTCCATCAGAGGAAGGCACTGAAATTATACTTGAGCTGGACCCCAATAGACAACATGCTGGGGTAAGTAGCTAAATCAGAATGTTTTAAGTACTATTGCAACTTTTATTTTCAATTATACACTCTTGTAAATTTCCATCTAAAAATGGCATTATGTAGAATCCTTTTTGAGAAAACTGAGATGTCATAACTTAGAAAGGGGATCACACTATACTTGAAATTTGCCACAAAAAAAGCTTCACGGCGGAATTTATTATGTGTCCATTAAACCAAATGCAGAGAACTGTGTCTAGCATTTGCACTGCTTTTTCCCACAAGTTTGTTTGCACTCTCACAAGAGGCGTGAATCACCCCCTCTGGTAACTAATTTGATTCTATCTGTTTGTGAACTAAGATGATGATGTATTTCACTTGGGAATTGCGGTGCTCCACAGTTGAGATCAGATGCTATGACCTCTGTACCAATCTCTCTTTGTAGCTTCAAAAGATCTTAGAAACTTAACACAAGGCTGAAGACGGCTGAGACGCCCGTTCTTGCTGCCTGTGACTAAGACTCTAGCCAAGTGTTTTGCAAGTTCATATTTCAAAAAAAAAAATACATTATTATAATCACCTACCAGGTAACTTGAGTATAAGTTGTCTCAATTGCTGTTTTACAACTCTAGGAAAGAAAATCTAAGAAAGGGAGTTAAATACATTTATTTGCTCCAGACTTAAAAACAAACTGTAGGGAAAAAAATTTCTGGGGCTGTCTCAAAAATAGACCTAGATACAATTTATCCAAGTGATTCTTTTGCTTTCTTGGCTTTCACAAAGTCCACAGGAAGGTTGCCAGCTGTGATTATAATAAAAGCAAAATGAATCTTCTAATCAGACCATTACAGCACACAATCTGCTAGATGATTTGCATAAATCCTGGTTTCTAAAAGAGGGTATCACAAAACGTAAAACAGAGATAATCCAGAAAACACTCGATCACAATAACACTTCTCTAATAACAGGATATCTCAAAAGCTAAAACACATATTTCAAAAATTGGAACCTTACAACTTTTAATGTAGTCAGGCATGTGTCCTACTTCTGGTGACTGAGTTTGGAAAAAAACAGAGAGGGTTTTTCTTTTCTTCTTCTTCTTCTTCTTCTTCTTCTTCTTCTTCTTCTTCTTCTTCTTCTTCTTCTTCTTCTTCTTCTTCTTCTTCTTCTTCTTCTTCTTCTCCACAATGGCTTTGCCTTGTACTCTCTGAGATGTATTTTTCAATTAAGTGACCAGAAGATGTTACTATGGGCAAAGCATTACAGGGAAGAGACCTCCATAAAATCACCAACGAGACACTGACTCATTTCTTCTGTTAGTGAAAGTCAGAGGCAAAAGTTCTAAAATTATACAATTGCAAAAATAAATCAAGTTAGTGTGTCATTTCTGCTTTTCTACATTAATAAATTAACCATGTAACATTGTTCAAAATTATGTCAGTTACGCATATAATAATCTTTTAAATTAATGAAGTGATGAAGCAGTTTGATGACACCCATGATTTACAGGGCTGCTTTTAGCTAATGTTAAAAGCCTCTCATTTAATAAATTACCCCCTTGAGAAATTACCAAAAATGAATATTTTCAATGCTAAATGTTTCAGGGTTTACACTTTTTCAATATGTTAACAAATGGCAAGGGAGACATATTTTTCAAAATAGATCTTCTTTTTACATATATTTAATTGAAATTAATTAGTATATTACTTTAGGAGAAAATGATCATACAAGATCATTTGTGGGAATTTTTGTGAAGCAATAAAGCTCAATTTAAACAATGAAATCTATCATTTCTTCACAAAATCTGTATGATGGATTAGGAATCATTTCAAGCTCCGTGATTAAATAGGAGCAATTCTGCAGAATTCACGTTCCTAAGATACAGCAAGAGCTGCTCACTTAAATTAATTGATGCCTTAATTCTTTGTTTGCGTTATTAATCATGCTTAAAACTATATTGGTAATAAGCTCCATCATTTTTGTAATGATCTGTATATTGTTCAACTTTATCTTACGCATTTCTCTGTGGGTTTTCAGACGTTATTTTAACTCAGTGCTCAGTGCCGTCGTGAATAATGACAATCCTTTCCATTGTCTCCCGCCTTTACGTAGCCTTGGAGACATGTCTGAATAGAAGAGAACTGATATCTTATGAAGAGATGGTATGTAAGTTCGTTAGGAAGGCAAAATAAATTTCAGTCAAGTCACAATGTGCTCATGTGTGAGAACAAGAAAGGAAGGAGTGAAAGGTAAGCAGGCAGGAAAGGCTGACATTGATGTTCCCGGTGCTTATGGGTTTGTTTTCCTAATGTGGAGACTGATTTTTATCCCACTTTCTGAATTAGTAATGTACCTAGGACACTTGGCCAGTTTTGATTCAAAGCATTTGCCGCCCTAGCCCTAAAAACAAGGATAATTGATTTGTGTTTCTTGAGCCAATGAATATAATTTTCAGAGGGCCGATGTCAAGGAAACAATTTTTAACAATTTTTAAAATTCTTCTAACCAATTGCAGTGCAGTGGTGGATAGATTGTTGGCCTTTGAAATGATTTTAAGGAATTTTCAATTTTCACTGATGAACTTTTTATGTATACTAATAATGGACTAATGGCTCTGTGCACGGCGAGACGGGACTTTTAGGCATATTATTTTCTTTTTTAAATGGCTTGAAGAAAGTACTGAAAAGTGTGGGAAATGTAAGACTTTTAGGGATTTGTTTATATAATATGTAGCTGCATCAAACTAGTGATGTCTACAATTACTTGAGTAAAGCACAGTTTCAAGAGTTAATAATGAAAATTAAAGAGAATCAGAGTGTTAAAATACTCCTGCCCAACTGTGGAATGTTTGCAGAAGAGTCTCCATTTGCATTATAGGTACACTGATTTCTTATTATCCTATCTCTGGATGAGGCAGTCTAATCCGCAGGAATACCTCTACATTTTTGGAGAATTAGCACATGAGCTTTACTCTGGCAAATTGCACAGAGCTGCATAGCTTAAAGCTTGAAACAGCAGATATTGTTAGCATTGAGATTATTTCCTGGAAGCAACTCCAATGAGTAAGAAATTATATGGGCATTGAAGTTGATAAAATCCTACCCTGGTTAAACTGAACTCACAAGAGACGAGGGAAGATAAGAAGCGCTCCCAGAGAATCTATGAAAGTCCGCAGAAGAGCACTGGGCACTACTTAGGGAGAGATAATTTCAAACTGCAATTGTAATTCCTGGCAGACCAAACCTCGTGCTAGAATCCATACTAACTCTGACTTTACATCTCTGGATCTCAGTTTTACATATGTTCAAAATGGAATCGTATATGATACAGTTTGCAAGCCAATAAGTCTTTGACTTTTTACGACACAAAGAACAGCACTCTGCCACTGCCTTTCAAAATAGAGTGCAGCATGCCTCACAGACACGGAGCCAATAAAATGCTCTATTTATTGGCGAGGCATTAACAGCGTCTCTTATTTTACTCTGGTGACCCTCTTTGGCAGTTAGTCACACATTCCAATTGAGCAGACGCCACAAAAATATCCCTCATGTATAAGGAAGGAGAAAAGGTCTAATTGGCCATCGACCTCTCCCTCCCAACTCCCCTGGAATCACAACTCAGTGACTTCCAATTCATCACTGGGGGTCGGGCGACCTGGGCTCAGGAGGAAGGCTGGGTAGGCTGACTATCAGACTCAGGGGCAGCTCCCAGCTGCCCCCAGAACTGCCACTTCTATGAACATTTGAAAACTAACAATGACCACCGAAGCACCTGAATCAATGCTTGTCAAAATGTGCTACACCCAACACCAGGTACTATCAATGCCACATTTATGACTTTCTATTTATTTAATTTGCTTTTACTATTTTCTATGTAAAACAGTGGCACTGAAATCCCCATTTGTGGTGATATAAGGTCCCCTTTAAAAGTAAACGTGTATTAAAGTTCTGTGTATTGTTTTGTTTTGTTTTGTTTTGTTTTGTTTTAATTTAATCCTGCAACCAGCAGCACTGAGAGGCGACACTAAATGAGAATTCATGAAAATGACCCGTGACTAGGGATGAGAAAACATTTAGTCAGGGAATTTTAAAGCTATTGTTGGGGAAGAGCAACCATGTTTCCTTGTCAGCAATACTTTTTACTAAAAAAAAAAAAAAAAAAAAAAAAAGCAAGGTTTAGCATCAATTACTGTTTACTGTACTTTGACTTCATCTCTTCCTGGAGGACTGACCTAGGTAAAGCGTGTCACCCTTCTACAGATGGAAGCACTGAGAACCAGAAGGCTCAAGCAATTCATGAAAAGCCACCTAATTCCCAAAGATGAAGGAGAGATACAAAGCTTCTAACTGAGGCCCTTTGTTCTAGGCTAGCAGGCTGATTGTTCAATGGAAGAGGTCGTACGGGGGTTGAACATACTTTTGTATGAAATTTGTGTATTGAGTTTAAAAGTGGCACGTTAGTATATTTTCCAACTCTACAACAGTCACAAAGGGAAATTCCTTTTGAGTGACATGGCTATGAACTCAACTGAACTAATTAGTTCAGAATGGCACCAGGAGGTTAACTATCTAATAGTGATAAAACATTTTATTGATGAAAAATGCCATATTAATTACAAAAATTACCATTATTGTATCATTGTTCAGTATTTATATTCAATGAAATTATAGGTTAAAAATATGAATATCATGTGGTTACTGCTCTTCTGATCAGCACTTGGACTTGCAGCGCTGGTGTTTAACCTGGCTGTCATGGTTGAGCCAATGCCAGCTTCCTCAGGGGGGACTGCCAATTAGGAGTACAGAGATATTCAGAGACAAGCACACTCTGAACATACTGCCAAGAATGAAATGTATAAAAACAAACCTTGGCTTGCTGTAGACTTGCTTAAGAAAGAAAGACAGAGAAGAAGGAAGGAAGGAAGGAAGGAAGGAAGGAAGGAAGGAAGGAAGGAAGGAAGGAAATTGTACTTGCAATAAACAGAATTTTTGGAGCTTCCATGGCATATTTAATCATTAGTCTTTACAGTGAAACTACAAATTTTTCACAGCCTGAAATGAAAAGGATTTCTCAGAAGCATAAATACAGTCAGCTTTGGACACTGTGGATCAAAAGTACTGGGAAAAAGAACTGTGTCTCTATTGAACACACAGACATTTTTCTGCCCAGCCTTTCCTAAGCAGTGTAGTATAAGAAAAAATTTGATGATATTGCATCATATGTAGTATTATAAACAAGCTGGGGGTTGTTTTGTGTAGATAAAAGAATATATATGGGCTCTCTCTCTCTCTCTCTCTCTCTCTATATATATATATATATATATATATATATATATATATATAAAATACCATTTGATATAAGACACTTGAACATCTGAGAATTTGGTATTCACCGGTGTCCCAGAATCCATCCTTATTGATGTGGAGGGAAGATGATATTTTCACATGGAATGGTCAAGTTCGGCCCCAAGTTAAAGTCCTCAAGGTGCACAGAATGTCCAAAGGCCTCCAGTGTCACTAGCAGTCAGTGTACAGGGGTCTCAGACCACGTTCTAATCAGCAAAAGCACTTAGACAAAGAAGCACTATATCCCTACAACTTTCCAATCCAATCGCTGAGCTGAAGGATCTCTAATAGGAAGTTTAATTTTTTAAAGTAAGAATACTGTTTTTCAAAAGAATAAAAGCCCTGTAATAAATGTCTTTTACTTTTTTCTTTGGATACACAGACAGTGACAACTTTGATCGGTGGTGGGCATGAGATCTGAAATATAGCTCTCTGAACTGTAAAGACACAGAACCTAAACTCAGTGTGAAGGGCTAGAGCCCATTTATGCAAGCATAATTAGCTGAACCCCCGACCTTTCATTCTGAAATTAGCGAGCATTTTCATTTTCCATATGCAATCACTTACTGTCCTTTTCTGCTATTAATGTTTCAAGAAGCAAGGACATTTAAATGAGAAAAGAATTCTTTTAAAGCCCTCTTTTAATTTGACGCTGAGCATCTGAGCTGCTGAAGCCGGGGCTGGAAAACCCTTGAAACTGCCACTTTCCAGCAGGGATCTTCTCAGAGGAAAGGGGCACGGGGAAGGGGCCAGTCCCTGTGACTCTGTCCCAGCAAGGATCTTCCCAGAGTAAAGACAAACCAGAGAAGAGGTCCCTGGGATTCTGTCCTGAGCCCCCCAGTAACAGAGTAATAGCTTTCACTGCCAAGGGTGGGTTTTGTTTTTTGCTCCCCTCCCCCTTTTCTTTTGTTCATATCTTTTGAACAGGGTCCTCTCATAGACAGCTATGAAAAAAAGATGGCTTATAAATGTCCCGATTGGAAGGTCTGCCAATCATGTCAGTGCCACAGTGCCATCTCGGGCACCGGAGACCTTGGGAAACTGTAGACTATGAGTTGTTAAATGATGTGCAGTTTGAAACCTACTCACTTTGAGAAACATGGCAAGCGCCTGCCTGTGTCTCTGCCCTTCTTCTAAATAATCAAGGAGATGTAAAGGATTAAAAATTGGCTGCATGTGGCCAGCAAGACAGCTCAGTGGGTAAAGACACTTGCCAGGAAAGCTTGAGAAATGGATTTCACAAAGTTGCCATCTGACCTCATATTACATGTCACACACAAGCATACCAATAATAACTTTAAAATGTTTTTAATTGCCTATGCTTTATTTACTCAAGGCTTACTTTGCTAAAGTGGGGAATCTCACCCCATTCATCAGATCATGCTTTTCAATCCCAAATAGCCATAGCCTGTCTTTCCTGCCTCTCTCAGGGTAGTTGGCAAACACTCCAGAATGACTACTCCTCACAAAATAAAGGTAAGCGGTTGTTAGCTGTTAAGCTGTCAAGCCTATCCATACAGAGTGAAGGTAAATAACTATTGGAATAAAACATGATTATAGCCTCCACATCACAGTGAAGCAACCCGTAGTCACCTCATGTAGGTGCCCACAAGGCAGAGACAAAGGGGACTCTCACCAAAAGGAAGGACGGAATCAGATGGAGTCTGCCAAACTTCATGTCTTGACACTCCAAGAGAGTCTGGTTGCATTGGCCTGGGCTGGGGCTGGGTGGACCTGCACACGTGTGTGATTTAGACTGAAAGCTCTTTCCGGACGATGTTGGGTATACATCAACTCTCCCCACAGTGTCTTCTTTCCCTGCTACTGGATAGACCACAGCAGCCCCTCTGCCTGCTCCCCTGTAGGTCCCCTTAGTCTTTTTTAGAAAGTCGTAGCTAAAACTTGGGCAAACCTTTCCATTTCAGAGTATAAGAAATCCTAGGGTTTTGTACCACTGGTTCCTCTTCTCTTTGTCTAGCACAATGGTTCTCAAACTGCTGGTAGAGCGATCCTTTCACAGGGGTCGACTAAGACTGTCTGCATTACAGATATTTACATTAGCAAAATTACAGTTATAAAGTAGCAGGAAAAACACTTTCATGGCTGGGCTTCACCACAGCATGAGGAACTGCATTAAAGGGTCGGAGCGTTAGGAAGGGTGAGAACCAGCTCAGAAATGCAGCCCGCAGTATTAAAAGGCAAACAGCAACACATCAAGAGCGAGGAAAGAAAAGGCTGTGAGGTCCTTTGGCTCCTCCAGCGTGACTTGAAGTAGAAGAGGAATAGGAGGAACCCGTCTCAGAAGCAGGTTTTCGTGAGTTCGATCCCGAAGGGGGAGAAAAACCAAACCTTCAGCTGGGAAGAGAGGCATCTCCCCAACTGTAGCTGTTCTAACTTTCCTTCCTCACAGAAGGGGAGAGACAAACCTCACACACACTTGTGAAGGGCACAGCCCAGAGGCAGGCATAGGCTGGGGTTATAGTCATGTTTCCCTCCCAGACATACTCACAAACAAGCATCTGTGAAGAGAGCTAAAAGACACACTTCTAAGGAAGAGTTCTTGGAGATGATAAAGACAACAATGGAGAAGAAAGCAAAAGGACACCAGCACGCGAAGCCTGAGTCTCCAGGAAAACATTAGAGTCCGCCTCCGAGCCAAACAAACGTGAGCCCTCACATTTGAAAGGGTGCCTGACAAAGTCTGATTACTAGCGAACTCGTTTGTAACGAGCTCCTTTTTGCTGCATGTATTCATGGCTTCTGCTCCAGCATTTTTCTTTGTTCTTCTCTTCCTGCCGTCTCTGGTTAGTTGAAATGTTTCGTGTAATTTCATTTTGTTGCCTTTCCTAGGATATCGGGTATAATCTCGCCTAAAATGTTTCCATAGTTCTCCTTGAAGTATGCACTTTCAGGTGGCACAAATTGAAAGAAGGATCTAGTCAGACTAATCGTGGACAAAGAAAACTTTAGGGAATGAAAATTATCGGCCATGGAAAGCGTCAGCATCAGGTTAAACGATCAGTTTTCCAAGAAGCTATAAGAACTTCCTGTGTTTTGCTAACGACAGAGTACCTGAACATAAATTTCATAGAACTGCAAGGAGGTTTAGTTAGAGATGTCAGCACCCCTCTTTTGCTAACTGAGAGTGGGCAGGCAGAAAACCAGTATGAATACAGTTGACCTGAACAGTCAACTTACGTAATCAACGACTATGGAATTCTCCTTAACAGCACCAGGAATGTGTATTCTTCTTAAGCTGCCGTTCCCAAGTAGACCACCTTTGGGGTCTTCAAACATACTTTAACAGTCTAAAAATCATAAAAATTACCTCCTCACACTACACTGTAACAAAACTAGAAGTACTCTAAGGCAAATGTTTGGAAAATCCTTAAATACAGGGAGATGAAGCAATTTTTTTCTAAGTAACACACTTGTTTAAAAAAAAAAGAGAAATGTTAAGATGTCTGAATATACAATTTCCCCAGATACCAAAAGCAATCATGACAAAAAAAAAAAAAAAAAGCCGTGCTGAAGGTCTCATTATACCTGAATCCAAGCTACTTAGCAGAGCCATAGGAACAAAAACAGCTTGATACTCTCACAGAGAGACAAGTAGATGAGCGCACAGACTAGGGGGCTCAGAAAGAAACACCCAGAAACAGCCACCTGGCCTTTTACAAAGGAGCCAAAAACATCTATTGATGAAAAGTCAGCCTCTTCAAGTAGTCCTGGGAAACCTGCATATTAGATGTAGAATAAACTAAGCCTTACTTGTCACCCTGCACAAAATCAACTCAAATGCATGAAAGACCTTAATGGACTTGGAACTCTGAAAATGCTAGTGGGAACCAGGGAAGACCTTTCAGGACCCGGGCATAGTGTGCGGCTATCACACAGCATGAAACTTGCTCCAACCATACAGAACCAAGTTATATCCTTCACAGGAACATGGCTACAACTGGATAATCCTACTAGGTGGATGTAGTCGACCTCAGAAAGACAGCTATCAGGATTTCTCTCGTTTGTGGTTCCTAGATGTTGTGTAGATGTATAAAGCACATCTGTGTATATGATATGAGAGTGTAAGCCAAACTGTAAAGGGGATTAGTGGCAGGGAAAGGGGAGTAACAAAGGTGAGAGGGATCGGGCATGGAGGAGAATATGCTCAAAGTACATTCCATACGTACACGAAAACGTTCCCATGTAACAGTTCTGCGTGTAATGAAAAAAATGAGAGCAGAATAATCTAAGAAAAATGAATAATGAACATCTGGTTTGCTAAGATAGTACACACACATGTACAGGTATATGAAGACCTTTCTTAAAAAGACTAATAGCTCAGGAAATCACACCAAGATTCACAACTGGGACCAAATAAAATTAAAAAGCTTATCTACCAGTCGGCTTTGGTGGCAGATGCCTTTAATCCCAGCACTTGGGAGGCAGAGACAGGAGGATCTCTGAGAGTTTGAGGCCAGCCTGGTCTACAAAGCAAGTTCCAGGATAGCCAGGACTACACACAGAGAAACCTTGTCTCAAAAAACCAAACTAAAAAAAAAAAAGCTTCACAGGAAACAATAAACTGAGTGAAGATACATCCTACAGAATTGGAGAAAGTTTTTGCTAACTCTGTGTCTGACAGAGGTTTAATATCCAGAATATATGAAGAATTCAAAAAGCTAAGTACCACAAAGCCAAACAACCCAATCAGTAAGTGGAGTAATGCAACAAAGAGACAGTTCTCAAAACATGAACCATGCTGACCAAGAAGTATGAAAAGGTGTGCAGCATTCTTAGCCATTGTGGGAATGCACATTAAAACCACACTTGAGGTTCCACCTTGATCCCAAGGGCTAGCACTAATCAAAAGGAAAAAAAAAAAAAGCCTGGTGAGGATGTGGGGGAAGGAGTTAAACTAGTATGGCCACTGTGGAAATCAGTATGGTGATCCCTAAAATAAACAAACAAACAAATTAAACTACCACAAGACCCAACTATGCCACTCCTGTGCCCCCACCAGAGGACTGGAAGTCAACATGCCACAGAGACACTTGGACATCCATGTTTACTGCTGCGCTGCTCACAACAGTCAAGTTATGGACTTAGGTCTTCTCAACAGATGAATGGACAAAAAAGTGAAAATGTCATAGATCAGGGTGGTGACACAGGTCTTTAATCCCAGTGCCTGGGAGGAAAAGAAGGGGACCTCCTGTAAGATCAAGACCAGCCTGAACTACATAGCAAATTCCAGGCCAGACAGGGCTGACCTGGAGAGAGAGAGAGAGAGAGAGAGAGAGAGAGAGAGAGAGAGAGAGAGAGAGAGAGAGAGAGACAGAGACAGAGACAGAGACAGAGACAGAGACAGAGAGATAGAGAAGAAAAGGGGAAAAGACAAGAAGAGAAGGAAGGAAGAAGGAAAGAAGGGAAATGCTGTTACAGTATGATTACACAATGGAGTTTTATTCAATCATAAATAAGAACGAACTTGTCTTTTGTTGGAAAACTGTTTCAACTAGAGGCCATTGTGTTAAGTGAAGTAAGCCAAACTCAAAAGCTCAGTATTAGATATTTTCTCTCATAAGTGAATCCAAGGGTGTTTTAAAGACACATAAAACAGTCTGGTGTATGACATGAAAGCAAAAGAAAGACTGGGTAGGTAGAGCAAAGTGTTAACAGCAGTGAGGAAGGAAAGTGGGAGATAAATACAGCAAAATATATGATAGGCTCCAAAGAAAGTTTCTTCATGAAATCTTTAAGTAAGTGCAATCAACAATCGATAACCTATGAAAAGAAAACACCAATTCTAGATGATTTCATCAGCAATTCTACTAACATGTAAGAAGGAAAACGATGTGATTCTCCAGTCTCACCTAGAGCTAAAATCTGGAGGAAATTTTCAGAATTCCACCTGTAAGCCCAGAATTACACTGATATCAAATCATAAGAAATGGAAAAAGGTAGACAGAAATCAGTTAGGAGCCCAAAATCCTTAACAAAATAGTAGCAACTTAAACACAGCATGTATGTGTGTGTAGTAAGAATTACACACATGACCTTGTGAGATTTAGGTCCCGGATGCGAGTCTGGTTCAACTCAACCGTCAAGAATAAATAATACAATGCACTGTGTTAACAGATTAAAGAAGAAACGTCACATGATCCTGTCAACTGGCCACAGCAACTTTCCATCCACTATAACAGAGGCTCAAGGCCTGGGTTTACTTGAGATCTTGTCTCCAATACAAAGTGAAACAAAACAAAAGTTTAAACAATTTTTGTTTGGTTGTTTGTTTGTTTTGTGCTTCAACAGTTCCTACAAAGAAAATAAAAAGACAATCACAGAACTCTACAGAGCTGTACATCTAACTTTCAGGTTTTATAGGAATGAGAGTTCTCAGCTTTCTGTTACACTGACAATCAGATCAGTCCCGATCTTGCTTAGGCTCCTGGCCTCTGAGGCTTCCGTCTTCATCACTTAGCTCTGTTGCTTTGGGCATGTAAGGCATGGTGGTGACAGGTGGTGGGAGTCACCTGCTCATGGCCAGGAAGCAGAAGACAGGAAGAGGAAGGGGTTGGGCAGGGCAAAATATATTTTGAATTATGTGATTTTTAGATAGAGTCTGGGGTTTGTGTGAAGAACTTCATCAACAGAAACCACATTCCTACATTTCCAGTTAATAGCAATAATAACAGAAATTAAATTTTAATGTAATTTGAGTTGTCTTTAAATTGTGATTTTTCTGATTTTATTATTTCAAATTTTTTTTTAGACATTTCCTATGAATGCATGGAGTTCACATTATCAAGGAGACACAGAGTTCAAAAGAGAAAATCAACCCATCTGCTTTTTCCCCCAGTTTAAAGTGATTTTATTTTATTCCTTTTTGGAAAATAAAAGAAATTACATTTTTGCACTACACTTTTCTACTAAAATTTTATATCAAAAATTGTACTATGTAAACTTTAAATGTTTGTTGATGCTCACAAAGGAAAACTCCGTTTTCTCCCAACGGAGTCTCACTGGGTGTATTGACCACACTTGAGAGCAGGCCCCGTGCCCAGTAATAAATGGTAAACACAAAATGAACTCAGAGGTATTTTTGGAGACTTTTTTCTTATACTGCCTTGTTTGGGCATTTTTTTTTTTGCCTTGCTGATCCTTTGCTCGTATATTATGATTTTCAATTTTGTGTTTTTATAATGTTAGTGTGTGTGTGTGTGTGTGTGTGTGTGTGTGTGTGTGTGTGTGTTTCCCATTCCTTTTTCCTGTGCTGGTTTGTTTGTTTAATTTGCTTGTTATTTTCCAAAAAGAGAGAATAAGAAGGATTGGAGTTGGAAGGATGGGGAAATGTCTGGGAGGAGATGAAGCACAAGAAAGCAGGATCAGAATATATTGTATAAAAATTATTTCCAATTAAAATGTTTGTTGAATAAACTGATAAACTATATAAAAATGTCAAGCCAATCTTTAAACTGGAATGAATAGGCAATTTTTAAATCATAGATATTTTTTAATTTGAGAAGTGTCGCTCCCTATTTTCTTCTATATAAAAAAGGAGAATGACACCTTTGGAAAATGATCCTTGAAGTACTAAGAAACATGCACTAAAGCAGAAAATACCAAAGGAGGAACAGGTTTAGATGGACTAAATGAACAATGCAAAGGATAGTAGAAAAATAAAATTTAAAAGCAAAATCAGAATAAATGCTATGATAGCCAAAAAATTACATGGAAAACTATCAGTATTATTTACAGTCTGAAAGTATAATACTCTGCAGGTATTAATGGCAGTCTGTTTAGAATGTTTTCTTATGATGGAAAAGTTGGTTTATGTTTTTCAAAGGAGGAATTAAAAAATTCAGAGCTCTATGTTGAGCTTTCTAGATGCTTCTGGGAGTGCTCATACACAATTTGGTTTCTATGAAATGACATGGTGCTTGAGCAACTTGGTATTTTCACTTGAGAATATGGAATGGTTCTCTTTTGCCGCATACAGATTTGCTTGATGCGTTCCATGGTTGGCAATATACTGCTTTTTGGATGTACCATTATCTAGTGAAAGAATTTCTAGTGAAAGTGAGGCATTTTTAGCCTTGGTTTCCTTTATAGAAAAATTTCTTCATAAATATATCTCAATCTTTTTGAAATGCTAAATTCAAAGCTGTGAACACTAAAAACTTTGTACAATGTAGAAAATGTTTTCCTAATCACTCTAAGGAAGTGTGAAATCTGCTTCCTACTCACAACTGATCTTAGCGTTTCCCCCATACATGAAATGACTCATTGTTTTGTGATTCTTGAATTTTGGATGAACGTAGTCATTTCTGTTGCAACACTTTTCCCGGAACTTTTAAAGCACTTCTCCTCTGCTGTGTCGCCTTTACCAGCTGGTAGGTCTGTTTCTGTCTGATTTGCAAGCTGGGTTTTAGTTTGGAGAAATAGATAATCTATGTAAAAGAGTACTATAATAAGCCATGTTCACCATCTTCACATTGGCTACATACGGTACAGTAAAGAATACTGGATTTCTGTTCAAATACCATTCACCCATTCATTTAACATGTGTGTATTATGCATTTCCTCTGTGCTCAAGATACAATGATGACTAAAACAAGACAGGGACGGTGTATAAATTTTAGGATATAGTGGATATAAAAGAGTGTATCATTTCAAATGAAGGTGAAATATTGGGGTCAACATGCTTGACTTACTGTGTGCTTCTTGTACCATAATTATATTTGGGGACCTTCATGGTTTGTTTGCTCATATATATAAACAAATGTGAAATGTACTTTGGGATAAAGAACAACATGAGGAAATTACTTACCTTTTTAAAATATCAAGTGAATGGCATTTACTACTGGACTGCATTCTCCCTGGTGATAAGGCATATTGTATCCTAATCATTGGTTCTACTTTATTCTTTAGTTTATTACTAGTTGACATCTGTCCATTCTGGTTTCTGTACACATTCTCAGTTGCTGGCAAGAGCAATCCCATTTTCATTTTCTCCTGGATTTCATTCTCGGTTCTCATGTTTATTCACTTATCTGTAGCTTGTTAATGACCTTATAGATATTTCATTGTTTATCAAGTAATTGGTGATGATGACATATTTTCAGACTTCCAATATGTGAAACAAATGTATCTTCCGGGTTTCTATCTTCTTTTTATTTCTTCTTTAACTTTGTTTCAGGTGTTTCTCTTCTATTATCTAGGCTAGCTAGTTTTTCTTTTTGCATTTTGCATTTATGTATATGAAGCTAAGTGCTGTGTGCAACAAGAAATTCAAATAACAGTGGCTTCAGCGCATATGTGAATTTTATTTGAAGAAGCAGGGAATCCAAAAGGTGAGCCTTCCATGGGACTGGCAGCAGGAAGCTGGTTCTCAGGTAAGAAGCAAAACTATTAACCACCATCTAGCTTTGGAAATATTGATGCATGACCTTCCTTGTATTGACCATTTTCAGACAGATACATTTGAATTCCACATTCCTCTCTTACCAGAAAACTAAGTATGGGTGTCCTGAAGGTGGTACTGATATCCCCATGTGTTGGGCTTTTTCCTCTTAGTGTGTTACATTCATAACATACTAAATACTGTTGTTGTTTTTTTACATGATCTTACTGTTTATATAAATGTTATCATGTTGTGTATCCTTACCAAGTGATGGACTTCTTTTTAACCCAACACTGCTTTCTAAGATGTATCCTTCTTGACAAGCATCACTCTAGTTAACTGATAGTAGGAACTCTGGATTCTTCTGTCTGCGACAATTCCGGGTTTTTGTTATGACGGCTTTCTGCAATAACATGATTTCTACACATATCTCCTAATGCATGATGCAGCTGTTTTCTAGGAAATGCATCCGTATGATTGTTAGTCCCGTGAAGTATACCTTAGAGCACATCCCAGGCTGCACTAAGCTGCTCTCCAAAGCCGTCCACTCACCTCAGATCATCAGCGCGCTCAAGAGTTCTCCCTGGTCCACAGTCACCCTCTCTACTAGCTGTTCCTGTCACTGTTTCCCTGCGTCTCTTTCTTTCTTTATTATTGAAAATGGATTCTTCTCTCATACAATGGATCCTGACCACAGTGTCCACTCCCTCCAGCCCTCCCAGCTTCCCCCACCTTCTCACTCCCCCAGGATCTACTGCCCCTCTGTCTTCTTTCAGAAAAGAGCAGGCCCCCAAGAGTCAACAATCAAACCCACAAAAACAAAGCACAGTAAGGCAAGGCAAAAGCCCTCACACCAAGGCTGGACAAGGCAAGCCAACAGGAGGAAATGAGTTCCAAAGCAGACAAAAGAGCCAACCAAACACACCCACTCCAGCTGTTAGGAGTCCCACAAAAACACCAAGCTAAGAGCCACAACATACAAGCAGAGGACCTGGTGCAGAGCCATGCCGGCCCCATGCCTGCCGATTCAGCCTCTGTGAACCCAAACGTGCCCTGCTTAGTCGATTCAGTGGGCCATGTTCTTCTGGTGTCTTCCATCCCTTCTGATGCCTACAATCTTCCCTCTCCTTCTTCTGAGGGATCCCCCAAGCTCCTAGGGAAGGGACCTGAAAGAGAGTTTTAGACCCTTTCTCTGCACAATGTCTGGCTATGAGTCTCTGCATCCGCTCTCATCTGCTGCCAGAGGAAGTCTCTCTGATGACAGTTGGACAAGGCACCAATCTATGGGTATAGCACAATATCATTAAGACTAGTATTGGGTTTTTTTCTTGTTTGTTTTTAGACCAGTTGTGCTTGGTTTTACCCCAGGCCTCTGGGTTATCCAGTCTCAGGCTCGGGCCTGTTCAGCCAATGCCAACTCTGGTGCAGTGGACCTCAAGTCAAACCAGACATTGGTTGGACACTCCCACACGCTCTGAGCCACCACTGCCCCAGCACATCTTGCAGGCAGGAAAGATTGTGGGTCACATGTTTTGTGGCTGGGTTGGTGTCCAGGTTTCTCCTTTGGTAGCCTGCAGAGGACTTTTCCATATCGAAATGACTAACTAGAATGGAGGGGCAAAGGCTCCGTTTGGACACCAGCTCAGCCGTGTCCAGTGAGCTGCGTGGGTGTTGTCTTCCACAATGGGGCCCTGCTGTCAGTGTGCAGAGAGAACCCTCTATCCTAGAATCAGCCTGGGTTGTTTAGGGATCTCCATGGGACCCCCATGGCCAACAATTCAACCGAATACAACCCAGTCCCATCACTAGAAGACTTGCCTGGCCACAAAAGACAGCCAGGTCATTACTAGGAGTCCTCGTTAGGGTCACTCTCACAGATTTCAGGAAGTTTCCACTGCACTTGGTTTCCACACTCCCTGCCAGATGACCCCCAATTCCAGCTGTCTCTCCCTGCACTTTCTTCCTTCATCCTGTCTGTCCCCTACCTGATCCCTCCTCTCCTGTTCTCACCTGCCCCCAGTCCACTCACAAAAACTATTCTATTTTCCCTGCCCAGGGAGATCCATGTGTCCCACCTAGAGCCCTCCTCTCGACCTAACCTCTCTGGGACTATAGATTATAGCTCGGTTATCATTTATATAATAGCTAGTATCTACTTATAAGTGAATACACACCATATTTGTCTTTCTGGGTCTGGGTTACCTCACTCAGGATGATTTTTTTTTCTAATTACATTCATTTGTCCACAAATTTCATGATGTCATTGTTTTTTAACAACTGAGTAATTGTGTAAATGGACCACATTTTCTTTACCCGTTTTCAGTTGAGTGACATCTAGGTTGTTTCCGGTTTCTGACTATTATGAATAAAGCTGTAATAAACATAGCTGAGCAAGTGTCTCTGTGGTAGGATGAACTGTCCTTTGGGAATATGCCTAGAAGTGGTATAGCTGTGTCTTGAGGTACAGCAGTTCCTAAATTTCTGAGGAACTACCGTATTGATTTCCAAAGTAGCTGCACATTTGCACTCCAAGCAGCAGTGGAGGAGTGTTCCCCTTGTTCCACATCCTCACCAGTGTGAGCTGTCATTTGTGGTTTTGATTTTAGCCATGTGGACAAATGTAAAATGGATTGTCAAAGTAATTTTGATTTGCATTTCCCTGGTGGCTAAGGATGTTGAATATGTATTTAAGTGTTTCTCAGCCATTCAAGATTCCTCTACTGGGAATTCTCTGCTTAAATCTGTGTCTCATTTTTTTTAACTGGATTATTTGGTTTGTTGATAGCTATTTTCTTGAGTTCTTTATGTATTTTGGATATTAGTCCTCTATCAGATATGGAGTTGTTAAAAATATTTTCCTATTCTGTAGGCTGTCTTTTTGTCCTATTGACAGTGTCCTTTGCCTTACAGAAACTTTTCAGTTTCTTGAGGTCCCAGTTATCAGTTGTTGATCTTAGTGCCTGTGCTATGAGTATTCTATGCAGAAAGTCGTCTCCTGTGCCAATGAGTTCAAGGCTATGCCTCACTTTCTTTTCTATCAGGTTCAGTGTGTCTGGTTTTATGTTGAGGTCTTTTGTGCAGGGTAATAAATATGGATCTATTTGAATTCTTCTACATACAGATATCCAGTTTGACCAGCACCAATTGTTGAAAGATGCTGTCCTTTTTTCTAGTGTTTATTTATGGCTTCTTTATCAAAAATCAGGTGTCCATAGCAATTTATGCCCAGAACAATTAAGACCCAGCCTTATGTCTGGGTCTTAAATACAATTCCATTGATCAACATGTCTGTTTTTATTTCAATACCATGTGGTTTTGTTAATATAGCACTGTAGTATAACTTGAAACTAGGAATGGTGATGCCTCCATCCCTACTGTTCAGGATTGTTGTAGCTATCCTGGGTTTTTTGCTTTTCCATATGAAACTGAAAATTGTCCTTTCAAGGTTTGTAGAGAATTGTGTTGGAATTATGGGGGATTGCATTCAATCTGTAGATTGCTTTTGGTAGGATGGTCATTTTTACTATGTTAATCCTACTGATCCATGAGCAAGGGAGATCTTTCAATCTTCTGATATCTTCAATTTCTTTCTAAAAGACTTGAACTTTCTGTCATACAGGTCTTTCATTTGCTTGGCTAGAGCTACCCCAAAATATTTTATATTATTTGAGGCAATTGTGAAAAATGTTGTTTTCCTGATTTCTTTCTCAGTCTGTTTGTCATTTTTATGTATGAGGGATACTGATTCTTTTCTTTTTATCTTGTATCCAGCCACTTCAATGACAGTATTTATCAGTTGTAGGAATTCACTGGTAGAATTTTTAGGGTCATTTATATATACTATTATGTCATCTGCTAATAAAGATACTTTGACTTCTTCCTTTCTGATTTATATCCCCTGATCTCCTTCAGTTGTTTATTTGTTCTAACTAAGACTTCAAGTACTGTATTGAATAGGTATGGAGAGAGTGGACAGCTTCATCTGGTTCCTGTTTTTAGTGGAATTACTTTGAGTTTCTCTCCATTTAATTTGATGTTGGCTATAGGCTTGCTGTAGATTTCCTTTATTATGTCGAAGTATGTCTTTTGTATCCCTAATCTCTCCAGGATTTTTATCAGGAAAGTGTGTTGGATTTTGTCAAAGGCCTTTTCTGCATCTGATGAGATGATCATATGGTTTTTTCTTTCACTTGGTTTATATGATGGATTACATTGACTGATTTCTGTATGTTGTACCATCCCTGTATCTCTGAGATGAAGCCTGCTCAATCATGCTGGATGATCATTTTGATGTGTTCTTAGATTAGGTTTGCAAATATTTTATTGAGTGCATCTTTACACTTAAAACCTTCTAGCCCTGGGACTTTTGTTTCTTTGTTTGGGTTTATTGTTGTTGTTGTTATTGGGAGAATTTTAATGACTGCTTCTGTTTTACTAGAGGGTTATAGATCTGTTTAAATTGTTTATCTGATCTTGATTTAACTTTGGTAAGTGGTATCTATCATGAAAATTATCCATTTCTTCTAGATTTTCCAATTTTGTGGACAGGATTTCCTCTGTGTCTCTTGCTCTATCCCCACTTCATTTCTGACTTTGTGAATTTGGATGTTCTCTCTTCATCTTCTAGTTAGTTTGGATAAGGGTTTGTCTATCCTGTTGATTTTCTTAAAGAACCAATTCTTTGTTTCATTGATTGTTTATATTGTTCTCTTTGTTGCTACTTTATTGATGTAAGCCCCCAGTTTGATTATTTCTTGGCATATACTCCTTTTGGATATGCTTGCTTCTTTTGTTCTAGAGCTTTCAGGTGTGCTGTTAAGTTGCTAGTATGAGATCTCTCTAATTTTGTTATGCAGTCACTTAGTGCTATGAATTTTCCTCTTAGCACTGCTGTCACTGTATCCCATAACTTTGAGCAGTCTGTATATTCATTGCTACTGAATTTTAGAAAGTCTTTAAGTAATTAATTTATTTCTCTCTTGACCTATTTTTCATTCAGTGCAGAGTTGTTTGGATTCCATGAGTTTGTGAGCTTTGTTTTGCCTCTGCTGTTGTTGATATCCAGCTTTAATCCATGGTGGTCTGCTAGGACACAAGAAGTTATTTCAATTTTCTTATGTCTGTTGAGACTTGCTTTGTGTTCAAGTGTGTGGTCAGTTTTGAAGAAAGTTCCGTGAGATGCTGAGAAGAACCTTTTTTCTTCTGTGTTTGGGTGAAGCATTCTGCAAACACCTATTAGGTTGATTTAGTTTATAACCTCTGTTAGCTTCAGTATTTCTCTGTTTGATTTTTGTCTGGATGACCTGTCCATTGGTGAGGGTGAGATACTGAAGTCTCCCACTATCAGTGTGTAAGGGTCAATGTGTGATTTAAGCTGTAGTAGTGTTTCTTTTACAAGAGTGGGTGCCTTTGTGTTTGGAGCATAGATGTAAAGAATTGAAATGTCATCATGGTAGGCTTTTCCTTTGGTGAGTTATATAGTATCGTTGCCTATCTCTTTTGATTAGTTTTGGTTTGAGGTCTGTTTTGTTAGATATTAAAATGGCTACTCCAGCTTACTTCTTAGGTCCATTTGCTTGGAAAATCTTTTTTCTACCTTTCACCCTAAGGTCAAGGTTGATGTTGAGGTTTTCTTTCTTGGATGCACCAGAAAGATGTGTTCTATTTTCACATCTGCTCTGTTATAGTCTGTGTCTTTTTATTAGGGAATTGAGACCCATGGTGTTGAGAGATATTAATGACCAATTATTGTTGATTATTGCTATTTTGTTGTTGTTGGTGGGGGGGGGAGGGGTAGTGGTGATGTGTGTGTATGAGCGAACATGTAGGCATGCACACACTTCCCTTCTTTTGGTTTTGCTCCTGTGATATTATTTTCTGTGTTTTCTTGGGTATAGTTAACCTCCTTAGATTGAAGTTTTCCTTCTAGTTCCTTCTGTAGGCCTGAATTTGTAGATATTTAAAATTGGCTTTTCCATGGAATATCTTGTTTTCTCCATCTATGATGACTGAATTGCTGAGTATAGTAATCTGGGTTGGCATCTGTGGTCTCTTAGAGCCCACAGAACATCTGTCTAGGCCCTTCTGGCTTCTAGAGTCTTCATTAAGAAGTCAGAGGCTATTATAATAGGTCTGCATTTATATTTATTTGGTCTTTTCCTTTGGAGCTTTTAATATTTTTCTTTGTTATGTATGTTTAGTGTTTTGATTATTATGTGGCAAGGGGACTTTCTTTTCAGGCCTACTCTATTAGGTATTCTGTAAGCTTCCTGTACTTTTATAGGCATGGTCTTCTTTAGGTTAGGAAAATTTTCTTCTCTGATTTTGTTAAAAATATTTTCTAGGCCTTTGAATTAGGATTCTTCTTCTTCTTCTTCTTCTTCTTCTTCTTCTTCTTCTTCTTCTTCTTCTTCTTCTTCTCCTCCTCCTCCTCCTCCTCCTCCTCCTCCTCCTCCTCCTCCTCCTCCTCCTCTTCCTTCTCCATCTTCTATTCCTATTATTCTTAGGTTTGGTCTTTTCTTAGTGTCACAGATTTCCTGGATATTTTGTGTCAGATTTTTTTTTAATTTAACATTTTCTTTGACTGATGTATTCATTTTTTTCTATTGTATCGTCAATGCCTAAGATTCTCTCTTCCATCTCTTGTATGGATGAAGCTTGCCTCTATAGTCCCTGTTTGAATTCCTAAAATTTTAATTTCCAGAATTCCCTCAATTTGTATTTTTTTAAATTGCTTCTATTTCCATTTTTTGGTCTTGAGCAGTTTTATTCATTCCCTTCGACTGTTTGTTTTTTCTTTAAGGGATTCATTCATTTTTCCAATTGTTTATGTTTTCTTGGATTTCTTTAAGGGATTTATTTCTTCTTTAAGGACCTCTATCATCCTTATATAGTTGGTTTTGAAGTTTTTTTTTTCTTTTGCTTCAGCTATATTGGAATATTCAGGGCCTGCTGTGGTAGGATAGCTGGGCTCCAATGGAAACATATTGCCCTGGCTGTTATTGATTGTGTTCTTATGCTGAGGTCTAGGCATCTGGTGTAGATGGATTTTTCTTTGGGCTGCCAGTTCAAAAATAATGACAAAGAAACTTAATATTAATTATGAAAACTCAGCCTTAGCTTAGGCTTGTTCCTAACTAGTTCTTATAACTTAAATTAACCTCTATTTTTTAATCTACATTCTTTTATGTAGCTCGGTTATCTTTACTCTGTACTGCCCATCCGGCTTCCTCTTCAGCTGCCTGGTGACTCTGCCTTTCCTCTTCCCCAAGACTTCTCTGTCCCCAGAAGTCCTGCCTAATCTCTTCCTGCCTAGCTATTGACCATTCAGCTCTTTATTAAACTCATCGCAGTGGCCCATCTTTACACAGTGTAAAGGAATATTCCACAACAATCTGGGTTTGGGATGATTATAGGGCTAGCTGCTGACTTCTGGGTTTTTCTTTGTTGGGTGGGTGTTTTTGTTCCTTGGTTTCTGCTTGCTCTCTGGGGTTTTCAGAGAGTGTGATGGCTGTGTGTTCCCTGTTTTGCTGGCCTGTTTGGCTAGTGTGTTCACAGAGAAGCCTACTTGTGTTGGGGACTGGACCAGAGCAACAAGTGGGAGTAGGGAGGCCAGAGGGGACAGTCTGTGGGATCCACAGGAGGCATCAGGGGGTGATTGCAGCTGATGTTCTGTTGCGGACTAGGGAAGAACCTGAGGGACTGGGGCTGCTGTGGGAACAAAGACCTGAGAAGGTCTGAGGGCAGGTTCCCTGGTCTTCTATTATTGCCACTTTTTAAACTCTTTGCTAATTCACAGCAAAGAAATAAAATGCCCATTGTGTCTTACTTGTATTTAGTTGATTCCTAACAGATTGGGCAGTTTTTTGTTCCATATTTTTATCTTTAATAAGTCTTTATTTATGTGAATGGCTTGTTCATTCACTTTAGCCACCTTTTACTGGCTTGCTTGCTTACAGTTTGAAGAGCTTTATATCTTCAAATTATCAATCCACTGTCAATCTCCTATTGCAGACATGTCCAGGAAATTTCTTCTTTCACATTGTTTATGGTGCCGTTTGTTATATAAAATTGTTTTAACCACATCAAACATCAGAATTATTCTTTATAGTTTAGTCTATATAAGAATGCTTGTTTCTATCATATCAAATATATATTCTCCTATGTTAGTTGCAAATGTGTTTTTGATCTTTTTTCCTTTGGTTTTTGTTGTTGTTGTTTTTTGTTTTTGAGACATTTGAGATTCCGTCTCACTCTGGCTGGCTTAATACTTGTTCTGTAGACCAAACTGGTCTTGAACTCACAGAGAGCCATTTGCTTCTGCTGGGATTAAAAATGTGTACCACCATGTACAGTCCAAATATTTTAAAGTTTTATTTTAACCCTGTTGTTTCTATGTCTTGCATAATTAAGTATATAAGTAGGTAATCAAATGTTATTCTCTTTCTTATCTATAACCAGCCCCTTCTCCCAATTCTATTTTTGAAAAGTCCATCCTTCGGCTGGGCAGTGGTGATACATGCCTTTAATCTCAGCACTTGGGAGGTAGAGGCAGGTGGATCTCTATGAATTTGAGGCCAGCCTGGTCTACAGAGCAAGTTCCAGGACAGGCACCAAAGCTACATAGAGAAACCCTGTCTTGAACCTCCCCAAAAAGAGAGGAAGGAAAGAAGGAAGGAAGGAAGGAAGGAAGGAAGGAAGGAAGGAAGGAAGGAAGGAAGGAAGGAAGAATCTGCTTGGTGTGTTTCATCAACCTACCTATCATCCTGTTACCAAAGCACTAATTACAATAGATTGATAATGAATCATAATATAAAAGCTCAAGTCCCCTATCTTCTTCTTTCACTTAAAAATTGTCTTTCCTATTTTTCTCTTTAGTGCAAATTGTCATTTTTTTTTGGTCTGAACTAAGTCTTTTAGTTGATGAGTACTAAATTCTATTTTTAAATTTATTTTTAGATTTAAAATTGTTTTTTCTGTCATTATTATACTCATATTTTGCATATTTATATCTAATTACATTATTATTTTTGTTGACACTACATAGCATATTTTTAACATTCTCAGTATATGGAACATATCTGATTTTTAAATATTGACTATCTCAACCAATCTTGTTGGATTCTTATCATGCTCCTTAGTCTTCTTAAACTGTAAATAAAATATACTGAGAGATTTAAATAGCAGATTGTTTTCTCAGAGTTCTCAATGCTCAAAGTCCCAGGTCTGATCTACCAGGCTTGACTTCAGAGGACGCATCATTTCCTGACTCTCAGATGATGGTCCTCATGTGGAGTCTGCACACAGCCAAGAGGGAGAGAAAGGCAGGGATGTGCCCTCATTTTAATCCTGTCAGCTCAGGACCACACTCCGGTAACCTTGCCATAACTACCTTCCCAGGACAGGAAGAGTAATTCAGCTGTGGGATAAGATAATGTAGCTCATAGCAAGTCCTGGGATTTTTGTTTCTATGATCTCTGCTTTTCTGTGTAAATAATTATATAATCTTCTTTTTGCAGCATTAAGACCACAATACTAAGTAAGCCCATTGAAGCTGTTTTCCCAGTTGAGGAAGACTGCTTCACTATCAGTCATAGCATTTACATAGTTCTGGTTGTTTGTTTGTTTGTTTGTTTAAACTAGATAAGCTCCATCAGTCTGTTTTTTTTCCTCCATTGCTAATATATTCTTTGTTAGTTATAAGTAAGCTTTTACTTATAATATCTAAGACATTCTCTATGTCAAGACTTTCTGAAATTTTATAAACTGTCTCTTAGTGAGTAGATATGTTAGTAAGGTTTTTAAAATTAAGTCATCCTTGAATTCCTTGGGACACAGAATTTCGATGGAGAAAACAGGAAACAAAATGGCTTTGAAAAGGTGCTGTTATTTTGCACAGTGCTCAAAAGGCTAGATAAAATGGAAAAGAGTAAGTGGTAGAGGATGGTAAGAGATGAAGTCACTGAGATGAAATGGGAAGGAGACCAAAGGAGGGTTTGAAGCAAGCGTGTCTTTATTTACATTTTCCAAACACACTCAGTTGTCATATGGAGAAGTCATTACAGATAAACACACGTGAAAGTGAAACCACCCTCGTAGGCTGTCCCAGGTGTCCAAACCAACAAGGGTGAGCGTGGCTGGGTATGGGATGGCTTCAGGAGGGAAGAAGTGGGAGACAACTGGAGGAAGAATCCATGGCACCGGTGGGAGGGACGCATGTGAATTAGAGAGCAGAAGAAGGAAGGCGACAATGAGGATTCTCGCTGTGGCTTTGATCCCATTTCCAAACATGATGTTTTCATGCTAACTTTCAGCTGCTTCTCTAGATGTTTCATGCTTTTAATTTTATTTAATGACGTTCTAAAGAGTTCAGCTCAAAAATTCGAGTTTCACAGTCGTTTTTGCATTAAGGTGAAATGTGTTGGACATTAACGTTGCCATCTTTCTTTTCCTGCCTGTGTGGACCCACTCTTCCCACTTGTAGTTTTTATGGAACTTTGATGTGATTGTGGTGATCACGCTCTCACTGTCCAACACGAAGATGCTCTTCTCTCCGCTGAACTTCGAGGTGTTGTCTTAGTAAGTGGCGTGTGCTGATCATTTAGATAGGCTTCGTCATAACCATAATTGGATGAGGTTTGTAGATGATCTTCTTACTCTTTTTTTTAGCTCTTCTTACTCAGTTTTTCTTTTGTGCAGTATAATGTATGTTTTCCTTTCCTTTCTGTTGATTTTCATGGCTCAAAATCTGCAGTGACTCTAGTGGTTATCTTTAGAACTTGAAATAACATATTTATGTTTCAGCTTCTTGATTTATTGACCCCAAATCCTGAGACGTCCAACCCATCTGTCACTCTCCCCCTGCAGGGGCTGCCTTTGGGGGCTCTCAGGAGCTGTGCCTTATTTAGCTGTCATTAAGTGATGACTCCTGTCGTGACATGGGTGTGGACAGTGTCATTTTTAACCTGCCTGTCGGTCTCCACGTTTGCTTCTGTGTTTAAATAATTATGATGCTCTCAACCTATCTTTCACCTCTGAATTCCTCATTTTGCGGTCCTAGTGTGTTTATATTTCTTCACTATATGGTAATATCTCAGTGTTTACTGTTACCTCTGACTCAAAAGACTTCCCCTGTGGCTTTTATTCAGCGAGTATAAGGCTCTCTAGGTCACGTTTTTCTATCCTCATGACTCAGTGGACATTTGGGTCATTTTGATATTGAAACAGTTTTAAGTGACGACATCTGGGGGCGCAATGACTGGTCACAAATGACCATTCCATTGCATCTTGAGTCTTCAGATAGTTTCACATGAAGAGAATATCTCCTGAGCTTAGTGCTGAATCATGTTTTCCCTGCAACATGGCCTGGCCCACTGAACGTAGAAACAGCTTTTCCTCTATTTCAAGAAGTTCTTTTTCTACTGTGGACTTTCTCGGGTATGCATATCTCAGCAATGTATACTTCCCTCAATCCAGTCTTCGTTTGTCAGAAGTCCTTTTCTGACCCAGTAATTCTGCACCTTTCTCTCCCCAGTACACCTAATTACTTCCAGGGTAGCACTGGATAGCCCCATATTTAGCCCCTCCGTAAATTTGTCATATTGTTTCTATATTTTGATCCCTTATTTTGAAGTGTGTGTGTGTGTGTGTGTGTGTGTGTGTGTGTGTGTGTGTGTGCCAACACCTAGCACTTACAAGAAAAAAAATATTTTTCTGTTGCCTACAGTGCATCGTTCACCAGACTGACATGTTCACCTCTGGGCTATCATGTTTCCCTCTCCCTTTCTTGTATGAAGTATTTTTACATTACTTTGGTTTGACGAAGACATATCTAATACACTTTCCTTCAGTCTGGACATGGAGTGTGCAGGTCTTTGGTGTTCTTATATACTCATCATTTAGACCCAGTGTGTTGGTTCCTTTGACCTGTAGTCTATGTGTTAAATGTGTCTTCCAGGAATGCGCCCCATTTCTATCCTCTCAGGGAGATAGTGAGCAGCTGTGATTCAGACCAGCTCTGCTGTCTTATAACACAGTTTTAAATGTCGCTCTGTGAACTTGGTTTCTTAAAATTTCAGCCTGTTTTCAGGAGGACCAAGATAAGAACTGTAATTTTTTTTTTCTCACCTGATTCAGGAAACAGTAGACACCTGTGTTCACCTTTTGCCACTTTGTCTCAAGATAGTTTTTAAAAAGGAAGACGAGCCGCACAGGTCCAGAGCTCAGCTGTAGAAGACTTACGCAGCATGTGCCAGCTCCCACAGCACAACACACAAACTCTCTCATGGAGAAAATTAAAATAAGGGGGACAAAATACCTACACTCCTGAGAAATAATACATTGATGTTTTCTGTGAGACTTTTTTGACCTTTTCGTGTCTACTCTAGACACTTAGAGTGATTCTGAACTATGTATAATTCCCCTGCATCATTCTTGGAAATTGGTCATAACAGAGACTAAATCTCAGCTTGCCAAGACGTTGTTCTTATGACTCTGATATTTCCCTGACGTGAGTCCAGCCCTGCCAGGTAACATGTGGTGTTAATGGCAATGGACAAGATGGACAACCAGACGTCAGCTGCCATTCTAGCCAGCGAGAAATTCAAACTCACTCAGCCTTATTATTTCTTCTGCCGACAATAGATTTCCAGATTAGATGAGGAGACCTGGAAATTCTAAGGCTGCATGTAGACAAAGGAAGAGTTTTCAAGTAAGGACGGGTTTCTTAAAAATGTGTATCTAGGCGCATGTTGATGTGCAGCTCTCATCTGTGAGAGGCACTCAGGCAGAAGAGCCCACCACACAAAATCTCAGCATGGAGGGTAACCAGAGCAACCGGAAGGCTTGGTGAGCTCCATCCAGCCTCCAGACCCTGCTTAAAGACCCTTTGCCTCCTTAGAGCAAGGGACAACTGTCCTCTTTCCCAAATGTCTTTTCTATAATTTTCAGCTTCACAAAGAAAAGAGCCCCTAGAAATACCTTTTCACTGGCCCCCACCTCTAAATTTTAGCAGAACTCTTGGCCTTGAAAAGATACATGTAAAAATGTTGAGTTGAGAAAAAAGACATCTCTGTAACTGCTTATGCAAAAAAAAGGGGGGGGGGGGCGGGAGGGAGAAAGAACACTTTCATTTTAGAAATCTTCAAAATGCACAAAAGTAGAGAAAGTAAACATTACTCACCATCTTATAATCACAGTTATTACTATGTTTATTCACTTTCATTTTTTCCATATATATTCAATACATGCTTGATTATGATAACTCTGTTTTTAGCTTTCCTTCTTATTTTATGATCACTTTAAACTCTATTATTACTTCTTCAAAAGCACCATAAAACTTCAAAGCTACAGTATTCCTAATAGAGAAATTCACAAAGAAAATGGACAGCTCAAAAAAGGATGAAAAATAACTACCAATTAGTTATATGCTGAAGCTAGAATGTAGTAAAATGCAATTTTAAATTTAAAGATTTGCTTTCCCCTATAAATTTGGAGAAAGATATTCAGACCTTTGAGTTCAGTGCTGACAGGTAACTCACCATAATATCCATTTAAATTTTAATGTCTTGCAAAGACTTTTAACATGTCACGGTGCGGTGCCCAGGTAGAAGTCGGAGGACAACTTTTTAGAGTCAGTTCTCTGCTACCGCTGTGGAATCCCAGGGACTGAACTCAGGTTGCTAAGCTTCGAAGCAGGTGCCTTTACCTTCTGAGGCATTTGGGGGCCTGGAGTTGTTTTCTGTTTGTGTGTTTGTTTGTTTTATTTTTCAGAGCAGCTATATAACTGTCTAGAATAATGACATTTTCAGAACACACACTTCAACCAGGCAGACAGCTCGCATTCTCCTTGAAGTCTTCTTCATTCCTCATCTCAGCAAATGGACAACTAATAAAAATTTTTTGATAAGCACTTTAGTTAAATGTCTAAATATACATATTAATTAAAATTAAAGTCTATACTGGTGCATTTAAATCGTAACAAGTATTTTCTAGTGCTAGTTAGGATAATTGAGTATCAGTTCCATGTTTTGGCTTTCGTTTTGAAAGGTTTGCTGCTTTTTAAAATGCTACATCTATTGACCTACTCCAAGAGTCTTCCAGTCTCTAGAAGCAAGGGTAAATCTCATAGACCAACTTGACCTAAAAACTTAAAGTCTACAGTGATCTCATTCAAATGAGTGGCATGCCATATCCATATCCAGTTTTTAATTATACAGCTGCTGTTAGAGTGGCTAATGGCTGTGCCCAGGATGCATTGTCGGACAGAGTTAGGTCTTTCCAGCCCGCCCTTAGCCATCTCACAGAGTGTGCTGCCCTTTGCTGTAATGTCCCATCAAAGCCCATGTTGTGAGCCTTCTGATGAGCCTTCAGCTTCCAGTGAGGGAACCCGAGGAAAGCTAAGGACAGTGCAAAGTCATTTGCAAAGTAATAACAATGTTTCCTGCTCAGGTGATGGCTCAGAGGAGATTTAATTGGACAAAATTACCCCATTCCAAGAATAATACTTTATACTTTATGTCACAGCGATCTCTGAAGGGACTTGAAGAGATTTATGAACATTGATTAAACATCAGCACACCACTTTGAAGGAGGTGATATTAATACTGTTGTACTGAGCCCAGAGAGGGCTGGTTGCCTATTTTAGGACAAAACAGTCAGAAACAATCCCAATCTCTGACTCCATGTCAGAACTATCATTCCATATGACTACGAAACTTTGGAAGATCTTACTTCCATGACATATTACAACTGAAATGGTAAAAGAGGGAAAAAGTTTATTTCCCAGCACATCTTATAATTGCCACGGAAGAATGCATGTTTGATTTGTAGAGTCAGAAAATATTTGAATTCTTTCTCTTGATCCCCTGAGATCTTAGCTGGACAAGTTCTGTTTATAATTAGTCTGCCCTCCATTTTCCAGCTATAAATATTTGGCATCAGCAGAATCAAATATGAAATTCAAAAATCACTGGAGCTGGGAGGAATATCAAAAAAGTGGAGTTGAGTCCTTCTGATTTCCAGATGAGAAACCTTGGGCCCAAGAGGGAATGAAAGATGAAAGGGATCTCATTCTAAATGATGAAGAGGCTCCACCATTGTTAAAATGTCTCTGGTTATACTGCAAGCCACCACATGAGGCTCTAAGGCCTTGATTCCTTAGTTTGTGAGGCAGGGGAACAACTTGAGCTGAGGGGGTGGCAATAACTCTGTGAAAAGTGAAAGTGATGTTAAATGGATAAAGTTTTCAGCTTACCCCAACACACACACACACACACACACACACACACACACACACACACACACACACCCTACAACTCTAAAACTCTAATATGGTTACTGTAACCACCTGAATAGACTCAGATGCTACCAAAATGAACAATGGAAAGCACCCACCTTAGAGTCAGCCCTCCGTGATGCGTGTCTTTTCCCCTAATCAGACCTCCCTAGCCCTCTACCCATCTCAGAGATTGAGATCTGAAATGACTTGATCCATATACCTTTATAGCCTGAATTACTACAAAGCAGATTCTGGTTGTATTTGCAGCAGCTTCAAATACCCTTTGAGATCCTTCTTGTAAGAGTTAATAAATTATTCTTGGGACTTAAAAAAAACAAATAAACACTAATGTGAATATGTGTACTTTGAAGATTATAATCAATTAAGTATGCATGACATTAGAGAAAGTTATATATGCACACATTAGTCAGATTAACAGCTGCCATGTGAGCCTGTTTAGGAAAGAAGCTGGAAGAACTCCTGGATGATCTGTGTACCCTTGCTGGCCAGCATCCCTGCTTTGGGTAAGTAAGCAAGACTTGCTCTCTTAATCAAAACACAAAATCTGTTTGTTGTTTGTTGCTGTGGCTTTTGTTATTATTAAACTGGCTGCTATGATCCAGGAGACAAAGCTATTTTCATAGAACAATTCTGATGCCCAGTGATCATTCTTACACTGCCGCCTTCACAGTGCCTCCCCATCACTTACAGTTTCAGCAGTTAAGTACAGTAACAAAAAGAAGGTGATGAAGAAGTATAGGCAGGGTAGCTTTGCTCACATAACTGCACTTTTAAAATAGGAACTATGGCAAAAATGGATTAATTTTGCTATTCTCTTTGGAACACACCAGATGTCTAATATTTAAATCTTGGTTTCTCCACTCCCTCAACCTCAGGCCGTTCTCAACGTGGTGAACTCCTTCCTCAACCCACAATCAGAGATTTCATTATATTGTAGAAGAAAAATATTTTAGAAATGAAAGTGGATCTTTAACATTTACAAGCAAATGAATTCATATTCCATATATGCCATAGTTATAGGCATGTCATATGCTCAAATGATAGCATATAATTAGAAGTGGATTTAGACAGAAAGACAGAGATGAGCTGTAAGAGCAGATAATTAGTACACCATTATAATTGGCAAATACTTCTCAATCCCATGGTAACTGTGCTCAGAGAAGGACTTCTGCCGGTTGACTAATTTTTCCTGAAGGCAGTTTCGCCCCTCTCTTTAAATGGAAAGTTTGACTAGCTGTCTTCTTGAAAATTGCATTATTATATTTCATAAACCGATTTATGTTTTAAAGTTTGAAAAGACGTATCAACTGTAAGAACCAAATAAATATTATGTTTATTAAATGAAAGAACTATATTATACTTAATAATCACATTTCATATGTAAATTTGAGTGTGTTCTTTAAAAAAAAAACAAACATTATTTGCTGAGTGAAAAATGACTTTAAAACAAAGGGAAGTAAACAGTTCTCTGGGAATGTGGATAATCAGTTCAAAATGCTTGCACTCTGGAGAGGGAAGCTTTGGGGGATGTATTCCAGAAGTCCGAATATTTCTAATGGTGAAGAAGACAACAAGGAAAGAAGGAGAAAAGAATTTAAAATTCTAAGAAAAAGAATGTTTTCTCATGTTCCCTTCCCAAATATTTAGCAGAATGCAGTCATACATAGGGATTTTTTTCTAGATTAATACCAGAACTCAGTACATTGAGTTCCCTCCCAGACACAGCCTTGAATCCTAGACCACGCATGTCCTTAAACCTCCTCTTCCGTGACATAGAGGGGCTGTGTTGTCTCAGGGCTTGGGGATGTGAAGGAAGATGGCGAATCTGGAGTAAGTTTTACATATAATAATATTTTACTAAGTTAACCATACAAATAACATTTTCAGCTTTATTTCCATTATTTTGGGGGTACTGACAAGTTACTTCAACCAAAGATAATCATGTTCTGAATAGAACAATATAAATCAAAAAGCCGTGGAAGATTCCCACTATAAGGGACAGGACCCAAAGTTGGTAAAGCAGAGTCAAGCTGAAACTGAACGGGTCAAGGTGAGAGGGACAGTCTGACAGTGGGGCAGATTTGAAACCCATGACAGACTTGCCCTTCTTGTCCCATCAAAAAAAAAACGTCAGCAACAGTGAGAAAGGCAGGTATCCTTGGAGACAGTTCTTCGGGGCACTTGTCTTCTTGAACAACTTCCTCTGTTCTGAGAAAACAGAGGTGGAGGGCTGGGGAGGTATGTGGCTCACCTGGAGTGTTTGAAGTGTGTAGATGGCCCTGAGCACTTCCCCGTGCCAATCTCTGACAACTGTGAAGAGTCTCTGATGGAGAAGACAGCGGTTGGGCAACTGATGGGTCCTCTGAGCACAGGGAGGACACACCCAACTCACAGGCTTCCAGTGACCCCTCACATCTGTTTCTGGGTCATGCACGGCTTGACAGAATTCTTTACGAGTCTAGACTTGCCCTAACGTAGGAGATATGCTAGAGACTATGTTCTTACATAGTAGGTGTGCTAGAACAATAGAGTGGGGATGAGTCATGTTAAAAAAAAAAAAAAAAAACTGGACAAACTGCTATAACAATGTCCACTTAGAATTACTGTAGTGGAAAGGTTTTGATACAAATCCAGAGAAAAAAAGTGATGGGGGAAAATGCTAATACCAGCAATAGAAATAGGCATTTTTTTTTCAAAAGTGTTTTTAATCGTCTCCCAGTATGGGGTTAACCAACGATGTCAGCAGAACTGAGTCACAGCTCATAGGAAATGAGAAATCAAAAAAAGAAACATTTTGAAACAAATTCAGAATCTTGTCTTTTGGGATAAAAAGCTGACTTGCTGAGGAGGAGCATTGTTCAGCACCTTCAAGAAATATGCCCAAGAAAGCAACCAATGAGATCTAAAAGCTAGAAGTTTGAGAGAGCCCACGTGTCAAAATAAAGGCACAAAACAAAAGCAATATTAATACTCAAGGGAAAAAACATAAAGGGACATATCCATGAGCCAGGGAGCAGCTTCATGTGGAAATCTGGGTCTTACCAGGCTGGGGGTGGGGGGAGTACTTTGTCCCACCAAACCAGTAACAATCACTTTAACACTGGAATTTTAAAATGGCAGAACCTGGCCTTTGAAGCGGTTGTTCTCAGATCATGTATGCTAAGTCACACTTTGGTACTCTAGGATACCAACTGAGATTCACCATAAAGTCACAGGCATTAAAGGAGCCACAGCTGTCCCTGTTCTGCTGTGACATTTCCAGTCCTCAAGCACTCAGGTTGTCCTAAAGAATTCCTTTGGATATCCCCTTCCTTAGGTTTATTATTATTATTATTATTTGTTTGTTTTTTTAACATGGTCAAGTGTTTATTTATATTGCTTCAATCAGTTCTATGTTTGAAAATAAACAAACTTGAATAAAACCTTCAAGCAGCTGGCCTTTGGTTTGCTAAGAATCCTGATCATTATTAGCCATAAATAAATGCAATATAGGACCAGTGAGACAGTTTCGGCAGCTAAATGTGCTTGCTGCCGAGCCTGACAACCCAAGTTCAATCCTGGGGACCTACACGGTGGAGGGAGACTAGTACATACTGTCTGTCCTCTGATTTACACACACACACACACACACACACACACACACACACACACACACACACACGATGGGCACACTCACAGACACAAAAATATCTAAATAAAACGTATTTTTACAAAATTAAGAAATAGAACCTACGTATAAATTAGCTCTTATTTCACAAACTGTTTGCAGCGCCACAAAGAAAAGGCAGTTATGACGCCAGGGACGACAGAGGAGCCTCCCGCAGCTGTCTGGATTGGGTGTTTGACCTTCCGAAGCACTAAGAGGCGTCCAGACAAATCGAATGGTGAACGGAAGAAACCCGTGCTTGTGGCAGCTCTCAAGCTGCCTTTCAGCAAAGGCTCAACTGTCATTTTTAAATGTGCAGACCAGTATATGGGGGTTCCTGGGCCCAGGGGGATCAAGAAAGACTTTCGACACTTGATTTCCCTGCCAGAAAAATTTCAAAAAAGGAAGTAACTGAGAGTGAATTAATTAAAAAATACAAAAACAAAACAAAAACAAAGTAGAAACATTTAAGCTTTCTTCTTCTGGAATACAAAACATGTGGATTTCAGATTGCAATATATTAAAGTTTTTTTAAATGAGAAATTATTTTTATTTCTGCAGAACTAGGTACATTTTCCCAAAAACCACTCATTATTATCACAATCTTGGATCTTACAAATGTCTCAAATTGTAGTGGTTGTATTTCAAAACAATGCCTTGCAAAATGGAAACTTCATAGAATTTGCTGGTATTAATAATTGTGCAGTTAGTTTTATGAGATGCAGTTCCATGTTACATACCAAAGTTGAGTTGCCAAACATTGGCTTAATTTCTTCCTAACAGTGGAGTTCATTTCTTTCCTCATCATGACTATTCATTTTTTTTTCTCTATGGAATGTTCTTTCCATCATCACTGTGAGGTATTTGTGGAGGGATACTTGGTCATGCTGATGTAGAAATAGACCCTGCTTAGAACCTGGAATATTGCACAGACTAAGACCTCTTTAAATGATTACTTCCCAGAGTGAGAACAGGCAGATGTGGGTGTGTATCTCAGAGCAAACTGTTTAAAATGTGTTAGTATATTCATTACTCTACATAGGAAGAATGTGGGGGGGAAAGATGTGTTTTTATTTTATGATACAATATGAAGTTTCACTTTCAAATACAATTGTACATTTTGATTCTAGGCGAGATGATTTTATAAAAAATAAATAGTAGACCCAGGTATGATGGCACACATCTTTAATCTAAGCACTCAGGAGGCAGAGGCAGGAGGATCTCTGTGAGTTAGAGACCAGCCCGTTTTACAGAGTGAGTTCCAGGACAGCCAGAGCTGCACAGAGAGAATCTGTCTCAAAATATCAAAACAAAACAAACAGACAGACAGATAGAATAAAGAGTAATTCAGACTACAGATGTCTTTCAGGCAGGGCAAAAACAGTAAAGCTTGATGTAAATAGCCTAATTAGAGAGAGAGTCCTTTAGAATAATCTTTTCCAACCAAATTCTAAAGCATTAACCTCTTTAAAATTTACTCTCAAGTAGGTCTCATCATTTCTTATAATAAAACTTTGGTGAATTTTGAAATGACATATTATCTGTGTGCTTTTATAATAGATAATTCTTAAATGACAAAATAAAAAGCACACTTAGAAACCAAATAAGCCAGGCATGGTGGTGTACACCTTAATCCCAGCACTGGAGAGGCTGAGACAGGTGGATCTTTGTGAGTTTGGGACCAGTCTGGTTTACATAGTGAAACTCTGTCTCAATAAAAATAATAATAAATCAAAACAATGTAATCAGTGCATATTGCATTGTGTCCAACTTCTTCCAGTTCATTCAGCCCACTAGTAACTCAACATGGTCCAACTTGGGCCAAACAGTCTCTCTCCACCATTTTTAGTGACTCCTGCCTGGGAGTAGCTGCCCACGCAAGCTTTTGACTAATTTCTGCAATTATTCTTTAGTTTCAGTCATCAAAAATCACTAGGTGATCACAAATAAAACAACTTAGAATTCTGGGTTCCTCACGGGACTTTCAAGAAATGTGAATTGACTAGTATCTAAGAAAGCAACACACACACAAAAAAAATCTAGCCGGGCGGTGGTGGCACACTCCTTTAATCCCAGCACTTGGGAGGCAGAGGCAGGCGGATCTCTGTGAGTTCGAGGCCAGCCTGGGCTACCAAGTGAGTTCCAGGAAAGGCGCAAAGCTACACAGAGAAACCCTGTCTTGAAAAACCAAAAAGAAAGAAAGAAAGAAAGAAAGAAAGAAAGAAAGAAAGAAAGAAAGAAAGAAAGAAAGAAAGAAAGAAAGAAAGAAAGAAAGAAACACACTGTCTTCAGAGCTGTTTGTACTGAAGTTCCCCCCCCCACACACACACACAGTGTTAAACTATGTTTTTGTTACTATTCCACAAGTAGAGAAAAAAAAACAAGCCGGGCGGTGGTGGCGCACGCCTTTAATCCCAGCACTCGGGAGGCAGAGGCAGGCGGATCTCTGCGAGTTCGAGGCCAGCCTGGGCTACCAAGTGAGTTCCAGGAAAGGCGCAAAGCTACGCAGAGAAACCCTGTCTCGAAAAAACCAAAAAAAAAAAAAAAAAAAAAAAACAGAAAACAAAATAGTAAACAGCATAGGTTTGTAAGAAATGGCAAAATGTAAGACCATAGATGCGTGTGCCTGCAAGTTTTCTCTATCAAGCACCCAAGACAAAATACAAGGCAACCAAAACCTTAAACTAAAAGGCTAAAGATAAACAAGATGTGGAGAGAAAATGGAAATAAAAGATTTGTTTTGTTAAAAAACGAAGGTTTTAGCAGTAGCAATGCCACACTCACTATGCATACTGGCCTCCCTTGCACAGGGTTAGGGTCACTCTGATGGCCAGTGGGGTTCAGAGAAGTAGAATACATTGTTTTGTGACTTTAGACCTCAACCTCTCAATGAGATATTATGCCTGTTTGGAATCTATGGTGTTCATTTTTGAGTCCTTAAAGATAAGCTGCTAACGGGCGTAGGGCTAGATCTGCAGTGCCAGAGTAAATAATACCTTGAGTGTCCCTGCTCTGGGACCTCAGCCAGCTGGCCTTAGAGTCAGTCTTCGTGGTGAATCCACCCAAAACCTCCAGACCCTTTTCTTCCCCAGCCCAAGGGAACTGGTTAAGTGGGAGCCCAGGAAGCCAGTGGAGAAGCCTGATGGTGGTCTCGGGTTTTTTTGTTTGTTTGTTTGTTTGTTTGTTTGTTTGTTTGTTTTGGTTGCTGTTTGGGGATGGGGGTGCTGTAGAAAGGGTCCAGTCCTGGGAGAGTCCCACGTCACTGTCAAATACAAGCTCTACTTCATCTCTTCCTATCTTGACCACTCTGCCCCTGGGTCCTCCGCAGCTTAGGAGGTTCCTGGCTCACAGAAAGTAGCCCAATGATGGCGTCATCAACCGGCTACACAAGGTAGTACACCTACTCTCCACCGCCATACACCCTGGTAGCCGACAAGCACACACCCACTATTCTTAGGAAAGAAGAGTAAAGATTGCTGGTGCAGTTGTGATTTTTTGTTTTCCAAGACCTGGGGGAAAAGGTGATTTGTTGTTGTTGTTGTTGTTGTTGTTGTTTTAAAGAACATTGAGCACTCAGAAAAGAAATTGTATGTCACTTAACCTTTCGGGATCTCAGCTTGTGCATCTGCGAAATGGGCTAATAAGCACCCTGACACCTGAGCCCTGAAGGACTTAGCTTGGGGGAACAGGCTAGGAAAGGGGGGGGCCTCACTCACACAACTCACTAGGGCAGTGCTTTTTCATTGCCTTGATAAGGGCGATGCTTTCCCCCTAAAGTGTTTGCTTGGCCCTCAGTATTAGTCGCCCCCTGCCCTTCCTACAGACTTTCTTTTGCTTCTTCTCCCCAAGGGGATTTCTGTCTGTAAATGTGAACATGGAAACGCAGACAGCTTTGCCCAGCTATTTCGGAAGGTGGATGGTGCAAGTCTGACCCGGATCTGGAGCTGAAGGGGACAAGGATCCCGCCTTTGGCAGCATCCCCGGGCAAGCCCCGCTGAGAACTGATTTGACTGCAGCTTTCTCGCAGTTCTGAGTCCCTGGAGCCCCTCTGGGTCTCCGGGTCCCGGCTCCTACTGCGCCTGTCCCCGCCCTTGCTCCCCCGGCTCCGCCGCTCCCTGCGGCCCTTCTTCCTGCCCGCTCTGCTGCAATCGGAGCCCGTGTCCCGGTGGCATCTCCGCGTCCATTCGCGGCGGCAGGAAGCCGGGACAAGGACACGCATGGGTCTCCGCGCGACTCATCTGAGCACCTGAAACCCTAACTTCGGCTCGTGCAGCCCCTTCCTCCCAGGGGGCCGCGGCACAAGGCACAGGGTCCCAGCGTCTGCGTTTCTGATCGCCAAGCACATGACCTACAGGACCGACTGCTCGCCCGAGTGATGCCTCGAAGGAAGGACTGTCCAGGAATAGAAGCGAGGAGAGAAGCTTCTAGAATCAGACCGTGGCCGAGAGCTCAGGAATCCTCCAGTCCCGCTGGGAAGAAAGGCGCCCTCGGACGCCCAGTCTCGAGCAGCGGAAGACAGAAGCCGGAGTCGCGCACCCTGTTCCCGGGTCGGCTACACGCAGCCTCTAGGCGCGATCCTCTCCTTCCCGCAGAGGCCGGGGCGAACCCCTACAGGATGGCAGGCAGCTACCTGCAAAGGGACTTTTCCATCTCTTCGGGCCACTCGTCCTCTCCCCAAAGGAAGCTTTATCTCAGAACTACCTTGCGCCCAGCCCAGTATGAGCAGACTCCCAGCCCCTGTGGCTGCAAGCCCACGGCCTGCGGCACCCTACCGGACCCAGGGAGCGCGCTTTCCCAGGGTGCAGGCAGGGGATGGCCACACGCACCCGCACAGGCGGAGGGATATGCGGTGACTGCCCCCACCTCACATTCCCGGAAGTGGCCAAGGAAGTGCCAGCGAGTGAAATTATCCTTTGGGACCTCCAAGAAGGGGAGCCTGCAAGGTTGTAGGCTATTCCTCCGGTATTCAAACTGACCCTACCTGGCAGAAGTTTTTCAGAAAAGTGTCATTTTCCAGCAAGCATAACCGTAGTCTGAGCTATTTTTTTTTTTAAGACAAGGAAAGATGGTATTTATTTTTCTTTTTTAAATAAAGGCACAGAAAAGTTTCCAAATAGTCACAAATGAGTAACTGCTCAGCAGGCGTCCTTTAGTTTCTTGTTCTTTTCTCCTGGTGTTTTTCCGCGCTGTTAGCATTCTCTCTGATCTGCAGGGAGCCTTCAATGTTTTTCTTATTCATTAGACAACTCAATGAAATGTTAAAATATTTATTTTTCAATAACCAGTAGCCTTTCTTTCTTTCTTTCTTTCTTTCTTTCTTTCTTTCTTTCTTTCTTTCTTTCTTTCTTTCTTTCTTTCTTTCTTTCTTTCTTTCTTTCTTTCTTTCTTTCTTTCTTTCTTTCTCCCTTTCTTTCTTTTTTCCCCGAAGGTTCGCACAAAATGTGTCCTTTCATTCTCTGTAACATGGATGCTAAGCATGAGCGATCAGCCTCATCCAGTTGCTTCAAAGGTAAATGTTTGCAATTGCTGGCTGCTTAGCGGGCCTGCCAGACATCTCCCAGCACTCAGTAATTCCACTATTAGTGTAGAATAGATCAGGCTTGAGTTCACTTGTGATTACTTCTTGGAAAAAAATTTTCTAGGTTTCCCAGCTATTACAAGTAGGATTTTATTTTTAAAATATGAGTTATATAGTTTGTAAAATAATAACCATTTATGGTTGGAGGTTTTAAAAACCCCACTACCAACACAGAACTAAAACCACCCATACAAGCAGTGTCCATGCTTAGGGAGGTTAGTGTCAGTCCTGACTGTCCAACAACCTTCATGCTTAAAAGTCACTCTGACACAGTGCCACATCAAAACGCACGCTGTAAAGGTGTCATTGACATATATTTATGTATCAATAAAATATTTTGCCCTTCCTTTTCACTATTATGTTTTCTTTAAAAGTTTTTAGAGCTGAACATGATGTCACATGCCTTTAATCCCAGCACTCAGGAGGCAGAGGCAGGCGGATCTCTGTGGGTTCGAGGCCAGCCTGGTCTACAGAGCCAGTTCCAGGACAGCCAGGGCTACAATGAGAAACCCTGTCTAAAAAAAAAAAAAAAAAAAAAGTTAGTTATTTTCCTTTTGAAGTTGTCGCTGGTACCTTGTCACATGCTCCTGGCTTGGTTTCAGAGAAGCAAGTGAACAATTTGAAGAGCCCTGGTACCGAGGTTTTGTGGCTCTTTCATCAAAACCCATTTGACTTCCCCATCGATAGGAAGAGTATTGGGCTTTTTAAGTCACAAAATTACTTCAATATGATCATTGTGATTCCTTCAGAAACTAAGTCAATGTTGGAGGTCAAAATTAGCTGCATGCATGGTGGCCTACCCCAAAGTTTCCACAGTGCTAGGGCTCCCTGCATAGTCTTAAATCGAATAAAACCTATATAATGCTTTTAATGTTTAAGAACAGAAGCAGCCCCTGCTGTGTGAAGGTATCTGACTTTTATCCAGTGACCTTTCTCCCTGATAACACTAAACATTTGCTTTGGGAGTCATCAAAGGGATGTGCACACAGTTTTTCTCATTACCGGTTTCATCCTAGCTCTTCTAAAAGTGACTTTTTTGATTCCTGAGTAATATTATATTCTGAATGCCAAGCATTAATATGTCCATCCTGCATTATCCAGGTAGCAGCTACCTTTTAACTCAACTGTCAAGGAAATCCACACTCGGTGCCAAGCAACCACCCACAACTTTATTTTCAGAGAGGTTGAGCCTGTCACATCAGTTATGGCTTTTCCCACATTGACTGAGAAGGGAGGTGGGTCGGGAATGAGAGTTAAGTGTTGGAATTAGTCTTGTGCATTAGTCAAGTAGTTTGGATGCACCTATACTTGACATCCTTTGGTTTGAAAAAGATGATTCGACTATGATACCTTTCCAGTGAGTCCCACGTCCTGTGATCTTCTCTTGTGGTTACTAGTATCAGACCTCACCCTACCCACCCAACACACACATCCCTCTCCCCACCCCCACCTTCACCAAAGACTGGACAGGGAAAAGTTTCAAGTAAACAGGGCTGCAGTTTTTCCATTGTCCAGTAGACGGCACAAAAGATCAAGCCTTTAAATACTGAACAAGACAAGGTGGTTTGGTTATATTTGGAGTGAATGCCAGTGGCCTGTTCTTTTAAACAATCAGCCAACATTGGATCTGTACAGCAGAGAACTATCTCAAAACTAAAAATAACTTCGCAAAACTTTGAGACAGAGTGAGATGAAAGCATTTTTGTGTATCTGCACAGCAAATGTATTTCCTTCAGAAAATACATTAATAGTTAAAAGGAAGAGAGAGAGAGAGGGAGAGAGAGAGAGAGAGAGAGAGAGAGAGAGAGAGAGAGAGATTACTGAAGATTTTATTAATTGAAAGCTACTCTTAAGGAAATTAAGTTGAAAGATCAAAATTAAAAAAAAAACGAGACACTTCAATTTTGCTTAGCTTCTAATGGGTAATTATTTGCCCTGGGCCTTCAAAATTTCATTATTAGAATATATGTTATGTTCTTTATTATATTCAAAACACAGCTCAGCCTCAAACATTGAGCATTGCATTTTAAGAGTTTGTATACACATGTATATATAGCATGCTGTAAAGGAGAGAAATTCTCCTGAAGTTTTGTATGCAGCCTTGGGGAGGTGAGGCTTTGAAGGCTAAGCCCATTAGAAATAATAGTTAAGACCTCTTCTCTAGTGCAATGTATAGCTTTGGCTAATATTTATATTTTAAAAGACCTCTATTTCTTTCCATTCTGCAGAGCCTGTTGAAGTTTGGGGGAAGGCAAAGTGTAGGCTAATAACTCATTTCCCAGTTAATTTTATTAAGAATTTATAGCACTGTTTAGAAAGTTTTAAGACAACCATAAATTTTATTAGGAATATTTTATTAAGCCCTCTATTTAATTAATAAAAGACCTCTATAAGTTCTGAAAATGTCAGAGCTGGTAATTATGTTAACCAGTGTAGTTTTCCCCTCTCTAGAGACCAAAGCATTTTAATGATTTGAAATAGAGAACTAGGCAAGCAGCCGACTCCCAACATTTCTTTTCCCTGGACTTTTGTTAGGCAGTCAGAAGATAGTGAGTCAGGCATTTTCCCTGTGATGGTCAGAGGGCCCAAGCTGACCTCTCATTGACTTCTGAACTGGACCCAGACAGTCTTTGTTTTCTGAAGCAAAATGTAGTAAACAATTCTTCCAGCCCTTGTGGCCTGGATTGCTTTGGGACACTTGATTAACGTCCCTTCCTGATCCCCCCCCCTTATCCCCCTTTCCTATCACCTAACCTGGTTTCTCCCTTTAATAGCCGTCTAAATAGTTTATTTCAGTTTTCTCACAGTCATCCATTAGCTTTAAACTCTTGGTACTGTTCTCATATCGCATCCAGGCTCTTATCTCCAGCATTCCTCTATTATCTCCACTAGATTTCAAATCCATTTTCTTTAAACTACCCCCATTTCTGTTTTTTTTTTTTTTTAATGCAAATGCTAATGTAGGGTGCTGTTTGGAGGGCAGAGGACTGATAGTGTTTTTCTTGAAGTACAAATCCCAAGCTCACACACTCCAGGAGAACCTCAAGAGAACCACAACATTTTAACAGGCATCTTACCGTGAGGTGCCAGATGATAAAGCCTTATCATTTTGTGAACACAGCCGCCAAACTCCATTGATTACCAGGGCTTTATTTGTGTTGGGCTGGCAAATACACACACATTTTACCTTCCGAGGTGCCTCTTTAATTTTGAAGAGTTTGGGATCTGACTCATCGGTGTGAACTTTTGAAACAAAAGCCCAGTTCAGGATATGAACTTAGCAGAGCTCCTCACAGAACAGAAAGTTGGAGGAAATTCTCTGAGACTACCCGCAGCCCAGAGGAACACTGCCTGCTGTAGAGGCCTCCCCGTGGGGTAGATGATAAACAAGGGGGCCAGGGGCTCAGCACGCCCCTTTCTTAGTCCCTGAACTCTAACTTTGGGAAGACCCTGGGAGCCAGGAAGGGAAAATAGAAAATAAAAGTTCTGCATCTTCAAAAGTAGGGCCAGCAGGGAGAGCTGAACAGGAGGGTTTTTGCCAAAATCAAAATGCTATTTATTGTCTTTAAAAAGGAAACATTGTAAATAAGCTTAGGGTAGGTACATCCCAGAACAGCACACACGTCACAGTAATTTATGTAACTTGCCGAGATATCTCGAATTGCCTCCTCACCTCTCCTTTTAATAGATGATTAATTGCTGCCTTGCTAGATTTTTTTTTATGGCTACTATATTGCAATTCTATACGTATGCAATTTCTCCCAGCAAGCCCAACTGTAATAACTGTTTGCTAATTGTAAAATCCTTATCCAGAATGAGGTTTGGGCAAACAATTCATACTACTGTAATTACACTGTAAAAGTGTTTCAGTCGCTCAACTGTTCAGAAGTCGTCTACGGAGGCCTGGGAGTAGCTCTAGGTCAGCTGCACATTCATAAATGGAAAGTTTTCAAAACTAACAGGGCTTTATTTTAAGCTCACAAGTTCAAACTATCCTAGTCTTTAAAGGAAAACCTGTGGGTAGGTAATTAAAGTATATTTTAAGGTAACCTGACACATCCCTGGTAAAACCCCACAGCCTTGCCCTTACTTTGAAGATTGTGCCTCGATGAAAAGTTTCTTACCTGGACGTTCCTTTGCCACTTGGACTGCTAAGCAAAAGAACTGACTGAAAAGCAAGAACCCCAAATAAATCCTATTCTCAAAAAATCTGTAGTTTATTAAAACTGACCTTGTCCAAACTTGAAAACCTTCACGCAGAGTTAGGGAAACTCTAAGCCCATTACTTAAGTTGGCCTGAGACTCCCTTGGGCTCTTACAGACCAAGTCATCTACGTGTATTTTACAGTAAATTTCTCCTAGCTAAATTATATTTAGACGATTGCCCTGGCGATTCGTTTAAGAATTATAACTCAGACGTGCTCAAGGTGGAGTCTGGTTTAAAGGTCCATCCCAATTCCCTCTTGACCCCCCTGGGAGTTGTGCTGGTGCCCCGCAGGCCTCCTGGGCTGATGACACTCTCACCCGGCGGGACCCAGCAGTGGTGGACCGCCACTCAGGTGCCAGCGGCATTGGTCTGGAGTTGGGGAAGAGCTCTCAGGGTGTCTGCCCAGCTCAGTCGGTTCTATACTTCTTTCAGGAAAGTGTGCTGCGTGGCCCAGCCAGCTCAGATTCCCAAAACTTCGGAAAAGTCTGTTTCCCGAGACCGGGAGGCAATTCACCTGGCTTTTCCATGCCTGGTTTGGACGCACAAGCCTGCATTAACCTTCCAAATGATACATCGGGGCATTTGTGCAAGAAAACAGTGCACAAGAATATAATGAGAAAAAGGAAAAGATCTTCAAACTTGAGTGTCGAAACAAAAAAAATAAGAGAGACAGAAAGAAGACACAGAGGCACACGATAAGGGATCGTGGGGGCCTTTTATTGTTTTAAGCAGTCAGATCTCTTTCAAGGCAAAGCCCATTGAAGGTTTGGGGTGAACATATGTCAGCCCTTCAGGTGTTCGTTGTTGGGGGCGGGGTGCTGTGCTGGAGGCCCGCAAGCCTGGTCTGCCAGGCTTAACCGACACGCACGGCTGCTGGAGTGAACCAGCCCGGCGTTGACTTGTGCAGAGTGCTGAAAGAACCGTGGCTGTTGCCTAGGAGGCTCCAGCGCTCGATGGAACCTGATTCCAGCTCGAGGTTCTAGTGACCACCCTGTGTCTCCCGTTCCATAGAAGGCCACTCAATAGAAACTTGAGTCCTGCCTGGAGACTGGTAACAAGTCTTTGACTTGGAGCCTAGGAGTTGGCTCCAGTACGTTTCAGAGATGCTAACCTTTTCCAAACAATCTCCGCGTGAAGGGAGCCCCCTAATCTTTCTCAGAACTCTCCGCATAACCGCCCCCCGCCCCTGGAGTGAGGGTTCGGTCCGCAGCTGGCGATGGGATGGGGGTGGGGGCGGTGGGAGCGCGGGCCGGCTGCTTTGAGGGAGTGAGCCTTTTGGCCACCTTCAGGGCGGGAATCCGGAATGGCAGTTTGCATTCCCAGCAGATCGAAGCTCCCTGCTGATCGATTATTTGATAATTGATTTTCCCCGCAGCCAATGCGCGGCCGCTTGGGCGGGGACGCCTTCCGATTGGCGGAGCCCTCTCCACGGCTGCCTACCGAGATTTGGGTGAGCTCATTTTCCAGTCGACCGCAGGGGGAGTTTTCTGCGAGGTTTCAGCTTGTGGGGGGGGGGGGGGAATCCTCTCCGAGCCCAGCGAGCTGAGAGCCCTGCCTGGGATGTGAGGTTTCCAGCTGCTATCTAAGCCGATGAGAGCCGGGCACAGAACCACAAAGAGTAAAATAACCCCACTAAATAGAATAACTGAGGTCAAGCGCAGAGTGAGAATAAAAAGACTTAAAAAAAAAAAAAAATTTAAGTCCGGGGTGTGGTATTTCAAGGGAGAAAGTTAAAAACCAGCGGCTGGTTGGAGACTTCAAGTTGTGGGCAGGGTCAGCTTTTGTCTGAAATCTTAGCTTCCGAAGTGGATTTCTTTTTCTCTGGAACTGGGAGTTTTCGCGGGGCTGGGTCGGAGATAGAAAAGCAGAGGGATGGAGGTCTGGGAGGCCGGCGCCGTGCGTCGCCTCTGAAGGAGCTGGGGTGCGCAACCCTTCCAGGCCAAGGCAAGGCCGAGGCTGGAACCCCGGTGGCGTCGCCCAGACAAAGGCATCCCCGGCCGCAGCTCAGCCGAGCTCTGCAGCCGCGCCGCGCCCCGAGCACGCAGCTGCCTCGGCGACAGCGCGACCGAGAAAGAGCCCCCCGGTCCCGCGGCTCCCAGGCCCCGGCGGTCCGCGGGGTCTGGCTGCTCTTGCCTGGGTTGAGTTTCGCTCTCCGGCGGTCATAAATAGCTCGGTGTTTGTAAACAAGCGCCGGGGGCACAGTCCCCGCGCTCGGCTCATTGTTCCCTCCCTTCCTCCCTCACTTCGCGCTGGGGCTGAGGGCTGCCAGGCAGAGGAGGTGGGGGCGTCCGGACTCAGAGTGACAAAATGCAAGCATTTCCTTTCCTCCGGCCGCGCGTCCACTTCTGACAGCGGGGGGAAAAAAAAATCTCAAAACAAAAAACTCTAAGCTGGGTCTGCAGAACGCCCAGGCGACCGCCACCCCACGTTCTCGGGACTCCTAAGCTGAACCTTTCCCAAGCCAGCTCCAGCGCCTCTTCTTGCTCTGGCTTTGACTTTTCTCCTTGGGGAGTCTAGCAGAGAATCCAGTACGTTTGGCATCACCCCCCCGACCCCGGAAAATACTGGCAGACCCCAATAATTTCGAGGAAAGTCTTGAAGTCTTTCATGAGCGGAGCTCTGAGAGAAATAACTCCGGCATTTGCCTGCCCTGCGTTTATTCCCAATTTATTTCAAGAGTCCAGTTTGGGAAGAGAGGCTGGAAGGCGAAGGAGTGAAAAGAACACGGGACGTAAAGCCGGCGGTCCGGAGCTGCAGCCTGCATCCGTGTGCATGTGCCCTGGGTGTGTGGTGTTAGTGCCTGGGCGTGCGAATTCATGGAGCGCCTTTCTGCCTCTCCAGTGCGGCCAGAGCTCGCTTCGCGCACCCACCCCTGCCGAGGAGCCTACTTGCTGCAGCCCAATGCATTGTGTAAGACGCGACCTGTTATGGCCACCACTACTTCCGGGTTCTAGCATTCTGGTCGGAATCCACCTCTCCGCCTGTGCAACACACACTTTACACACGCACGGCGACTGCAAGCGGGCAGCATCGATCGTGGCTCCTTTAAGACAAACTCAGACAGACATTTTTTTAACCCTCCTCTCTAATCTCCCTCCAGTGCTGCAGTTGCAAAGAGGGAGAGAGAAAGAGAAAGAGAGCGAGAGAAGAGAGAAACTGATTAGGAATTAGGACTGATTCAAGGGAAGCGGGCGCTAGGGCTTTGTGCATTTGAATATTAACATTTGAGGTGTTCTGACCAGAAGAAGACAGAGCGGATGATCATTCATTCACCACGTTGACAACCTCGCCTGTGATTGACAGCTGGAGTGGCAGAAAGCCATGAGATTTGGTAGTTGGGTCTGAGGGGCGCTCTTTTTTTTTTTTTTAACTGATTTTTTTTTGGGGGGGGGAGAAGATCTGCTTTTTGGTTTTTTTTTCCTCCCGCTGCTGTCTTGGAACCGGAGCGCTTTTATGCTCAGCGACGCGGGCGCCTTGCTTCAGGTCCGGTAGACCGAAGATCTGGGACCAGTAACTCACATTGCTGGAGACGCAAAGGGATTTTATTTCTTTCTTTTCTTTTTTTCCGTGCTTCATTTTTTTTTCCGAGGGAGTCTGCATATTTGTTTCTTTTCACACTGGCCTTAAAGAGGATATATTAGAAGTTGAGTAGGAAGGGAAGCCAGAGAGGCCGATGGCGCAAAGGGTACGTATTAAAAACAATTGTGGAACTCAAATGTGAGATTAAATTGAAACGTGGCTGAAAGACACTGCTGCTAAGTTTCCTCTTTTCTTTCTCTCTTTTTGAATGAGGCTCCTAAAGCCGCGGCCTAAATCGACAGGTTTACTTAATGCATTTGTAGCTTTATGCATGTTAATTCTATGATTGCTAATTCAAGTGATCAAGTTGTATAGATTCCTAACCAACAGCTATATAAATAAAAATACAAGCTCAAGGAGTCACCTGTTTTAAAAGAAAAGAAGAAAGAGAAGGGGGAAAAGGCTACATACCCAATGCTATAATTTGAGCATTTAGAGACCAAAAGTTTAAAGCTATGTTTAATTAAAATAAACAGCTGGGAACTTCTGCTATATTATCGATTATGCCCATCTTTAATATCAGTAGAAGTAAGTAGTATTTTTAGATAGGTAACTGTTGTAGTACAGAGAATTTTTTGTTGGAAAATCATTCATGTTTTAAAAGTAATTTTAATTTGCATGGATTTTTATGCAAGATAATAAATTTGCAGATTTTTTCTTAGATAAACCCTGTACTAATTGGATATTAAACACACAGCTACTCACTTTTAAAATGCAATACTAATTTGCCCAATATTCCTATTTGAATGGAAATGCCTTGAAAGTAAACTGAGACAATGACGACCCAGCTGAGGTGGCTTCCTAAAAGAAAGGGGTCTACAGAAAGGCTTCCTTGCATAATTTGTGTCCTGGCCCTCAAAGCCCTTTTTGGAAAAGAAAGTTACTAGCTGACACATTTTTCTTTATTCTCTTGGTTCAGGCAAATGTCAGCATTCTTCAAACTCTCTTCACACCTCTGGCTTTAAGAGGATGAAAGTGGCAATTCCCCTGTCTTTGAAAGTCGTTTCACTCTCTCTCACCCTTTCCAAATCTTAGAAGAAGAACTTGCCTAGAGTAAAACAATTAGAAAAATTCAAATAGCTGAATTTATCACAGACAGTAATGACAATCAATTTGAAAGCAGCCCCCCTGCCCCCCCCAGGTGGGTTTGGATGTGTATTTGCTTTTGAATTTGCTTAAAAGCTAATGAGTAACAATTGCTTCCCTTGACTTCTACTCTAGGGAGAAAGTTTGTGAAGGTAAAAAAAATAAAATAGAGCTCAGTTGCCTCCTGTATAGCTTTTCTTTAAACTCGGAGGGAACCTTGCCCAGCTCCATGCTCAGCTGCACAGTGCAGCACAGGCTGCCTTATGTACACTTCAGTGTACATATATAAGGGGCCAGTTCGTTTTGTATAATTTAGCAGAGTTTGTTTTGGAAAGCAAAGCATACGTTGTGTCTTGCAGGACTGCCCAATCCCATGCTGGCAGGGAAATAAAATGAGAAGCCTTTCTGAATTCACGTGCTTGGCACAACTATTCCCATCATAACTTTAACAAAAAAAATCCCCCTGAAGTGTAGGGGCTGTGAAGCTAGGCGGGTCTGCTACACTGTCCCGGCACGTTTTATTGTTGTGATTTTCGGTTTCCTCCTCCAGAAACATGCGTGTTTTACCTTCCGCCTCCGGGAGAATGCCTCTCTGCCGTTCCTTCTTCCTTCCTCCCTTCCTTGCCAAAAGATTTTGGATTTCTGAATTAGTCTATATGGACACAAGTTAGGACAGGAACCTTCATCTCAGATGACTCTCGCTGAGAATTCTAGAATTTTTACTGTTAAAATAAATTTTTACAATAGGGAGCTAAACTTTAGAGATGTAAGGCCATGGAATTCGGTTGAAGGATCCAGCTGGACTGACCTTTTATAAGCTCGGTGCCCTACAGTTCCCGTTTACCCGCACGGCCTCTGACCCTTTTTTTCTCTTCTGTTTGTCATGCAGTACGACGACCTACCCCATTATGGGGGCATGGATGGAGTAGGCATCCCTTCCACGATGTATGGGGACCCGCATGCGGCCAGGTCCATGCAGCCGGTCCACCACCTGAACCACGGGCCTCCTCTGCACTCGCATCAGTACCCGCACACAGCTCATACCAACGCCATGGCCCCCAGCATGGGCTCCTCAGTCAATGACGCTTTAAAGAGAGATAAAGATGCCATTTATGGGTAGGTATCATGGGCAGGAGTTAAGTAGCTGAGACGCGATGCTGCCTCCATTTCCTCGAGCCCTTGCAACCGGAAAGTCAGAGCTCTCGATTAACTGTACAAAAACTGGCGACTTTTCATTCACATTGCATGGAAACTGGGGGAGAAGCCTCCTCCGCAGTTCCATTAGCACTCGGTGCAGGCTCAGCGCCCGGCTTGGCCGCCACGTTGGCCGCCAAGGAGTCCCAGTGCTGGAGTGTGGCTGCCTAAAAGATTCGGCATCCCCTCTCAGACTCCGAGTCAGAAGATCTGAGACCTTGCTCGCTCGAGTTAGCTCGAGAGCGTTGGGGGTTTCAAAGTGTAGGCGCCTTTGTGTTGGAAAGAAACTTTTAGTTTAAGGAAAATCTTTTAAGCCATTGATTGTTCTGACTCGCAGAGTTTACTCAGCCACCGTATGCTGGTTCTTCTGGTGCACAATGAAGTCAGGAGGACTGCTGCAGGTCAGACAAGGGGGGACATGTCTTGCTTTAAGGAGTTTGTTCAACTGAAGTCAAGGACTCTGAATTGACACAGACGTTTAGAAACTTCTAGACGTTTTGGCACTTTGTGTTCAAAGGGGAAACCTTCAGGATTTAGCCAGAAGTGCTTGGGGGATGCTCTTCTTCGGGAGACTTTCTGGCCAGGGTTTGCTGTGTTCCGTCGGCCATTCGATTAGACCCTGCGTTAGAAACCCTTTGGAAAGTTACTTGTACTTTACTGTGTGCTGATGTTTTGGGGACACTCTCCCCACGTTTATTTTTAAACTTTGTAATAACTTTCATTTCACTTTCCTCTTTTAGAAAAATATTTAATATTGACCCTCGGCTAGGGAGGGAATCTTTTTGCCTGGTTTCTGGTCCCTCGTGCGGTGGGCTTGCTTAAATCCCAGCCTCCTCTCTGCAAATGGTTTAGGCTCCAGGACAGAACATTTGAGGAAGCTTTGAAAAAGGACCCCAAACTGTTAAATTCCCAGCTGGGCTGTGAGAGCTAATAAAAGGCTCCTTGAGCATTAAAAGTCTTTTTTTTTTTTTTAAATGGGCTGAGGCGAGTGACATCTAGGCCTTTTAGATGTTAGTCGCTTAACCACTCTCCACTCTGGACGAAATGGAAGGGTTGACTGTAAAAGCATTTGAAGGAACTTTCTTTGTGGGACTGTGGGGAGCGTCTGCGAAGGGAGGGCAGGGTTGGGGAGCCCTGGAGGACCCCTTGCTTCTCGGGGGGCTGTGTGGCAAGGGTCGGTGGGTGCTGTCCTGTGACAGTCGGTCCTGCAGCCACAGAGGCCTCAAGTTTGCTGCGCGCCTGCCACCGAGATCCCCTGAGCTTAGGGATCTGTGCCGTGCCTCGGAGGAAGGCCGAGGCTGGCCCTCTCCCACCCCTCGGCCTGCGCGCCTTGCCTTCCCGGGGCACCAGGTCCTGCTTGTGCGGCGGAGGGACGAGGGTTTGTCGCGGTGCGAAAGTTAATTCAAAATGGCTGCTGGAACCGCTTGGGTTTTATTCGTAGCAAATGTTGCCAATTTCTCCGGCCAGATATGCTGAACTGATCCGCAGACACGGTCCGGGGCTCAGGGCCTCCGACTTCAGAGCCCTAGGAGCAAGGGGGAGGTGAGCCGTCACCTGGGCGGGCGTGAGCAAAAGGGCAAAAGCGGATGATCAGATCACCCAAGGGTCTCTCTGCCTCGAGATACTCGGGTTGTTTCTCTTGGGCGCCTTTTTTTGGTGACTCCGGACTAATCATTGTGTTGTTTGTGACTGTTGTATTTTCTTGCAGACACCCCCTCTTCCCTCTCTTAGCACTGATTTTTGAGAAATGTGAATTAGCTACTTGTACCCCCCGCGAGCCGGGGGTGGCGGGCGGGGACGTCTGCTCGTCAGAGTCATTCAATGAAGATATAGCCGTGTTCGCCAAACAGGTCAGCAAAATAAATGTTAAAAAAAAAAAAAAGTAAAAAGAAACAAAAAAAGAATCCCGCTCCCCACCCCCTTCCCCCGCACTCACACATGCACACACATACAAACACAAAGAGAGACGGAGAGATAGAGATATAATTTCTCAAAAGTAGCCAGAAAATAGTCTCCCTTCAGCCACGCGTGTTACTGCCTCCCAGAGATTTTCGTCCAGTGAGTGCGTTTGCAGATCATCACCCATCTCCACACTCACTCACCGTCCAGAAGCTCACTAGGAAATGAAGTCAGGAACACCACGCTCTGTGGCTGCTTTGGAGTGGCGGGCGAGCAGCGTTCCGCATAAGAAGCGGAGCTCTAGCTGAAGTCAGGGGCGCTCTGGGCTGGTCTCAGGCCTACTGGGTTCACACTGAAGTGTTTTCCGTGAGGGACGAATTTGAGTCACGAGTCCCTCTTGGAGGTTATATCCTACCCCTGACAGTGTAAATGGGGGCAAGAAAGTAGGGAGGCGACCAAATTTCATTTCATTTTTTTTCTTTCCCTTCTTCCCGCTTGTGTTTAGATTCGCGCAGAAAAACCTCTATTCTCTTCTAATCCAGAACTGGATAACTTGGTAAGAGCTGACCCCTCACTCCCCTCCCTTATCTGTGCACACGACCTCCAGCCCCCAGCCCTGAGCTTTCCGGACAAATCTATCCATAGCTGCAAGTCGACTGCAAACGTTTTTTCTGTCCTTGGACAAGTGTTTGGGGCCTGGATCCTGGGGTATAAACTCATCTGAGATGGCCCAGGAGCAGCGGCTAGGGAACGCCGGCCGGCTTTTGTTTTTTATGATGGCCAGGCCGCACAGCTCTAATCAGCCTGGGGATTTATCTCCCCGCCTGGCCGTCAGCGTGTATGCTTAAACCTTGCGGGACTTCCAGCCTTATGAGTCTCCTTCATCAGGGCCACGGTGAGGGCAGAGCCCCCCGCCCCCAGACAGCCAATTGGCATCAAAGGTGCATGGACAGAAGGCAGGAAAAAATTTTTGCAAAGTGCAAAGCCACTGCTTGGGGAAAACTTTCCTGTAACTTCTTCATAGGAAAAGCTTAGACAGTGGTCCTCTGAATTGGGTTGGGGGCAGTAAGATTCGGGAGGGGGGAAGCCATGGAGAAGGAGAGTGTTTATGATCCCCACTTAGATGTTTTGTTGTTGGTTTAGCTATTTTTTCTCCTTAAGAAATATAAACCTCTAGATGGTACCCAGTCGCTGCTATTAAGTTTTAGTGTTATTGCCATAAATCAAAATAACTCTATTTATGGGGGGAAGGGGTGAGCTTGAGATGCTAGAGCTGTGACAGCCAATTTTCTGCAAACCAGGAATGGAGTATTCATTCTTTTTGTATCTTTGCAGATGATTCAAGCCATACAAGTATTAAGGTTTCATCTGTTGGAATTAGAGAAGGTAAATTCTTTATTCTCCCTTCCCTCCACTTCCCTTTCATCCCAACCGCGCTGAAGGGAGGGTTCAGAAGGACTGCAGTTCAGGCTTCCAAGATATTTGCATAAATGTCTTTTTTTTCTGGTAATTAGTGTCAAGGCCAATCTTAGCGTCCATTTCTCTTTGCAGTTTAATTACAATTTCAGCCACTAAAACCGGGATCACAGACACTCTAGCCTCGTGTACCTTGCTGGCTTTGTGTATCCGCTGCACTGCTAGGCACCCCAGTGCATGCTTAGAATGCCGGAGTGAATTTGTTTTACAAGTTAATGCCTGTGTGTGTGTGTGTGTGTGTGTGTGTGTGTGTGGTTTTTTCTCTTACTTCTCTTCTTTGCTGTGTGTGTGTGTGTGTGTGTGTGTGTGTGTGTGTGTGTGTGCTCTGTTTTAGTGAGTTTCTTGAAGACAGTTTGAGATCAGTGGTAGGTCAAACTCAGAAGGGGCTGGGAGAAGGACAAGTGGCCAGAGCCCTGGAGAGGAGGGCATGGCAGAGCTTGCTCAGACACAAAGCAGGTTTGAGAGTTGTGTCAAATCCTTGAATCTGTGATCCAGCACACACCTCACCTTCACACTCAAGAGAGGGTGTGGGGGACCATGATTTTGCTAGCTGTTCTATAAATCTCAGCAATAAAAACTTAATGCATTGTAATTCAAACTAACTTTAAATTGCAAGCACTCCGGGGATTTCTTGTGAGTTCTGCATGTAAGGGATGCCTGGGGCCTGTAAGAGTTGGCTTTATTTAGACCTAAATATTTTGAGTACTACTTTTTTAAAAAAAAATCAATTAGATAAGTTTTTATGGCTGAAATATATATATATATTGGACAAAGGCAACTTGGTTTGGGTTGTCAGGCATGTGTCTTATCTCATCACAATACAGATGTGTGGTGTGTGTGTGTGTGTGTGTGTGTGTGTGTGTGTGTGTGTGGTGTGTATCACACATTTTCCTTAGAAACTTTGGGGAAAGCTTTACGGTAAACTAACTGGATGAAATTAAATAGTTTACCTTAAGTGTCACCCATGCAGGTCACCTCTGTAATGGCCACAGCCCCAGGAGCAGATGAATTTAACATGGGTGTTGAATATGTTGTAGCCTGTGAATCATCTTGTCACTGTCAATTTTCTGGGATATCTCTATTTTGCAAGAAAAGAAAGTTATTCCTAATTCTGAATGCGTCTGGGGGTCTCTAGAGGACAATTGCCCTGTGTTTCCCCCATTTGGAAGTTTGGCTCTCACAAGGGGGCTGGACTGCACTTGTCAATGTCGTTTATGCACTCCTGATTATATTTCCATTTTTTTTATTTCTGTCATAATGTAGGTACACGAATTATGTGACAATTTCTGCCACCGGTATATTAGCTGTTTGAAAGGGAAAATGCCTATCGATTTGGTGATAGATGACAGAGAAGGAGGATCAAAATCAGACAGTGAAGATGTGACAAGATCAGCAAATCTAACTGACCAGGTATGAGACTTTCAATTTCAACATCCCTCAGAAAAAAAATCTGTATGCATATTGCTTGCTGGGTCACTACCACCTCCTTTATTATTTGCATATGATTAAGTCCCTTTTAGATACATTTCCATCAAAATGAAAATTTTTGAATAATGTGGCTATTATTGCTTCATTAAGGCTGGCTCTGGGGTTCGACCTGGAGAGATGAGCTTGTAAAAGCTTCGCCTGCAAACTTGACCTGTTTCTTGTCGCTTTTAATTTTTGTCTTTATTTTATTTACCCTCCATAATAATGGGAGTGTTAACTGCCAGTGGCCACCTCTGATGGTAGGGCTTTGTTCGTGGGCATTTCCCCCCTTCTATCTTGAAGAAAAGAAAAGTGTAGGGGCTGCGTATTTCTTATTTTATTAGGAATAAATCCAAGATAGGTGGTCTAAGAAAGACAGTGAGGGTTTGAAATCTAGCAAACGCTGGCTATTTTCTCCCTGTCTGCACGCTTCATTAGCCTGTCTTGTCAGTTTTCCCCGGCCGAACGCTTCTAGACCTCACTGAACATTGCTTTGTGTGGTATTCCCTGCAAGCTCACCCATTTTATTGTACTTAATAGAAAAAAATAAAAGCAGGCCGAGGTTAGAAAAACAGATAAATATGGACTTTTCTCCTCCTCCTTCCCACTCGTCCTCTAGATGGTGTGTGCTCTGGGCTTTCCGCATTGGCAGCTTTTGGCAGGGTGAGCGTCAAGGACGCCCTGGCGACTCCCTGGGTGTGGAGGGCAGGGGCCCATGCATTTGCTCTCCACTGCGGCTCTTTGCCTTGCCCCCTCCTCTCCAGTCTTTCCTCCAGGCCCCTTTTCCCGCTGCAGTGCTAAGTGGGTATGATTTTTATTTGGAGCTGGGGGTGGTGGTGGATTTCCCTCTTGTCACTGGGGCACCACCATTTGCTCCCAGTTTCTCTTTCCTGTTGCTGTGTCTCTGGATTGGTCTAAATGAGTTGGGGAGAAAAAAAAAAAAAGCAATGAAAGTGAAAACCTGAGGAGCGAATGAGATGAAACAGGGTCCTGGAAAGCTCTGGAGAGCATTGCGGCAGTCTAGAGAGTTAAGCTGTGGCCTCCTCTGCCTCCAGCCCCATCAGCAAAACCCTAGAGTCCTTTCCGACTTGAGCTTGACTTATGTGTGGCTTCTTGGGGGAAACAGCAGCCTGCCTTTGTTAAGTCAAAGGCCAGCTACTCCACGGTTTTTCTCTGGAAGTTTTATCATGGTCACTGCCGGCCAATGCTGTCTTGTCTCAACTTCATTCTTAGTGGCATCCTAAAGTATGCCCCCAATATCTTTGAATAATCCCCGGCAATTCCACAATTTGTGCTGAATTTCTTCTTTGCCCACGAGTGATATGGCAACGTAGAACTCTAAAAGTGCCAGCAGGAGAGGTCCTCACTCCTGTTTGGAGAGTTGGAAACTGGCCGGTGTAGATGGACGCACAGACCCCCCGCAGTGTGTGCAGAGGGAGGTGGGAAAGCTGCAGGCGGCGCCCCCCACCCCCCCGCCCTAGTGCCCCAGGCTTCCCAGCCACTTGAGGGGCTCAGTCGCCAGTCCCGCTAAATGCAGATTCCACTAGTAGCTGCTGTTGAGTAAAAATTGTAATCCAACAAGCCGAACTAGAAAATGGGATTCGAAAAGCTCCGGAGTGCTGGCTACATAAAGCTATTTGAGCAAATTACAAGAACCGCTTAGGGGCATGAATGAAATCAACACTTTAATTGCCTCCAAAATGAAGATTTATACCCCATTTTCTCAACGAATCATTATTTTATTAAAGTCAAAGATAAAGAACCAAAGTTATGGGGTTTGGGGAGCGTAGAGGATATAGAATTAATAAAACGTCATTGAGTTCTCCCTACGCCTTCGCAAACTTCCCTCACCCCGTTTCATTAGTCTAAGATGTGCGTCGGGTAAACACGTGCCCTTTATTCTCCCTTCGTACCTACAAAAGGAGAATTGTGCAGGCAGTCCATGCTGCTATGATGTGGGCTTCGTAGGTTTGTCTGGGTTCGTGACGCTGTGGGGTCGTGGTGAGTGAGCTTGCCCGTGTGACCCCTTGAGCACACCCAGCTCTGTTGGACTGAGAACAGCAATGGATGTATGCTCTTCATGTTATCCAGTTCCAAAAAGCCAGGAGCTAGTGTGCCTGGAAAGGGTCTGGGGAGGTGAGGGCAGCGTGCTCGGTTGGGGAGCCCGGTGGGCAGGGCTTCCCTCCGCTGGCTGATGAGGGGTGAAGGTCAAGGCACCAGAGCCATCCCGTGGTGTCCAAGTGTTTGTTCAGAAGACTTGGGGGGGGGATCCCCAGGGGATGCTGAACCCCGGTTGTGGAGCCTCAGGGGGCCAGGCCTGGAAGAGTGCCCCCCGCCCGGCCCCCAGTCTACGAAGGCGGCCCAGTTTGTTCGGGACCCGACACTGGGTGCCCTAGGGGACTTGACGCTTCAGGAAGGCCTAGTTAGCTCATTAACCGCTCTGCCTCTAGGGTCTGCTGGCACTACGGTTTATTTTATTTTATTTCCCCTACCCCCTCGGAGGGCGCCGGGGTCTAGGATCAACGATTTTGATGCCAGTCTATTTCCTGGAGATCTATTTAAGTCGGTGGAAATGCTCTTGGTCATGTAATGTTGTAGGCCTTACAACAGTGTAGGGTTGTTTGTTTGTTTGTTGTTTGTTTATCAGATTAGAAGCTATAATGCTATTCTCCCCCACTTCCTGGTGGTTCTCGGTCTTCTCCACTCTTGGAGGCCATCTGGAGGTCCCCTGATCATGCCTAGTGGTCGCCAGCCTCCGGGGCGCCCTCTCCCGACCGGCACGCTCTGGCAGGGCGCAGACGCTCGCGACCCCCAGGGGTTGCGGGCAGCAGAATCAGGAGTTGCCCGCCTCGGAGGAGGAGATAAAGGGACGGGCTGAGACCCGGGAGAGGACTGAAAGGGAGGCGTGCGGGCAAGGGTTTGGCTGGGAGGCCACCCGCCAGGAAGGACTCCGGGCCGAGGCTAGGAGGAGCTGGGGACTAGGGGTCGTGGGTAGAACCGGGGGCGCCGGGCGTGGCCACCCAAATGCTGGACTTGAGGCGGTACTCCCGGAAGGAGCCGTCGCCTTCCTTCCCGGGGATATCTGTTCCTCTTTATTCCCGAATCGAAGCAGTTTTGAATCCAAGGACTAAGGCAGAGGAGCGGGGTGGCCACGTCTCGGAAGAAAGCAGAGATTAGCCAGGCCTAGGCTATGCCATCAGCAGCAGCGGCTCAGCTTCTCCCTACCGGGAAAGCTGGACGCTGAGAAATGGTGCCTTCGGATTACAGTATTATTCAACAGCAGCTCTCCGGGGGTCCTCCTCTGAATCTGCATTTAACAGCTCCTGGGCCAGAGCTGGCGGCCAGAGCTGGGCGCCCTGTTGCGTGTTAATCCTGACTGGCCCTAGACGTCCAGGGAGAAGTTCTGTGGCTTCCTGAGAAGAGGCACGAAAGCCTGGCTGGCCCGGCAGGTTAAAAGCCAAGTGCTAGCAGACTCCCTGGAGTGGGGGTAGCCTGGGGGCGAGGGCAATCACAGCAGCCCCGGGCTTGGGCAGCCTGGCGACCAGGCCTAGAGGATCCAGGGCTAATCTGAGCTAGTGGGAATGGTTCCCAAGTGGGCCTGGTAACTTTGGTTGCGATAGTCGCATCTATTTCCGAAGTTCAGAATGCCCTTTTGAAGCGTAGTTTGAGTTAAACGTTTTAAAACTGAAGTCAGACTTGACTGAAAGCTCTTGCTCACTCCAGAGTGGCATAGAGAGTCACCCTCCAGGAGATTTCAGCTTTCTGGTGGTAGAGGTTCCTCTAAGGGAGACAACCTAATGTCCTTCATGGCTTGAATTGGTTGCTTAGAAAAAAAAAAAAAAATAGATGAGGCACAGATGTTTACCAACACTAGGAACGTCTGCAGTGCGTTTTCATTCACTAAAAAACTGGACACAACCAGCAGTAGGTAGGGAAATGGGTCCTTTATCAGGTAGCTTGTTTCTGAATGTTTACATTTAATACGCTTTTCAAGAAACTGTAAATGCTTCATAGGTTCCTGCTTAAGGACTTACTCCTGAACCTCTTGGTGCATAATACTTGTAAGACATAGGGTCTTAGTATTATCTAAACGTCACTGTGCATTGTTGTGGGTCATGTGATCTACCCTTAATTCATTTTTTGAAATATGTCAAAGGGAAATTATGGCAGGATTCTCTTTAATGATTAAGTAATAAGGTGTTGACTGCTTGTCACTACATGGGCTAATTGGCATGCTCATCCTGGAGCCTTTGATGCTTTGAATTAAAAGTTACTTGTTTAGCAGGTATGTTTTTATTGTTATTTTCTGCTTGGCTTTTATATTTATGTGTGGTTTCTGAGTAGAGATAGATTGATTCTTAATAGGGGTGTTTAAAACATTTAAGAAAAACAGTAAGAGAAAAAGTATAGGGTCTAGTCTATGCAAATAGCCGAGATCAATTATATTGTTAAATGTCAGCCAGGTCTAAATGCTAATAGTACATATTACTACATTTTCCTTTTCCTAGCCCCTCTCCAGTCCCTCTCTTCCCGCCTCCTCTCCATCTGCTCCTTACCCCCTCCCTCGTACCCTCCTCCCCTCCTAGTAGAAGTCCCCAGCGCAAGTTCCATGGTTAATAGACAGCAATGATACTCATGCTACTTTGTACAAAGCCAAGTCGGAACTGTAACTACTGCTCCCCGTTTAACTAGCTCGGAGGCAATAGGTCACTCCAACAGCAACTCTTCTCCTACCAGAACGGCTCCATTGCTCACCATTCCGAAGCACACAGAGTCGTTGTGCCTACTGTAACTATTGGGCTAGCTGACTGACTCCTGATAGGAACTGAGAAGATTAGATAGTACAGAGAAAAAGGAGCGAGAAATACAGGATGGAAATGCGGGTTCTCTTTTCCAAAAAGTGGCCGGTAGGCTAAAACTGCCCGACTCTGACAATAAATTTTGAATCACTTTGTTCTCAGACACCCATATATTCATATCTTAAAATGTTTGGCATAGTCCAAAAGATGTAAAACACAGCTGTTGCTGGGCAATGGAAGGAAAAGTACTCATGGAAACTTCAGACTCAAAAAATAGACTGTTTGTGGGTCTGCAGCTGAAAAATGGTTATTAAGGCCAGGCAAACAGGCCGAAGTTAGCAGAGGAACTACTGTTGTTCTATAGGCAGCTTAGCCTCCCTTCAAAGCACATTTGGAGGAACTGCAAAGGATGACAGCAACTTTTCTTAAGATTCTCACCAGAAATGAAAGTATTTTCAACATGGATTCAGATGAAACATTTTCATATTGGCGACTTACGGTTTCCATTGCCAATGCAGTAGTTTCTTATGAAAAGTAAACATGTCAAAAATGTGAAATTGTAAAGCGTAGGTGTGTGCTTGTGTGGTGTGTGTGTGTGTGTGTGTGTGTGTGTGTGTGTGTGTGTGTGTGTGTGTGTGTTTTACTGGGGATTTGAACCCTACCTAGATAAGTACTCTACCACTGAGCTACACCCCAACCCTAAAGGTTTTAATAAATAATCATTTAATCATCAAACACACCCCAAGGATGTACACAGAAACTTCTAAAGGAAAGCGGGCACGCAGCCAAACCTATAGGGCCTACCAGGGAAAATCAAAAAATGAACATGAAATAAGACTTCCTGTAAGGAGGTCTATAATTCAACATTATTTGACTCCACTGTCAAGGAAGTAGTCGAAGGACAGTAAACTGATACGGTTCTCAGTCATTTTTGTTACACAGTCTTAAATGTTTGCAACTGTCACATTTTACATGGCCTTTTTTGGATTATGACATCTGTCATATTTGTATTGAACTAGTACTCAAATTTATGCTATGCTTGAAACAAAATCTTTTGCCGTTTCTCCTAAGGATAAAAAAAAATGGATATTTCAAATTAACCACAATTACAGAAAATATTCCTTTACAAATAAAGAGATGAAGGTAGATGTATAGGACACAGTTTATCTGTCAGTTGTACAGATGTTAAAGGTTTTCAAAAATCCTGATAAAAGAGAACTGTAAATCACGGGAGGCTGCTGTCTTGCTCAGCAGGAAATATCCAGCTGTGGTACTTGTTTAAAGTTAGGATCTACGCACTGGAGAGATGGCTCAATGGTTAAAGCAATTGTTGTTCTTCTAGAGGACTAGGGTTCCATTCACAAAATCCACATGGTGGTTCACAACCATCCATAACTCCAGTTCTAGGGCGTCCAATGCCCTCTTCTGACCTCCACAGGCACCAGACATGCACACAGTGTACAGACATGTATGCAGCCCAAATACTCCTATGTATAAAATTAAATAAATCTTAAAAATAAAAGAAAGTTAGAGTCTGGGAGATGGGACATGGTTCAACAGTACAGTGCTTGTCTAAGCATGTGTGAGGCCTTGGGTTCAATTCCCAGAACTACAAGCAAACTAATTTATGTAAAATAAAAATTAAAAAAACTCAAAACATGCTGGGTGGTGGTGGCTTACACTTTTAATCCCAGCACTATGGAGGCAGAGGCAGGCAGATCTCTGTGAGTTCATGAGTTCGAGACCAGCCTGGTCTACAGAGCAAGTTCTAGGACAACCAGGTCTATACAGAGAAACACTGTCTCAAAAAACAAACAAAAAAGAAATGAATAAATCTGCAGAAATGAAAGAAAATTGAACCTTTTATCAAGGTTTTATACAAGATAAAAGACTGTCTACTCTATATCATCAGCTTAATACGCTGTGATTTCAGGATTATGGAATTGTGGGAAGCTTTGTAATTTCTTAAACAGCCTCTCTAGGAAATACGCCTATATTGATCAATTGTTAGGTTTTCCACACATTACTAATGTGACATTTTAAATAAATGGCATAAAGCACACTTTGTAAAATAACTGAGAATATATTCATTTAAATATTTGTCACTGGAATCCAATTTCAATCAGTTAATACACTCAAGTGCACAGACTTGGAGCAGTTGGTAGTACTTTACTGGCTTGGCTAGTTCACTCTCCCAGACAGCTTCTCTTAATCTAGAAAATATGCTCTCATTAAAGGGAAATATAAATGTACAAATCTTGAGAAATTATATTTTTTCACTTGTTTCAGAATTTCTAAAATCCACTAAAGCGCAATATAAAGTATTTATTCTTTAGTGAAAAAGGCTTAGCTCTAGATTTATTTAGTTATATACCTGTCCTTTAATGTTAGCACAAATAGACACAGTCAAATAAAAATAATGGACAGAATCAAGTCATGAACTTTTTCTGAAGGCACTAAAGGGTGTCATTGTGGCTTTCCCATGACATATGCACTGATGTATATGGATAAACTAATGGAGAATAAATAACTTATAAAAGTGAATTTTCTGTTATTTATAATTCTCAGAAACACATTTCTACAATTGATTCTTTGACACTTCATGACTCACAGTTCAGAGTTAAGTTCACAGGCAAAGGTCTTGCCTGTGTGGTGTGACACCGTCTTGAAAATCTTAAATGAAATATGTTTCTACAGACAGCAAGCACTATTGCAATTGGCACGTGTATGAAGTATGCCTTTAGAAACAACTGCAACCTTTCATTAGTTTAATAAGATTAATCACGTTTTATAATTGTACCATTTTCTTTTTCATTTCACAAAGCATACACTCTCAAACTTTACAGTGGGTCTAAGCAGAGGGCATTTTGAGTCATTTAGAATTTGTGACAGTGAATGACATTTTCAGTGATCCTGGAATTACCCTAAAATCAATATATAGCAACTCTTGCGTCAGAGCTGGACAGCACCAGGTAACCTGGAGGGATTGTGGGGGCTGTCCTGTGGGCTCGCCTGCTGTGGATTGCTGTAGTGACACAGAGCTGTGTTTCTTCCTTGTCTGGATCACTTTGAGTGTTTTTCTTGTTTTGCAACCCTTCTATGCCTGAGATTCGAATCTGAGCTGCCTTGTGGGTGGTTAGGCACATGTGGGATTATTTCCAGGGAAGATGTTCACTGTTCCTTTAGAATAGGAATAAACAGAGACCAAACCCATCAAATATCGCTAACATTTGCTTTATAGTTAGGTGCAAAAGTGAAGCGTGTCAGTCTTGTTTATATTCTGGGGCTGCCAACACTGGTGGGCAGATTGCTGTAGCTCTCTGCTCTTTCTCTTGTGGCTCAAATGGCTGGTTTTGGTGACTGTATTCTTAACTAATGGTCCAGATTTGGTTCCACATCTTCATGATTTACATTTTATTCTGAATTTACATTCCCATCACGTCCCACAGAAACACTTTAAAGGGAAGTGTGTTTTTAGGACTATTATAAAACTCTGGAAAAGGAAATTTATAAAGAAATTGACACAACTGTCAAAGGACAAAGAACAAGCAGTTTGATGTCAAGTCAGAGTTTTCTTATATCGTCTCAATTGAAGAAATGCTTCTCTGCTCTTAAAAAAATTAGAAATGAAAGAATTTTTTTTTTTTTTTTTTTTTTTTGAGACAGGGTTTCTCTGTAGTTTTGGTGCCTGTCCTGGATCTCGATCTGTAGCTCAGGCTGGCCTCGAACTCACAGAGATCCGCCTGGCTCTGCCTCCCGAGTGCTGGGATTAAAGGCGTGCACCAAAGAATTTCTTTAACAATAAAACATCTCTAAAAACTCTGCAGCTGTTTGGATGTGTTCTCCAACACTAACTTAATTTGATAGGTGAGTTATAATTAGCTGTGACCTCTGGTGTTTTCTGTTATTCAAAAGTTATTCCTGAGTGGCTTGAAAAGTTAATTTCAAACTGAATGGTGTACAGTGTCTGATATTCCAAGGCATACTCGCACTGTTTACATGAAATGGCGTGTTTGTCTGCGGGGCCTCAAAGGATAGATCCATCTGGGAGGTGGGCTAATGATTTCTACAATGTAAAGTCAAGGCAAACCAATGGGAGCCCATGCGTTCCCTTGGATTGGTTTGAAATGTAGCCTTCCTTTCTATTTATTGGAGTGTTGAAGCTACTCTCCCTGAAGTTAAGACAAAAACTGTGTCCTCCATGGGATACAGCTCATAATGGTATCTTAAGTCTTTATTAATCATAATATATGTATTTCATATATATGAAACTAGAAATAGCACCAAGTAGGGGAGAAGTGATCAGCCACGTCACTATAGTCAGAACAGAGGGTTCAACAGTAGAATGAAGCTGGGCATCTGGGATTTAGGTGGAGCATTTAGTTGGAAGTTGCTAACAGATACGGAGTTGTCTTTAGTCCTTCACTGAAGAGAATTTTAAGGTACATATTTGTGATAACTAGCCACTGAATATTACTTTTATTTGAAATTGTCGTTCCTGAGTCTTCTGAGTCGCCACCTTGCCTTTCTCTCTTGAACATGTCAGTAGATGTATCATTTATTTATATTCCACCACTTGCATAGTTTATGGGAATTACCTTACAATTTTATCAAACATATGAAGATTTTCTTTGTAAGACAGGGATGGCATTTCTGCTCAAAGTGACATCTCCTTAAGTGAGTAATCAGGGTTACCCTAGTGAATGCATACTGCTCTCTTTCACAGGGCCATTCCTGTCCATGTTTCACAGTTCCAGATGCAAATACATAGGGCCAGCATCATCTTTTTGTTATTGCTGTTTGGTTAGTTCCGAGATAGGGTCTCCCTGTGTAGCCCTGGCCGGTCTGTAACTTACTATGTAGATAATACTCATAGCAGTACTCAAACTTCCTAATGCGGTGACCCTAACCATAAAATTATTTTGTTGCCACTTCATAATTGTGATTTTACTACTGTTATGAACTGTAATGTAAATATCTGATATGCAGAATCTTTGATATGTGAACCCCCCCCCCCAAAAAAAAAGAGTCATGGTTCATGAGTTGCAAACTACTGATGGAGATCTATCTACTGGCCTCAAATTCACAGAGGTCCACCTGCCTCTCCTTCCTGGGTGCTAGGATTAAAAGTGTGCACCTCCACACAGGGTGACCATCTTCATTTTAGTTATTATAATTTTCCTTGGCCATAGTTTCTAATAAAGACAATCAGAAACTTCACACTTTGAACAGACCTTACTGATAAGTTAATTTTTTTAAAGAAAGCAATTGAGTAATAGACTTCAGTGTTTTCTCTGTCCTTACCACATGCTAAAAATTTCTGAGGAATAGTGTTCATCAAGTTTTTTTAGCAGCTGTTTATTTAATGCCTTGGCCTATGAATTTACCACATTTAAGGATTTTACAAACTGTGTTCAATAACAAAGTGATCAAAAAGCTGGTAGGCTCATTGTGTCCTGTACTCTGTTCCTCAACATGATAGTGGCCTACTAATGATTCATGTTCTGTGCTCATCAAGTGTTTTTGCTCATGATCAAATATTTTTATTCTAATGATTATTCAAACTCAGCCACAATCTGCATCTGAGTGAGTTTGTTGTAAACATTTCTGTTCTGCAATTGGGAATTTGTAGCAACTCAATTTTATTTTCCAAATTACCCTGCCCTTCCAATTAAGTGTATTGTTCTTTACTCCACTGTTGGGACATTCTGAAGGTTACTTGCTACCCTAACAAGGAGCTGTGTGAGTGTTTAATATTTATTAAGGGCATATAAAGAACATGCCAATAGGAAAAAGAGGATAATAAAACATCGACAAATCAATTATAAAGTTTTTCCTCACGTCTAGTATACCTGATACTTATATACTTAAAACAGTGAGACTAAGACCAGGATGTTGTTAACTTGGGTTGTGGCTGAAGAGTGGCCTTCTGAATGACTGGAAGTTTTTTAACAAGGGAGTCTCAAGACTTGGCACTCAGGCCTGGAACCCACATTATTTTTTCATTGACCTTCAAGCTAAGGGCTTGAATATAGAGAAGCTGGGCATCCTGGGAAGCAAAAACTCAAATCCAATTTCAGGAAGCTTTGAAAAGATCATCTCTGAAGACCATATCTGACATAAATCATGGAAAAGGGTGAATAGTTTCCTCCCCACCTCCAAATTTAACACTGCCAGGGAGTTTAAAGATTTGGAAATCCTTATAAATAACAGAATCAAACTTGGTTGAGATTATTAACATCCAGAAATGCTTCTGCAAATCTATAAGGAAATTAGACTAGATTTTATCATAACTGGCACCAGCATCAGTGTCAAGTGAAAGTCTCCACGATGGGAGGAGAAAACAAGAGTGTACGGTCACTACTTCTTTTTCCTCCCTTAGATAAAAACTGGGAGCTTTCCTGGCATATTATGGTATAGAAGTGGAAAAGGTAAAATTTTGGGAAAAAGCAACCGAGTTTGCTGACTTCCTCTTTCAGGCAGTTGGCACTCCAGAAAAGTACAGTCTAGGGACAGAGCCCTCAAATTTGAGTGTGGGCTTTGCTTGAGAGGGTGAGTTACTTCACCTTGGGGAGCCTCGATTGTGTAGTTTGTGAAAGCGGAAATGCTCTCCACTCACCCAGTCACCATGAGAACTTAGGAGAGCTGTGCAAACTGTGTCAAATAGTGCCCCCAAGCACTGTATTAAACACCATACTTTCTTTTTAATTACACTCTGTCCATCCTTCAAAAACGTCCATTGGCTGGACAAAAGGAGACTGGGTACTATTTGACAGAGGTACTATTTTTAAAGAACATTTTATAATTATAGAACTTCAAGAAAAACGTAATTGCTGCTTTGAGTAGGTTACTATTTTTATGATATCAATCATGGACTAAAAGGAGACTAAGCTGGGTACATTTCTGTAATCCCAGAACTCAGGACCGTGAGGTAAGAGGATGGAGAGTAGAAGTCCTGGCTGCAGAGTATAATGTGGTCTACAAACAAACAAACAAACAATCCCTAAAAATACCAATCTCTCTACCAAACAAACAAATAAACAAACAAGCAAAACAAACAATCCCCCCCAGTCTAAATAGCTGGGTCTGGTGGCTCACACCTATAATCCCAGCAATGAGGAGGCAGAGGCAGGCAGATCTCTGTGAGTTTGAGGCCAGCCTGGTCTACATAGTGATAGGCCAGCCAGAGCTATGTAGTTATGTAGTAAGATGAGAGGGAGAGAGAGGGAGAGAGAGGGGGAGAGAGGGAGAGAGAGAGAGAGGGAGAGAGAGAGAGAGAGAGAGAGAGAGAGAGAGAGAGAGAGAGAGAGAGAGAGAAGGAGGATCCTCAGATAACTTTCTGAGATATTATAGCAAACCACCGAGAACTCACTGTTCTGATACAAACCAGATGTCAGTACTGGATGAATCCTGTGTTCAATACTTTCCCCAAATTCCTAGGAGCGAATTCACTGTGTTCACACACAGCTGTTCATGAGGTCTTGTCTCCTTGTGCTAAGGATTGTTGGATGTTCTGCCTGGTGGAATGCTTGCCTAGAAAGTTGGTGGTTTGTAGCCGTTTCTTATAAGACACCATTGGGTTTATCTTAATTTCTTTGGAGGACAAGTATCACGTTTCAAATAGATAATAAACAGAGGCACACAAGCAATCTTATAGAAGGGCCTTAAAGTACTGGGTATATCAGCACTTAGTTCTAGAACCTCCCCACACTGCTGGCTCGAAGTGCTAGACAAGTAATACAAATTTCAGCAGAAAGCTATTAGATAAGTAAAGAGTGTGGACTGAAATATTTAGAAATAAATATTTGCAAATACAGAGGCACTAGTTGGATTAGAGCTTTATTTGTTTGTTTCGGTCAAAGGTTAAATTCTGTGAACTACTGTTCCAAGGTACAATTCCCAAAGCAGGAGAGCAAAGGGAAGATGATATTTATTGGTTGATTTTTGAGACAGAGTATCAGTATGTTGCCCATGCCGGTCTTGAACTCTTGTGCTCAGCTCGCCCCGTTGCTGGGACTGGCAGACACAGGCCATTGATCCTTCCCCTGCGAGACTCTCTGTAATCAGGCTTTCTTTTTTCTTCTGTTCATGGCATGGGATCCCCCTCCAAGATCCTACTTAGCAGAACTGGAACGCTTCATGCACTTGACTCTTCTCTGTATGACTCATCTCTCCTTTGTGCCAGTTTTTGAGATTTGGGTAAAACTGGTTGTCAATACTCGTCAATGGCCCTTTAGCCAGGATTATTCTCTTGCCTTGTAACTTGTTGAATGCATTCGTGTAAAAACCTGTTGTCTTCTGAGACCACAGTGAGGTCTTCATGGGATGATGTTAATGCTGATTCTCAAAATAGAAACTGGGCTGAGAATCTATCGGTGCTGCGGGGATTCATCAAGAATGCCCTTTGAAACATTCTGAGTGTTCTTTTACATTTGTAGATGGTTGCTTTGCATTGTTCATTTTAAAATTCTTTTATGAATTAACTCAACTGTGTACATTAATAGTCGTGAGAATTTCAGAGTAGAGACCTAAAAGATGCCAGTGTGGGAAAGTGGGGTCTTAAGAAGCACTGGGAAAGACACCAGATCTGCGCTTCCTGCTTCCTGCTGCTCCTGCCTGTCATGCAGTGGGCTAAGGTATTGAGATGAGAATGAAGCATGGGCATTTGCCTGAGACTAGGTGACGGATAGAGGAGCTAACAGAATTCACATCTCTTGTCTGATGGCCAAGCTGCTTTAAATTCCGTTATTATGTAATTTAAGACCTTTAAAATCATCCCCGATGGTTTTCTGCCTTATGCTTATGTGCATCGTGGATACCTATTGTGTTTGCGTTACTGTGTGCGCATGTGTGCCTCTGTGCTCTTAGGCCTCCTTGTGTGGAACTCTGGAACTCACACAAGCATCTGATAGAAAACTTTTCATTTGTAGATGAAATAACTCCTTGGAGAATTTTCACCAAAGGCAAAAAAAAAAAAAAGCACAAAAATTCTTCCTCCTCTGCATGCCTCATTACACAGAGATAGGGGATTCAGTGTTTGGAAAATTATCATTTGTAGGACTAACTTATGGTATATGTGAACTGGGAAATATAGAACTCAATTCAACAGATGCTGTCTTTATTTCCCCAAATTACCCACCTCTGTATGTATCACCATACTGTATGTATCATCATATATACAACATCATATATACAACAGCAAATAACATATACACGCGTGCACAATTCACCAAAGTTGCTTAGTCATCAAGGTTTCACACTTGTACTCTGAAGTTACCAGCTAGCATCAAGGTAGTGAGTGCTATGCCTTGGGGATGACTAGACAGCCAAGCAGATATCTGTCTAGATTCAGAGTTCACAGTGGCAGACGCAGTAGGGCTTAGAGTGTGAGCAGAGGAAGTGTGCCGGTTTGGTGATAGCCACAGACCCTGAGAGAGGATGCCGGACTTCCATTGTCTTACCACAGATTAACCATCTGCTCTAGTCACCAAAATTAACCCTTGGGCCTCTAGTAATGAAGTAAAAAGCCCATTCTATTGCCCTATTAAAGAAGGGCATAAGAAGATCCTAGCCATGTGTGGTAGCAAACCCCTTTGATCTCAATACTCAGGAAGCTGAGACCGGTGGATCGCTGTGAGTTCAAGACTAGCCTGGTATACATAGTAAGTTCCAGACCCAGTGAGGGACTCAAACACAAAAAACTTGCAGGTCTACAACCAGGGGAAGGGAAGGCAGTGAGGTAAAGGAAGAGAAGGAAGCGAGCAGATCAAAGGGAGTTGCTGAAGACAGAAGGATCAAGTGTGCCCAGGAGACCCCCTGTTCAGAAGGCAGCAGATGGTGGGAAAGAGCACTTGCTACCATTACAGATGACCTGGGTTTGGTTCCCTGCACCCATGGCTTACAACTGCCACTAACTCCAACTCTAGGGAGTCCAACACCCTCTTCTGACATCTGGGGGCATTGAGGTTGCCTTTTGTACATATAGATAAGCAGGCGTATGCATGTGCACACACATGTGAGCACATGTGAACACACACAAATAAAATAAAATGGGATGTAGTAAGGCCAAGTAAAGCTAACATTTTGTGGAAGGAGAGTGTGGGCCACCATTAGGGATTGTCTTTTTCCATCACCCGCCATTGCTTCCCACACTTTGTCATCCTTCAGCTGGAGATGTGGACCTAGAGATGCTTAATCTTAAATGTCCTGTTGAATGTTTAAGCCGTTTCCAAAAACAGCTGAAATATTTTAACCTTATTATTATTTTTCATGTGCATGGGTGTTTTGCATGTATGTTTGTTTGTGCACACATGCATACAGGCCTGTAGAGGTTAGAAGAGGATGTTGGATCCCCTGGAACTGGAGCTACACATGGTTGTGAATGCCATGGCTGGAGCTCTATATAGATGCTGGGAATCAAATCCAGGTCCTCTGGAAGAGCAGTCAGTGCTCTTAACTGCAGAGCCATCTCTCCAGCCCCTCCCCAAACATTTTAATATGGCCCATCTGTGTATATCACAGCATTAATTTTTGAATGCTTCTGACGTTTAAAAACAACTAAAAGCTTAAAGGGGGAAGACACAGATTTACTCCGTTAAAACAAACAAACAAAACAAAACAAAGCATATTGCTTTCCTGAACTTCCTTTGGTTAAACGAAATTTGTCTAATGAGTTCCAGGAATATTTTCAAATCCTATAAAGGAGTTTACACTTTTTCTGAATTACCTGTATTTTAAGTTGGGAAGATGTAGACTCAAAGGAACATGTTTGGAGATGAACAAGCAAGCTCTCCCACATCCTTATAAAGTGCAGGTGTCTAATAAATAATAAATAATTAATAAATAGTGGACTTAGGGACTGCATGGTGAATTGTGGCTATGAAGCAGATGCAAAGGGGGCCTGTAAGGATAACTGTAGGAGTGCCAGTTTATCAAACCCTAAATCCTCATACCTAGGAGCATCCCTCATTTCCTGGTTTCGAGTCTGCACTGGCGAATAGGACCCTGTTTCTCACTGAGGTGGTGGTTCACTTGACATCTTCTCTCTCCCCGTTCCTCTGTATTTTCATCTTTATGGTCTTTTTCGTTGGATGATATCTTTGATTAAGGGGTTTGTCAGGAACCATACTGACACCAAGGGCTTCCAAGGACCCAAGAAGGACATCTTAGAGATGGAAAGTGGAGAGACAGAGTTAATTAGCTTGAAATGTATTGACAAGGGAATTTTTGAATGAATGTGTACACGACCATCAAACACATTTAGCACATGCGTCATGTGGCTTGGTGATTCTCCTGATCTGGAAAGACTCAGTCTATGCCTTTTGAGAGGTGCCAGCTCTTCTGGGTCACTAGAGAGCTTTGCTGGAGAGCCCTGGTGATTTGAGGGCACATGTCTGGGTGTAGCCAGCCTTCCGATTTTGAACTCTGCTTGCTTCACTGACTTCTTCACGGTGCTCAGAGGACCTCTTCTCTATCAAGAGCACCAGACTCACTTCCCCACCAGTTTTGAATGAGACCAGGAGGGGAGAATTGTTTCTGTTGTTTTACAATAAAAGAGATTTAATCTTAGTTTAGAAAAGCGGATTTTGACATCGTTCTGATATGAGTGATGAGTTGGGAAGAAACATCAAATTATTTTGAATAATATAAAGCGAGTGATAACATTAGATACCAAATTAAACTTGATGAGATGGGAAGAAGCAGACCACTGTGAAATCATGTTATTCCAAGGTGAAAATAAGATCAGTTTGCATTCTTTGAGGACATATCAGCTGGGAGGTAGCCTATCCGAGTTAACTTCTCTGTTGCTGTGATAAAGATCATGAACAAAGGCAAGTTGGAGGAGGAAGCCGTTTATAGAGCTCACAATCCCACAGCACAGGACATCATCTAGGGAAGTCGAGCCAGGAACTCAAGGCAGGATCCTGGAAGTAGGAATCTGGAGGCAGGACCTGAAGCAGAGACCATGGCAGAAAACTGCTTGCTGGCTGACTTGATTTATGGCGTGCTCAGCTTGGTTTCTTATGTAATCCAGGACCACCTGCTTAGGTGTGGTACCATCCACAATGGGCTGGGCCTTTTCACATTAATCATTACTTAAGAAAATGCCTCATAGACTTTGGAAGCATTTTCTCAGTTGAGGTTCCCTCTTCCCAGATGACTCTAGCCTGTGTCAGGTTGACAAACCCTGGCCAGAATATAGCCCAAGACAAATGTTAACCATTGTATCCATATTCTATCCTATGACCTGGATTCACTTGTATGTAGATGGTTCAGGGTTGACTGGACCACTGTGAATTTTTCCATCAGACCGGCAGTAACTGTCACTTAAATGAGTACTCCTGTGTGTTTACAATATATGTATGCTACATCTGCAGGGGCACACTTTTAGAGGTGTTTTTTTTAAGTATTTTTTTTTTAGTTAGTATAAAAATAATGGGTTACATCTCGACATTCCCACACATGTATGTCATTTTACTTTGCTCCTGTTCACCCCTGTCACATCCTTTGTCCCTCCTTAGCCCTTCTGCTTACACTTCCCTCCCTTCAATTGTTTCTGGGGACAGTTTTTTACTTTGAATTACTTTTTTACAGATAAGGCCATTAAGGTTAGAGAAGTTGTGACTTGTCTAAGACCGTGTAAGTGGTACAACAAGGTCTCTGAATCTTACTAATTCTGCGTTCTTCATTTCCCACCTCTCCCTTCCATTTTTCCTTCTTTTCCTGTGTTATGCTGCAACTAAATATTAATATATTTGACAGTAGTGTATGTTTGTATGGATGGAAGTATTCGAGATGTATTTCAAGTCTTCAAATATTTGTGGTTGTTTTATAATGTTTAATATCAGGTACAATTTAACACAGAGATTCCCCTGTCTATTGATGAATTTACTCAAAAATATATTTGTGAGGCTGGAGAGATGGCTCAGAAGTTAAGATCATGTAGTGCTTTTGCAGAGGACTGGAGTTTGGATCCCAGAACCCATCTTGTATAGCTCACGATTACCTGTAACTCCAGCTCCAGGGGAATCTAACATCTCCATGGGACCTGCACTCAGGTGCACATACCCACACAGAGGACACACACACACACACACACACACACACACACACACACACACACGACAAAAATATGAAAAAATTCATTTGTATGTGGTGTTTCCTAGGATCAGAGATATAAAGATGAATAAGACGTATTCTGAAGTATTCGTCGCAAAGAATTACAGATAGACACAACAGGTCACCACAGAGCAAAGAGGTTGCAAAGTGTCAGAGGTGCAGATGAGGAGGTTTGAGTGCCCCAGAGAGAGCATCCGGGACAGCATGTGCATATCAGAGAAGGCTGGGTCTTCAGAGCAGAGCCGGCCATTGCAGGCAGAGGAGGAGGGCTGAGACCTGGAGTAATAAACTGCAGAGTCCGTTACAACGATTACCTGTGGCGGGGCTTGCTGGAATCCAGGGAACAAGGAGAATGTCCCCCAGGGAGGCTCTGCAGGCTTCATGAGTCAGGCTAATGAACTCAGATGATGCTCTCTAGGCAGTGGGGAGCACTTCATTCTGCATCATTTCCTGAGCACCAGCACAGGGCAATGCTTGACACTCGGTACCTAACGGTGAGGAAAGCAGGACCATCCCTGCCTTCATGGAGCCCGAGCTTTAGTGAAACTCAGCTCCTTCAAAGCTGGGGGGGATTTGTGTAACAATTATTTAGTGGCAAAAGTGGACAAAGCATGATGATTCTCATAGTCGTGGATGGTTATTGTTTTTGTTGTCGTTGTCTGTTTGAGACAGGGTTTCTCTGTGTAACAGCTCTGACTGTCCTGACTCACTCTGAACACCAGGCTGGCCTCAAAGCTCGCAGAGATCCACCTGCCTCTGCCTCCTGAGTGCTGGGATTAAAGGTCTGTGACTCCATGCCCAACAGTGATTGGGTTTTTACCTTGGAGGGATGGTGTGATACATATTAGGATGGAGAATAAAACAGAACAAGTAAACCAAGTTGCTGCACACCCGCAATGCTAGCACTCAAGAGGCGGAGGCAGGAGAATTGCTCTAAGCTTGTGGCCTACACCCTGTTCTACACAATGAGCTCCACGACATCCAGTGAGACCCTGTCTTTAAACCAACAAGCAAAGGAATGAATTGGAGCCTTTGGTGGGGGAGAGTTTAGCCTTGGACTTGTTGAGTGAAGCAGACATCTTTGCATGGAGGTTCTTTATCACACAGTTGGTCATGCAAATCGAGAGAGTAAAGAAGAAACCCATAGATCAGTGGTTCTCAACCTGTGGGTCTTGACCCCATCAGCAAACCTTTATCTCCAAAAAATATTTATATTACAATTTGTAACAGTAGCAAAACTGCAGTTATGAAGTAACAATGAAAATAATTTTATGGCTGGGAGTCACCACAACACGAGGAAGTGTATAAAAGGGTCGCAGCATTAGGAAGGTTGAGAACCATTGACAGATACAAGTTTAGTTCATGTATGTGCTCATTCACCTTACACTAGGAAAAGGAATTGTTCAAGGAAAATGTGAACGGTAAGAAGAGGCCTCAAAATATGTTGAAATCTGCACTGCAGACCGAGGAGTCAGAGTCTGTTTTAAAGGTGCGGTTTGTTGAGATAGGGCTGGGAAGGCAAGACAAAGTAACCCTAGCTAGTCCCCTTAGCATTTGTTCTGGCCAAACGTCAGCCATGGGTTGTTCCCGGCTCTTAAAAGAGCAGTTCGCGCAGAGTGAGCGCCTCTCCTTGTCCTGAAATGGCCCACAGTCAGGAGAGGCCATGGCTGCCCGCTGCCAGATGACAGCAAAATCCTCTCTCAAAAGCAAGTACAAGCAACCAAAACACTGAGAAAGAACAAACCAAATGAACAAACAACCCCGTCCCCCCAAATAAAGGAAGTGCTTGAGCTGCCAAAGTAAGGAAAGACAGGAAAACTGTTGCTTGCTTCAAATATTTCAAATTGCTGTCTTTTGAGACCCTGGAATCAGGAAAAAACATGAATGGAGTTAAGTCATTTTTAAAAATTTATTTTTATTTTATGTGCATTGGTGTTTTGCCATGGGTGTCAGATCCCCTGGAACTGGGGTTACAGATGGTTATGAGCTGCCATGTGGGTGCTGGGAATTGAACCTGGGTCCTTTGGAAGAGCAGCCAATGCTCTTAACCACTGAGCCATCTGTCCAGCCCAGTTAAGTCATTTTAGATGTAACACTTACTGTCTACACATCAACTGAAAGGAGCTTTCTGATGGAGTGCTGCTCGCGGCTTCCCCATTCCACGCAGGACACTGCAGTCCTGTGTGGAGTGTGTCACCGTGCTGTCCAGCAAGTGTGGACTCAGTGGGTTCAGAAGTCTTCTCCTCTCGGGCTTTGTGTCTAGGCCTGTGGCTACCTCCTAGATTAGTGATTCTTATACTTTAAGAGTCACACGTTCCCTTGAGAATTTGGGGGACAGTTTCAGACATTACCACCAGGAAAAAAAATGCAAGCATGTACTTAAAACTAGAGTAAGTAGAAAGTACCTCCCCCTGCCCTGCAATAGTCCATAGGTGGTAATAGAACTTCAGGTTAGGGCCTTTGTTTTAGTGGTTTTCTCACAGATGAGCACATAGCCACCGCTTATTCTGAAATTAGAGACACCAGAGCCAAGAAGCTTCTTTGAGACTCAATTTCGGGCCACGCCTGAGATTTGCTGAACATCTAACTCAATGCACTGTTGATTTTACTCTGTCATGCTTCCTTTTCAAGTGGCCCCAAGCAACTCACAACTTCACAGATTTATGTACTTAATCATATGCACATATTTTAATTTTGAAATAATGATGCTCTTTGGTGAGACCACATATAGTCAGAGACATGTGTTATTATAACTGAAACTCCCCAGTAGATGGCTTTTGGGGGAGTTCTTTCTGATTAGGGCTGTCTTACATATTTATACTGGAGGAGTTCATGAGCTGTTTCTGATACTTGCACTTTAATCTTGCTTAATGAACTGAGGTAAGCACAATTCTTGTTCTGTTTTGGTAAGCCCGTGGATTTCTTCTGATGCTCAGTTTCATGTGACTACACCATTCTTGAAATGCTAATACACAATGCTAATTCAAGAAAGGACCACAAAAGTTAGATTTCATTTTAGGGAGCCGTAGTCAGTATTCACAGGCCTTCTGGAAGAGTGTGGCTGTGAGAAGAATGATATTAGTTGGGAAATTGGGGCGCCTACTTTTGGTGCACACACAAATTTAAACATATAGGTTGCACAAAATTTGGATAAACTGAGGTGGAATCCAACACTTCTTGCATGAATGCCTGTATAATGTGGCCATAGCTGTGAGAAAAGAGGAGCCTCGCATCGCATCTAAGACCCAACACAATGGAAATGCAATGAATCGGAATGCCTCACAGATCATAGCGGAATCAGAATTTCCAGCAAGGAAAATCTTTTCATGGTGAATTAAGTGGTGGATGAAGAAAAATGGTGATGAAAAAGGTAGGCACAGATCACAAACACTGAGCTCAGGGCTCACGGAGGAAGATTTAAGAACCTTAGCTAAAGCTATGCAGAATAGAATGTGGAAAATTGAATTTACTAAACAATTAAGCATTGAATTAATCTACATCCTGCACAGTAGAAAAGTGGGGGGAGGGAGCCGAGCAGGGCTGAATAAATCAGTGGAGCTCATTAAAAGATAGTGAATATATCAGGTCTGTTGTGGCAGAAAGGAGGACAGTTTCCTGTCTGACATGGAATGATTCTCTGGTTCTAAGTCACCTTTTTGGAGGCCTGCTCTTAATCAGATTAACAAACGTGTTTCTGATGAGGTTGGTCTGTGGCTCTGTATTTTAGCTTGTTATTGCTATCTTTTCTATTAATTACAAGTCAGATCACCAGTCAACAATAGTAGTGAGGGACAACATAAAGAAAATGAGAGTGCCCAGGAGACATCACTCGCAGGATCTCATGCATCCTGAGACTCCCACGGGCTCCTGCAGCCTCCCACATGCCTTGCTGGTCTTTTGTTCAATTACAGTTAATGCAATAGTTTGCCATTTTCTCCTTCTAATTATATTTTCAAGTGGGATTTGTAGCACACAGAAAAACATCCTTTTACATGTCGAGGCACCGGGGTTTTGTGCCTGGCATTGTCTGTCCCCTGGGTGCTGTACCATTCTCTCTGCAGAGCTCTGAATAAACAAGTCCCCTTTTAGAGCTGCAGTTGTACAAACTGAAAATTTATGCATTAACTGTTTGCATTCTGAGCATGTGTTCCAGATTACATCTTACGGCATTCTTCTGGTGTGCTTCAAAATATGTGTCTGCAGAAAACGCTTCTTTCACAGTTCACATGTCTCTCAATCACAGAATCCACAGATCAATTAGCACTGTTTTTGAGAATATGCATAATGGGTGACTTAAACATACACGTGATATGTTCTGTGGATTGATTCCATTTTGGGGGTGGCACAGGTCTTCAGGCCAAAGGTGGGGTGAAGTGTCCATAGAGGAGCATTGAGTCTCCCTTGGGGTTCTAATGCAGCAGGCCTTGTGGGCAGGGTCTTCATTTTGTTCGCCCTGGATGTCTGAATTGTTAGATCTTCTCAGCCCTTTTTATTGTCTCTGGGAATGGGTAAATGCTTTTCAAGAAATAAACAAAGAACAGTGATTCTGCTAGGCATATTCCACTTGTGGAAGGGTCAATAAACTTCACTACAACAGAGTCAGGAACCATGACCGTCTATGACTGAAATGATGTATACATATTTTACACATAAGATCATCTCGCTTTCCCACTAATAATCTTGAAGACAAACATGACTTCCCGGCCAAGATCCAGCTTTCTATTCTGCATCACTCCTACTGCAGGGGATGACCAGTGACTCATGAGGCTGGTTTTGAAAGCAAGCACTAAAAGCTCATTCAAGTCTTGTCTGGTGGTAGAGAGAGATCTAGGAGAAGTATCACCATGATTGTTTCCCCGAAGAACTGAATTTGCAGCCAATCTGAACGTTACTTTCAAATGCACCAGTGATAAGAAGTAACATCTGCTTTCTGTTCAATAGTACAAGAAAGCTCGGCATGGGACTGAGTGTACACAGTCCATGTGAATCTATTGTTAGCATTTCTTTTTTGTCTCTGTGCCTGGTCCATTTGCTGTGTACCATCAGGCAAACAGCTGACACACACTAGCTATTATGGACCTAGGTTGGATTGTGAGATCTTCAGAGCCCCACCAGGTTTGTGGGGCTTCATTTCCTAGAATGAAGCAGGGGCCTCTGGGAACACAGTGCCAGCGATCAGTTCTCCCATTTTGCATTTCTAGAGGAGCAGAGGGCTCTACCAGAGGGTTAAATGTCTAGTTAGACTCAAGCGACAGCAAAGCCCCCTTTGTCTGGAATGTTTTTGTTTCCATGTTAATAAAGCATGCAATTACTTACAGACTCACTATTATCCTCTGGAAGCTGAACCTGGCAGATTTTGAACACACCTATGCAGCCCTGAGCTAGGACCAGTTTTGAAGAAGAGTGGGAGTGTTGGCAATGCTATTCCCTGCAGCCCTCCCCAGTCTGTCGTTGTCTGATGGGATCGCACCCTGGGAACAGATGGCTTTTACTCAGATGTCTGATTTGTGCCCCCACAGCCCTCTTGGAATAGAGATCACGATGACACGGCATCCACCCGTTCAGGAGGAACCCCGGGCCCTTCCAGTGGCGGCCACACTTCACACAGTGGGGATAACAGCAGTGAGCAAGGTAGGAGAGGCGTTCTCATTCTCCCTTGCTTCTTGCTTTGTGTCCAGGGCTTGCAAACTGTCAGAAAGTCAGTGACTATGCCCAGAGCTTCCCCCAGAACATCAACCCCATACAATATGAGAATCTGCTCATCTTGATCAGTCTCTGGCCCAGTTCTTCAGTGCCATGCCATGCCAGCTGCCTGTCACCTGATCGCTTTCACGAATCAACTGAGGCAAGATTAGAGAAACAGATGAGGAATTCCAGTGTGCACAAATAGCATGGCACTAATAGCACTAACAGCCTGGTGTCATGTCCTTGGGGCTTTTCAAAGGGTCGTGAAGAAACCTCCATTGAGAGTCTAAATAAACAGTATCTAAAGATTCTGAGGAAGGGCTAGGGACCTAGCTCAGGGATAGAGGGCTCACCTAGAGTCCTCTTGGCCCTCAGTTCTCTCCTAGCACTACCAAAAGTAGTGCACGTGTGTTGAGGTGTAACTCTTAGAAGGCAATTTGGCAGCCTCTGGTAGGCTTCCCTCTGCACGGGGTCTGAGGCCATTTCTTCTGGTTTTAGTTATTTTCTTTGAGGTTTAGCTTCATTGCAAAGCCAGGTCAGACAGAGGAGGAAATCCACGTACTTGGTGTTGCACTTTGGATATATACTTTTGTCTACACGGGGGTGTTCATGGACATACATGTTTAATAGTAACTAGTAAGAGATAAAGCTTAAACATCATAGTAGTCTTCAGCAACAAGGAGACTCAATATCTTATCTTACTCCTGTGGATTTTGGATTTTGTGGGTAATTAAGGAAATAAAAATTAAAAAATTAAAGTTTGCATCTGCCTACGAAAGACTGCTTTATTGGAGTTGCCTCTGAGTCCACAGTAGGTTCAGTTTTAAAATTTGATTTTGTGATCATTTTTTACTGGTGTGTTATTCAGCAAGAAAGGAATTCGGTTGTCTAACTTAATTGGGGCACATCAATTAAAACCACAAAGTCTACAATGGACTTAGCATGATTGATTGGAAAACAAGAGCAGGGAAGTTCATTTTTTTTAGGCATATGTGTGGTATTTTCCCCTGAAATAACTTCTGCAGATGTAATTTTAAGCATTGGAGACATTTTATTGAGAAAAAAAAAAAAGAAGTTGCTGACTTCATCAGAAGTAGAAGCCTAGTAAAAATGGAGCTTGGAACAGTAAACCAATCCAGAGCTGAGGTAGAAGCAGGTAACCTCTGACCTCTGACTTTTTACTGGAAAATGATATGCAGCATAAATCCAAGAGGCCTTTTTTTTTCTTTCAAGTGTGTGTGTATGTGTTATGGCATCGCTGTTCAGAGCGTGAGGGTGGTGTCAGCACTTTCCATGTGAGGCCTGGCCTGAAGAATTCTACTTACACTCTGAGTTTTCCAAGAGGTGTAAATGCAATCTAAAATTTTTTTTCCTATAGCCCAGAATGGCTACACGGGGTCACAGCCTAGTGCTTTGTTTCATTTTTTATTTCGTTTCTTGCTTTAAAAAACATATTTCATCTAAGAATCAGCGGGCCATTCAGCTGAGGCGTGAAGGCTTGCAGACTGAGGGAAGGGGGCAGAACTTAGAGACTGTGATGAACAGGTTTCCTAAACACCATCAGATCAGAGGGTTTTTGGAGGGCAAAGATCTCATGCTATGCCGTCCTCTTATAGCTGTGACCAGAAATCAGGAGTTAGTTCTTAGGTTTCTGTCATTTGACCCGTGGTCTCCGGAAGCTCAGTTCATGATGGCTGTGGTTACCTCTAGGAGCCACATTCTCTGCCTGGGACCATCTTTGCACTCCTGCTGTTTCTCTTTATGCTTCTTACACTTAAAGCCCCCACCTATGTGTTTGAAAAAGTTCTTTCATGTAAATGACCTCATTTGAGTGATCTAGGTTGAATCATTCGAAAACAATCTTGTTTTGGAGAAATGGTTAAGAAATGGTCAAACAGTTAAGAACATTGATGCTTTTGTGGGGGACCTGGGTTCCATTCCTAGTACCCATGTCGGACAGCTCATAACCTCTGTATCTCTGGTTCCAGGGAACCTAACACCCTCTCCTGGCCTCCTTGAATACTGCACATATGTGGTGCACATACAGATGAGTTGGCACATACACAAATGTATACATGAAAATAAATTTTAAAATTTCAAAAACGAATAGAAACAACCCTGGTGCCAGACAAAGCAGAGGAAGTCAATATAAGCTAGGCAGGGTTTAGGATATGCTGGCGTCTCAGACCCACCTGTTACAAGGGTCCTGCATGCAAGAGTCTTCTCATCCCACCCTCTTCCTTATCTGCCCAGCAAAGGACCCAGTCAGTTACTCACCCTGTGAGTAGACCTTCTGTGGAATCCCTCCCACACCAACTTGTAAGAGCAGGAAGAGGAGGCGTACCTCTAGTCTTCCTTGCTTTCCTGGCGGATTGTCTTTGGCACACAGTGCTATTTCTGCTGAATGCAGAATGATGCCTGAAAGTGTTGCTCAGACAACTTGTGGGCATTTCTGTGCTAACCTGGACCCTTCTAAACCTGTTTCCTCGTCCCTGAGACCTGTGGAGCTGAGCCTTTGTGCGGCTTCTGGATTAACTGTGCAAAGTGATGCTGCATGCCCTCCCTGTCTGCCTTTTCTGGCAGGCATGGGAATGGAAGCTGTGCCAGCATTTGGCTCATAGTATGTATCCTAAACAGTTATTTACACAGTTTGAGCCCATTTTAGTCAACTGGATAAATAACAGCCCTCTTCAAAAGATTTATAAATCCATAAATATGTCTTCATACATACCCAATAGACATAAATAACTCAGTCTGTCGAGAACATACCCAAAGAGGTGTTTCCCCCACAGACAGGAGCAAATTTCACATTTCAAAACTTTCTTCACTACATTATTCGAATTGAATTTAGTTTTAGTTTCACCACATCATTAGGGAGCCTGTGGAACAAAATAAGTAAGTGGATAGATGGATGAATAGATAGACAGACAGACAGACAGACAGACAGACAGATAAAAAGTCCCTTCGTCTTTGGCCCTTATTTAACAGCCTGCCTTGTGCACAGTGTAAGGCACTAAGCAGTCATGCACATTTCAAATGAGTTCGGTGTTGTTGACTCTTCAAAGAAAGTAAGTCATTCAGGAAAATCTTAACTTCCTGAGAAGTTCAGAAGGTGCAATAGCCCTTCCTTAGTGCTTCAGAAATTTGGGTGATTCTAGAATGCCTGGTCTTTTTCATAATAATTACTGTTATAATCAATAAAATAATTTTAAGACAAATTTTGCATAAGACTAAGTAAGTAAGTAAATAAATAAATCCAAGTGTGGGTATTCAAAAGAGAATATAGATAAAGTATATAATTATGAAGATACCAAATATATTATGGTTCAGGGGCTTAATGTTAATTCACAATTTGCATAATATGTCCATGTCCATGTTGAGTTTTTTTGTTGCTGTGATGAAACATCTTGAAACAATTTAAAGAAGGATTAATTTTTATTTTGTCTCACTTTTTCAAGGGTTGAAATCTTGAAAAAGTCAGGCTCACTTGCACCTCCATTGCTTCTGAGCCTGTGTGTGATGAAGCTGAACATGGTGGGCAGTATGACGGGGAGCAGTGTGTCCCTTCATGGTAGACAGGAGGCAGAAAGACAGCAAAGGACAGAATAAGATATACCTTCAGGGACATGGTCCTGCGACCTACTTCCTCCAAGCAAGCCCCGCCTCCAAACCATCCATCCAACTATGGATTTGTCAATGGATTAACCATTGATGAGGTTTCAAGCCCTCATGTCTACTCCCCTTTCAAACAGCTATCACCTAGTGACCAAACGTTTAACACGTGAACCTTTAGAGGGGACACGTCATATTTAAATCATAACGGTATCTCTTCCTCAACTGAAATCACTTATCATGACAACTCTTCCTGTGTCGACCACTTTCATTTCACATTAACACTTGTGACCCCTTTCCAGACGTTAATTCTTTAACAATGAAACCCCTTAAAACTGGCATCGAGAAGGGAGGGCTTCATGTCTGTGGTTTGGTAGAGGCTTCTATTGCTGTTGCTATGACATTGATATTATCTGTTCTCTAACTTCCTTCAAAGAATTTCCAAAGACATTAGAGAAAAAAAAAATTATCCCCTTGGCTCTTTGCTAGCTTGTCATTTTGCAGGAGAAAAAGGAAGTTGAGGAGAAATACTAGAAAGCTGCTGTCAAATCCAACCCTGAGATCTTAGACTCTGGGCTGCACAAGTGCATCAGAACAGGGTGTCCAGCCTTCCTGTGCAGTGTGGCAGGAGGTGGTACACGTTGGCAGGTGTGAATTTTCATATGTCTCCTTTATCTTTCCGTGCACGGCTGTCCTGTTGAACAGAGAACAGCTCCATTGTAGGAAGCAGTTTGGAGCAGAATGCCTAGCCAACCTAGTGCCTCTTCCACTGGATCCAAACTCCTTGCTCAGGGATGCTGCAGCCATCTGCTTCCCAAGTAGCTTTTGCAATGATTGGCAGAATTATGAGTTGGGTCATGTCTTTTCTGGTCCAAAGTCAAGACAGCTGACTAGCTGATAATAAAAATAATAGTACAGGATGCAAGACTTGTTGGTTGGGTAGGTATACCATTCTCTCATCGTGTGGACCAGATCATGGGGCACAGAGAAGCTCAGAGTCTGACTGAAGGCCACATGTTGGTTGGTCTAACCTCAGAACTCACATTCTGCTCCCCACAGTGTGAATAGGAACTAGGTTATTTGGTACTTCTGTCTGTTGCCAATACAGTCTCTCTTCTCCTCTGTCTGTACTGGTCCAGTGCTGGGCTCTGTCATGTGACCGCCATAGAATGGGTGGGATCAGTGAGATGCAGGGGTATTGCTTTGCTGGAGAGCGAGGACCTAGCTTTGTATTCTAAGAGGAATGAGGACTGTGCTAGTCACAAAGGGAGCACAATGATTGATATGATTAATTTGCATTCTGAATTAAGAGCCCGTACTATTTCCCACCTTCAAAGACTTATTGAATTGAGAATAAGAACTTAGAAAACAAGGCAGAATATTTCTCTTGCAGAATATTTCCCACTTAAAGCTCATCTGATTTGCCTCTTTTGTGAGGCTAGAGAAAAAGTATTATTTTGACATGGAAATTTGATGAGAAACATTTCAACCTGAAAGGACTTTAATGATTACTGGAAGCACAAAAACCACTTGCAAACTTCTTCTGGGGCAGGACTCCAATCAACAGGACCAATGGGGGGGGGGGAAGCTAAAGTAGTGTGTTTCTTTAAAGAGGACATAATTGAAAAGCTGTTTCTGTATCATACAGTATCAATAGTTGTGATGCCTCCCACCCCCCCACCCCCTCCACCCCAGCCTTTGTATGAGTTCAGGCAACAGAGAGGCAGAAGGCAGGTCCCTGTATTATTGAAGGGAATTTCAAGACAGTTGTTGAGGCCAAGCAAGCAGAGCTGCTGGAGAGGGGGGGTGGGAGACCGAGGGTGGGAGGTGGGGAAGGACCCCATTGTGTTCCAGATGACCGAGCAAGGATTTATATACCAGCTCGCCTTTTTGTACATGAAGAAGAAAAGTAATAACAGCCCAAACCCAAGCATTGGAAACAATCAGCTGTCCGGTGAATAATGGGATAGGTGAGAAGGAGCTCTCTGATTGGATGTCTTAATGAGCACATTTCGCACAGAGTTGGGGCTGCAGTTCCCCTTGACCTTTGCCCTTTATTGACCAAACTGACACTTCATTTTTCACATACTTCCAATTATGGCTTGGCTTAAGTGTTGCCCTCCTCCTTTATTTCTTTCCTATGGACAACTTGAGAGTGGTTGAGGCCACAGAAGATATTTTAATTTGAAAAAGTACCGTAGCTGCTCAGGTTTAGCTTGTAATCTGAGACTGCTCTCTGTTGGCCATTTTTCAGATGAAAACATCAAGTTAATACTGCTTGTTTAGAAACAGTTATCTTTAAAAAAAATCCAACTGGTTTTAAAAACAAAATATTTGTAACTTTGAAAATGAAGAAAAGTTTTTAAAATGCTTCTTTCCCTTCCCCTTTCTTCCTCCCTCCCTCCCTGCCCCCTTCCCTTCCCTTCCTTTCCCTTTCCTTTCCTTCCTTCCTTCCTTCCTTCCTTCCTTCCTTCCTTCCTTCCTTCCTTCCTTCCTTCCTTCCTTCCTTCCTTCCTTCCTTCCTTCCTTCCTTCCTTCGTCTGTTGGGGGAGTGACTGACTGATCATATTTGTTTGCACTTGTTCCTTAAGCATTTCTTCTCTCCTGGGACTCCTTGTATTTCCGTGGCTCTCTGCTGTAGTTTGATGAAAATGCTTTGGAGAAAAGGGAAGAGTAAAACACAGTTGTGACCACAGACCCGGCCCCTCAGCTTGTGGCCGCTCTGTTGCTTGGGCTATGCTTGCCACTCCAGTCCAGATTAAGGCGGGGCCTTTCCCCGTAGTGACAGGCAGAATAGGAGAGTAGTTTCCTGGTGGGAAAAGTCAGGTATAAGAAGAAAGAGGAAGTAATTATACTCCATAAATAGGCGTTATCAGAGGGTTGATGTTATTAACTTATCAGACATGCTAGATTAGATGTATCGAGAGTTGTTTTCCCAAGAACCCCTCGTGGTACACCTACCTTTCCTTTTGCTAACCCATCTGTGTGAGTGGTCTTTCTCTTCTCTGTTTGCTTGATGTCTAGCATCACAAAAGCAGGGAATCTTAAAGAAACATGGCTTCACCATCTCAAGTAGTAATGTTTATTTTAGGGTATGAACTTGGCTGTAAGCATTTTCACTGAAAGCGCATCTCCTGCCTATTAGAAAACATCCCTGGTAAACTGGAGGCCACTGTTTTTCATCTAGACAACCAAATAATGCACTTGAAATTATGGTCAGCCAAATAGAGTTCCCTTTTACAGAACTCTGTCTCCAAAGTGAGTGGAATGTTACCTACTTTATTATGTAGCCCTCTGGCATATCCATGGCATATTTTTACTATAATATGGTAATAAAAGAATATGTAAAAGACAGACAAAGGTTCTGTCTTTCTCTGTAAGGTGACCTCTGTTACCAAGTAACTGCTTTACTTATGAGCTTATTAAAAACTCAAAAAAATGAGCTTTTCATACTTCACAGGCATTGATGTGAAAATGAGCTGTCCTGTGAGTAGTTTTCTTGATCATTTTTAGAACAATTGATTAGCCAAAGAGCTCCTGTCATTAGTTGACATTGACTGATAGCAATTTGTCCCAAGCTCTGAAGGTCAGTTAGATAGCGGAAGCTTCAGCTTGCCTCTGATTGACCTCTGCTGATTCCATTCTCGTGTGATTGGGCTTGAATAGGTCTGACCCTCGATTGGCAAAGACAGGACATTAGTCAACAGGGTCATTTCTTAGCTTCTTGTTGATTGTTCATTTTTATTTATGTGTGAACTCTGTATTTCTGACTGGGTTTTATATTTTAATTTTTGCCATTTAAAAGACACACTATTAAGTATGGCTTTAAAGCCACAGTTCTCTTTTACTTTTGGTTTGGACTGACTAAGACACTTTGTGAAGTCACAGACTTTGCTGCTGGCACTGGCCTGTGTCATCTGAGTAGACAGTTATTGCTGTGTGTTGTGCATTGGCATTGTGTTGCTATTGCTGTTGCTTTTAAGGAGCACAGACCAGCATGACTTACAGACTCTGCAAAATCATGCTCAAAACTCTGTGGATTCTCTGGCATTGATCACTTTGTCTTCCAAGAATCGTGCACTATTTTTAATAAGGGAAAATGGATTGTGAAGAATTACAAATGTCACAAATATGTCAATGCATCCCCTAGCTTTACAGCCAGAATCTGATGCCTTCTAAACGAGGATATTTACTGCTTAATTTTGCTCTTCTGTAGATTAAAGGATGCTTCTCGCTTTGAACATTGGTGGTCTAGCCAGTGTGGAGTGTATTTTCTACTGTGTTGGACCTGTTATTGATGTTTATAATATTCTAGTCTTTCTTTCCTAAATTATGAAGTATTTTCCAAAAATACCTTGTATAGAGAGAATATGTTTGGCACTCTTATTAATGAAATGAGTTTTATTGTTTTATGCAAACAATAGAAATGCTCCTCTTAGATTTAAAATTCCAGGTCTAAAGTTGTAATTATTTACTTCAGTTCCTGGGTAAGGCCTTCTTTTTCTCTTATTCCTTCTCTCTGTTCCTTCCCTGTTCCTTCTGCACTGGGTCTTAAACTGGGAAAAAAATAACTCGCTTTTCAGGTTGTCTCTCCTAGACATTCCAAGGCCACCACACAGCCTGGCACAGCTGAAACCGGTGTTTTAGTTTCTAACTCGAGACAATAAATGAGGAGAGAAGCCATTGTCCCAGGTGTGGAGTCTTCACACCATGTCATTCTTGGCAAGGCAAGCATGAGGAAGTTAATTCCAGAGAAGCATTCATTTAACATAGCCCAAGGAGAAAAGGGGAGTTTAGAATTGTAATCTGTTCTGTGGACATGCCAAAACATTATCAGGAGCTGTTTGTAGGGGTGGAGTATAAATTTGTACGTTCTAGTCAAGCCATCAAAGATGAAGTGTGTACTGGTGTCAGGTGTGAGCTGCAAGGAGGAGCGGGTCATTGTGTTTGTCCTCAGGAAGCTTGCGTGTGTCACCAAGACAACCAAGCACGTGGGAGTGAAATGGTCATTAACTACTGTATATTCTTGGGAGCTATGACTGTATGTAGTCCTCAGGATGCTTCTGGCCCAGCCCTGGTGAGCCAGTCTGAAACTAGGGCTCATCGCTGCTTTGTTGCCGTGAGTTACCTGGCTGCCGATTTACACTGTTCTTCTTCAGGGGACTTTGACTTCTTGGGTGAGTCCCTTTGGCAGTCTGATGATGCCAGTAGATACTTTGCCAAAGTAATTTTTTTAATTATACATTGAACTATGCAGGACTCTACGGGGCACTACTTATACTGAAAACCCATTGTTTAAAATCTTCTAATTTAGCCATGTAAGTGTTTTATTTCATATGCATTCACTAATAATGCCCACCAGTAATTCCTTTGTCTAATGCATTTTTGAAGTTGTGATGAATGTAAAGTTTGTGTTATGTGTTACGATGTTTGTAGCAGGCACATACGTAAGTATGATTTCCCCTGGGAGCAAGTCATAGGTACTGTTAAAAGTTCTGGAGTCTGTTACTTGCCTACACACACTAAGGAAGGAAATACAAATTCTAATTCTAGATTAGTGAGGATAAGCGTAGAAGATGAACTTCCTAGTTCTGGTTAGTTAGAACCCTTTAGTTCTAACTGCAGACGGTCCTGCTCAGAGAGAGGGATGGACACACAGCCGAGGTCAGGACTTACTGAAGCCTGATCTCCAGGAAGTTTCCCACCAACCCTGGGTTGGGAGCGTCGGAGCCTCTTGTGCTCTGCCCAGGACTCTGTGTTCTGGTCCTTGGCTGTATGTGGAGGTGAGCAGCTTCTGGGGCGCCTTTCTGGGGCTCCCCGGGAAGGGCTTACCCAGTCTTCCTCTTTGCTGTCCTCTGCACAGCTGTGGTAGTGTAGCTGCGAACAAATACTTATTTATTGAAGAAGACCTGCTTTCAGACTTCAGATGCGCTACATGCACATTCCAGACTGCTTGCTTCGCAGTGCCAGAGAGCTCCTTTCACACAGAAATCTGTCACACTGTAAGTAGATGCCAAGGTGCCTCTTGTCTCAGAGACGCAGTTCAGGACCCCAGTCAGGGAAAGAGTTCACAGGAAGCTGTCTCAGAAGTTGGTGGTAGTTGGGGTGGTATGTAAACCACTCTATCTGTGTGATTCTTTGTTTTGAATACTCCCACCCCATGACACTGTGCTGTGCCACTTAACGGGTATCTAACAAAAAAGATAAGTGGAGACAGTTACAGTGTTGCAAGGTGAATTCTGAGGCAGGAAGAAGGCTAACAGCACTACCCTGGAAGGATGCTCTTATGCTGTCTTCGCTAGTAGCAGATATGGTTTCCTCTGCCCCCAAGTTTATCTGTCTCCCCCATGAATGCTAGCATTAATTAAAGATGGTAGTAGAGATTTTGGCTGTTGGCCTAGCAAAAGGAAAAAAAAAATAACCCAAACAATAAATTTATGCCAATTTTCTTAAAAAGATGTGGGCGTTGTCTGCCTCTGATACTGATTGGTCCCTGAAGTGTAGTTGGTGAAGTTGGGTTTTGCTCGAGTGTCTGGCTTTGTGGATTAGTTTGGTCTTGCAGATAATTTTCCGTAATTACTTAACCTGAAAGCATTCTATCTGATTAGCACAATTAGCTTTGGCTTTCTCCCATTTACCAATATTAACCCATACATGTTCCCTTCTAGACGCTGCTCACAACAAACAATGGTGTGCAACTCTTTTTTTAACTTATTTCAGTACCAGAAAAAGAAGACAACAGGATGCTATGCAGCCAATCTCCACAGTTAGTCGGTATCTGGGGGTTTCTAACGCTGTGGTAAAACACCATGACCAGAAGTAACTTGGGAAGGAAAGGGGATTTTTCAGCTAATAATTCTTGGCTCATACTCTATCACTAGCAGACAGATGTCAGGGCAGGAACTCAAACAGGGCAGGAACCTGGAGGCAGGAAGCAGAAGCCACGGAGGGGTGCTGCTTACTGACTTTCTCCCCATGGTTTGGCCAAATGGCTTTCTTATAGCACCCAGGACCGAGAGCCCAGGGGTGGCATTGCCTACAGTGAGCTGCCCACCACATCAATCATTAATGAGGAAAATGCCTACGGACTTGCTTACAAGCCAATCTTATGGTGGCATCTTCTCAACTTAGAGTCCCTCTTCCCAGGTGACTCTAGCTTGTGTTGACATAAAAATAAGCAGGACAGTCAGCATAATGTATTTTCAAGGAAAGGGAATTGAAAAGTAAGTGCAGAAAATATCCAATTTCTCTATAGATTTGTTACTGAATAGACAGCTTTTGATCAATGCAGTCGCCGTGGAACTTCGTTTTTTTTCAGCTGACTGCTGAGTACTCCCAGTCAAATGTGCTTATGATGCCTTGACATTCTCTTTATAGTTTGGTGCCTTGGGATAAAAGAATACACACAGATGTTCCTTGACGTACAGTGGGATATGACCTGATTAACTCATTTTAAACAGGAAATACCGAAAGTAGACAATGTGTCTGGTACACCTACCCTTCTGAACTTCATAACTGCACAACCGAACACATTCTAGCTCACTCTCATGTTCTTGTGGCTGACTGAGAGATTCAGCTCACTGCTACTAGCCCACCATTGTGAGATAGTATACCATTGCATACCACTAGCCCATGAAAAGATCCACATATGAAATACAGTATCTACTGAACATGTATCACTTTTCCACTATTGAAAAGATGAAAAGTCATTTGTTGAATCATAAGTTAGTATCACCTGTATTGAACTTCAGGATACCTATCTATTCGCCACTTTATTCTAAGAGAAAAAATGGGAACATTAACCAAAGTATGTAAGTATAAAATAGAATACAATTAAGTAGGTTAAGAACTTAGAATGATGCCTGGTGTGGCGGTGCACACCCTTCATCCCAGCACTTGGGAGGCAGAGGCGGGCCTGGTCTACAGGCCTGGACAGCCTGGACTCTGTTAGAAGAGAAAGGAAGAAAACCAAAAGGTCTTGGTACTGGGAATGTAGCGGAGTTGGTAGAGTGCTTGCCTAGTGTTCGATCTCCAGCACTGTATGAAACCAACCGGGTGTTGTATTGTAGTGTATGCTCATAACTCTGGCACTGGGGCAGTGAAGAGAGAAGAAATGGAAGGTCAAAGTCATCCTCAGCTACATAGTGAGACTGAGTGCAGTCTGGCTGGGTCCCATTTTTGGCAGGGAGGGACAGAGGAGAAGTTGTTAGTCCTGGAGTAGGACAGAAGAACGTGTAATATACAGTCACACGGCATAGCTAGACATAGGCAGCTAATTCGCCACTGATCTAGCACCCTACACAAGCAGGGATACAATAGGCTACAGGTTGATAGTATAATGGAAGTTATTCAGAATGACAGGAGTTGTGATCAAAAGGAAATTCTCCTCATGCCCTCACACAGGGAGCCCTGTGTGATGGTCACTGACCCCCTCGACATCTGCATGGCTCTTCCTTGTCCGGTCAGCTCCCAGCTCGGTGCTGCAAATGTAAAATCATTTCATAAATAATTGATTGCTTGATCTGACTAGTTGTGCAGCACACACTCAGTCAATTCCTGTCCTTCACACCTTTGCACATGTGAAGCTCAATTGTCATCTTGTCTTACTCTGACCCAAGGTATCCGTTATCTTGTGATGCCAGGAGGACTCTCCCACTTGTCTATCTTCTGACCATTTCATGGAGAGCCAGCTTCCCTCTCCAGGCTTTGCTCCCCCTACCATGGGCCAGGCCAGGGGATAAGAGCATTCTTGTCACTCTGTTCCCTAGAGACAGGTTAACGGAGCCAGAGAGATCG